>NC_132866.1:37586175-37921175 GCF_048164855.1 Canis lupus baileyi | reverse complement strand
CTGTGACAGGACCTGTGGGAGGAGGCAGTCCCAGTACGTTGGCCCCACAGGTGCTGATGACACCAAGGTGCATGCCACCAGGCTCACCCCCTGCAGGCCTGCTGCGTTCCTGCAGCAAATGAGAGCCAAAGCAGCACACAGGGTGGTGGTGAGCATCACCACCACTGAGTACTAAACACAGTGCTCAGCAGGGGTCAGGAATTAGGTCACTGCTCCCATCACCAGACCCCAGTGCATTAAGCAGTATCTTCCTGATGCTTGATACAGTTCAGGAATAAATTGGTGCACACATGCATGATGAAATACAAATGAGTAAAAAAACTCCCTATTTTTGTGGATGAAGATATCAAGAGTCAGAAAAAATATGTGATGTAACCTCCCTAAGACAGAGGGGGCCAAGGAGATGTAAGTGGAAGTAGTGAGTAAAACTTCAAGGAAAGCACGTTAAAAGGGAGACTGACAAGTGGCATGAATCTTTCTGGCTCTCCTGGTCTCCCCTCTCCGGGTGTGAGGACACAGATGCGATAGCTGGAGTTCTAGCAGCCATTAGAATCTCTGAGTTGACCTTGAAGAAGAAGTTGTAAACTAAAGGAGACAAAATTTAGATAGAAGATATCTGTGTCTCTGATATATGTGGGGCCACCGTGTTGTCTCTGGACACACATCTCACTTTTTACATGGCAGAGGGGAAATACCCTTCTATCTGATTCCCAACATTATTATGTTTGGTCTCTATTACTAAAAGCCAAATACACTTTTACTTGAAAATATTCTGTGACATATACATCTGTTGATTTTGCTCCTCCCAAACTGCCTGTCCATTCTCAGCCTCCTTTGCTGGGCTCTGTTCCTCTTTCTTCTCTAAATACTGGATTGATGTAGGCCTCAGGCCCAGGCCTTCCTCAAATCCCACAGCTTACAATATCATCCACAAGCCAGTGACATCCAAAGTGACATAACTAGCTCAGACCTCTCCCCCAGACTCATATCCAACTGCCCAGCTGGCATCTCCAAATTAGCATGTCCAAAAGAGAACCTTAATATTCCTCACCCCTCACAAATACATTTCTCTCCCCACCCCATCCCTATCTCAGAAAAGGGCCCCACAGTTGCTCAGGCCTAAAGGCTAAAAAACTTTTGGATTTCTGTCTCTCCTTCAAGCCATCATCAAGATCTGTCTCTTCAGAGCCTAACGCACATCAGCCCACATTTCCCCATCCCCTGACTAATTCCCTCCCTCGGGCTCCCCAAATCTGTGCAGCCCCTGGATGCCTACCCTGCACATGGTGTCAGAGAGTCCCTCTCCCATGCACACCTTTCAGTGGTGTCCTGTGGCCCTAGGAATACAATCCACACGCCTCACCATGGCACACATGGCTCTATGATCTCCCTCACCTCCACCTTCTGCCCACATCTACCATCTTCTAGCCACACTGGCTTCCTCCTCTCCCCTTCTAGGAACTGCCGCCTCATTCACCATTCAGCCTTTACACTCACTGTCCTAGCCACCTAAATGTCTCTCCCTAGGATCATGACAGGAGTGGTACATTTGACCCTCACACTGCAGTGCAATTACCACCTCCTTGAGATCTCGGCCACCAGCCACCGTGTCCAAGGAGCCTTTCACTGGCTCCACTCCTCCCCATCAATTTACCTAGTGCTAGTTTCTTTGTGACTTCATTACTATCTGAAAATGGTCTTAATAATGTCTTTGCTTTCCAGTGCATTATTTAGAATATGTACCTCATAAGAGCAAGAATTCTGTTTGTCCTCATTCTGGCTTCTAAACCATGCTGGCTCCCTGAGACTTCTCAGTCCACAAGCATCCATCGAGAAGTCAAGGGCCATTCCATCGTTATCAAGGGACAGCTTTTGTTTATTATGTATCTTTAGCCTTCCTTCTGAGCTCTGGCTCTTCCGTTCAAATTGACACCCTGCAGACATTTATCAATTGACCTCTCCATCTCATAATTCTTATGTTTGATTCTTTTCTCAGTTCTAATAACGGAAAGTTTAGCATACTTTCAGAACCCTTGCATCTAAAAATGTTCTCATCTTCATATATAAAATCAATTTGGGGGTAATCAACACAATTTATCTGAAAACTTAGATGTTGCCCCACTGTCTTCCAAAATTCTGCTGTGAATGAATAATCTTACAATATCCTGAAGGATTTTTTTTAAGATTATATTTATTTATTCATGAGAGACAAAGAAAGAGAGGCATAGGCAGAGAAGGAAGCAGACTCCAAGCACGGAGCCCAATGTGGAACTTGATCCTGACACTCCAGGATCACGCCCTGGGCCAGAGGCATGTGCTCAACCGCTGAGCCACCCAGGCATCCCTTGAAGGGTGTTTTGTTCCTTTCTGAGTACCACATACTCTGGATTAAATACTTTCATACCTACTTTTAAATTACTAGGATGTATCTATGTTTGGTTGGGTTTTGGTTTTCTGTAGCAGATTTGCCTTAAATATCACTATTTAAGTCTACGAACCAAGTATATTTTCCGAAGTCAGAGAAGTTTTCAAACATCGTATCTTTGGATATAGCTTCTTTCTACTTGTTTTCACTTCTTCATCACAATAGCCCTATAATTCAAAGACTGATTCTCCTTTTATCGGGCTCTATTACTATTATACTCCATACTATTAGTTTCATCCCTTTTTTCGTGTCCCTTTTCAGTGAATTCTAGGGGAGCAATTTAAGTTTGCCCTCAATATCACAGCATTTTTCTGCTGATTCAGTTCCTCCCTTTACTGCCCCTGATTTTTTTTTTTTTTTTTTGCCACTGAGAGATTTTAGATCTGCTGTCACATGTATGTTTCTTTGAATTCTTTTCCTAATCTGAGCTCATATCTCAGTCTGTTGCTTTTTCATCCTCCTGATCTCTTTTTTTTTTTTAATTTTTATTTATTTATGATAGTCACACACACAGAGAGAGAGAGAGAGAGGCAGAGACATAGGCAGAGGGAGAAGCAGGCTCCATGCACCAGGAGCCCGATATGGGATTCGATCCCTGGTCTCCAGGATCGTGCCCTGGGCCAAAGGCAGGCGCTAAACCGCTGCGCCACCCAGGGATCCCCTGATCTCTTTTAATAATCTCATATATTCTTGAAGTTCACTAAGATCACGAAATATTGATCTTCAAATTATTTTTTATTTCCTTCTAAAATGAAGTTTTTCAAAAGTTGTGTTTTTCAAATGTCGTCTGTGTAATTCAGTGGAAAACTTTTTCATTGGTTCTCCAGTGGTTCAATTTTTTTGTATATTCATCCTCCATAAAGATCTTCTTGACAGAAGATATTTATCACAATTTTCCCATTTTTGCCCATCTCCTGATGCCCTGGGTCCCTGGAGAATGCCTCCAACAGAGCTAAAGCCTGAAAGCAAAGCTGATTCATGCCCCTGTCCCAATGTCATTGGTCAGGTGGCTGGCATTCATTTGGTGAACTGATGATGGTCAGGTTCTCTGACACACTTAGGAGCAATTTAGGCTCTCATAAAGGTGAAGAGGGGCTTGGTTTTCTTGCACCAGATACAACACAGAGAAACATAACAGAACTCTTCCTCCCTCAGCCTTGCCCAGCATTGGGCAAGCATTGATCCTTTGGGGACCACACCTTTCAGGATTTGTTGGGACATGCTCATGCCTTCCCTCTTATCTCCCCCAGATTGCAGTGGGCAGGGAGGCGGGAGTGAGGGAGGGTGCTATTCAGTACTCTGCTGGGTTCACAGCTTCTTTAGATCTTGGGGGAAGGGGACCATCAAGGCCCCTTCTCACCTACCTCTGGCCGACTGAGCCACTAACAATGAAAATGTCATCAATTGTACTTTTGAATCTGTCTCATTGTTGCTGAAGATAATAGAAACCCCTCCCAAGGCTAACAATTGTTGACAGTGTTCCTGTGGCTTTTTTGTGGTTGTTGTTGTTCTGTTTTTTGGTCATTTTCTGTACTTTTATGTGTATTTTAAGGACAAGTTGAAAGAGAGATTAGTGGGTCACAGCTAGCCTCAGGTCACAACTAGCCTCCTTCTCTTTGACTCCCCCAAGACAGAGAGCCCAGAAGCTGGCACACAGAAGGTTCCCAATGAGAAGAGTTTCTCAGTAAATTCAATTTGGGCTGAGACATTTGGGACCAGAAGCTGACCTGAACCAGGCTAGGCTTTAGGTCAGGGGTTGGGATGTAATGGGTCACAACAGAGGAGGAGTGGTCAAAAGTGACCAAAAGTATAGACACCATGCTGACAGAAGGCAGGAGACAAGTCCAGTGTCGATAGGAGGCTGCCCAGGAAGATTCTGCTGAGGGAGTCAGGGGCCTGGAACTCTCCATGGAGCTGATATTGGGCCACCAGGGATTCTGAGGTCTTGCATCTTCCTTCAGGTGAGTGTTGGCAAAGGCTGAACTTGGGGGTGCTACTGACCTGCTGTGTGGACCCCAGGGCCATGAGATGTGAGACCCAGCCCCTACTCCTCTGCAATATCTCCACATCTGAGGTGCCATCCCTGATGGAACTTCTTAGAAAACAGGGACCTGAGGCTCCCATTCTCAACAGGACCTCAAGCCTTGCTTCCATCAAGCCTGTTCCAGCCACTGGTCCTTGTTCTCACCAGGGCTCTTCCTCCTTCCACCTAAAGACTTTCAGACTGGGGTCATGTGAACCCTAATACTCCCCTTCTCTGGGCCCCATGTTTTCAGAAAACATGGCTTCCAGAGGTCCATGCCCCAGGTCAGCATACACACACAAACCCACATGTGTTTACTGAGCAAGTGCAAGCCATTGAGAGCACAGGGCAGTGTGTGGCATGGGCAGCCACTGCAGGAGAGAAGAGGATTCTGAAGACCCTACCTTCCTCCTCTACTCAGTACAGCTGAAGTCAACAGGGTCAGAGGAGGGCGAGAATAAGTTTCTCCATTGCCCTTGCCCCAGTCACTAGGGAAAACAGACAAGGAAAGCTGAGGAAGGACCCAAAGCAAGGGTGCCATCAAAGCACTCTGAAACAGCCTTTCAGGTCCCACCACAAATGCCCAGTCACTCCTGATCTGTCCAACCACCTTTGCCCTGGAGAATGAGTCCTTGGAATAAAAACTGTCCCCACCCCCACATTCTACTCCCAGAAAGATGCGAGCAAAAATGCCACCCACTGAGGGCAGCCAGCACTCTCCAGGACCCTGGCCCACAGGTGACAGTGACTATCAGAGTTCAGAGGGTTCCCAAATCTGTCCCCCCGGCCTCCTCATTCCATCTCCTGTAGCAGTCAGAACAGTGGGATTCTGCAAATGCTCCAAGAAAGAATAATTCTTTCCTTAAAGCATTTGCAACTGCAACTAGTTATTTTATAGCACATGCCACATACACATTAAAGGGAGATTAAATATCCGGCCTGAAGTAGCCAAAAAGACTTCTAGGAGCTCTGATCATCCCCAGCTCAAGAAATGGGTGAAAGGTGAAGATGTGGTAGGGAGGTGGAGGTGGGTTAACCTGCAAACACATGCCTTCTGTACTCTACACTCCACTCCTCTGATCTGCCCGTCCACATGCCATAGACACACACCAGATAAACACCGGAACTTCCTACAGTGTAAGACACCACAGAAGCTCCAAGACAGAGGTCCAGACCCATAATAAAAAAAAAAAAGGAAGAAAGCCTCTCATCTTACTTTTTTTTAAACCATAGATTTTTCCCATCTATCACAATCATTTTTGTTAGAGAGAGAAATGAGGGGAAGGAAGCTTAAAGCGTGAATATTAGAAAAAAATATGAATAGGATTAGATAATGTCCCTGATATTATTACTAGAAATATTTAATATTGAGTAAGTCACTGAACTGAGCACACTCCTGGGCATAGCCACAGGCATTGCAAACACAGCACCTTTCCAGTGGCTGCTCAGGATTCTCTCCCTGCCACCCTCCAGTTACTGTAAAAGTGGTGTATTACTTTTCCCATTAGCACATGGCCTGCACCACTGCCTGCTGTACCACCATCAGCCATCCTTCTCTTTCCCCAAACTTCCATCAAAATCCCACCTACCTTTAAGGACAGCTTAGATTCCAACTTCTCCAGAGAGCCATTCCTGAGCCTCAACTGGAAGGGATCTCCTCCAACCTCTTGTTTCCTGGTACATTCCATACTTTCCCTTATAATCATTTGTGCACACACTGTCCCTCCCATAGAGACCCACCACCCCTTCGAGGGCCACCTCAGTCCTTGGGCACTTTGCACTGTTCCTGGCACCAGAACGCTGGAGAATTTTGAGGGTTGGTGAAGTGTGAGTGGTTTACAATCTCTCCCTCTGTGTGATCTGGTCTCATGAGTTCATCAGGGCACAGGGAACATGCTTTGGTGTTTATTATGATAAGGAGAGAAAAGGAAAGATGAGGAAGGGGAAGGATGGAAAGAGATGCTTTGGAGAAACATGTATATTGAACTCCTCACTGGCAGCTCCTGGATTCCCGGAATTATTGAGAGAAGAGTTTCCTGGAAGGATTGACCATAAGCTTTCTCTTCAGAGTCATGCATCCTACAAAAATAACTTGAAAACAAACTCCTCCGTGGCTGAGAGCTTTATATAGGCAGTTAGGCTGAACAACATGTTGCTCAAAATTCCTCTCTATTCATTGAGAAAAACTTCATATTAAGCCCATGAAGGGTAAAAGCTGAGTGTCTGGGTTTGGAGGGCAGGTGTGTGAGATTTGGAAAGCGAGTTGGGCAGGGATGGGAGCGAGAAGGAGGGGTGGAAGGGAGAGCAGAAAACCTGAGGGGCCAGCGTCCAGCAGGTGGCTCCATGCCCTCAGTACAAGGGCACAGAAATCACCAGGCGCTTGCTGCACATGGCCCTGCAGAAACCAGTGGCAAATGGGCTTCCCTGCCCATGCCCTTGGCAGAACAGAAAAGCTGTCACAGATGCAGGACTGTGTCTCCAGAGGGCAGCAAGTCTCACAGATGGAGCCAGGTCTCTACTGCAGTCTGAAGAGTTGAGATTTGGGCCAATTACATCAACCCATCAACATTTTCAAGGGACAGGAAGGGATCTCAGCTTCGATTCATTTCCACTCATGCTCACGCACACACAGAGGTTTAGTACGATGCCTGCAACCAAGCTTGTGCCCCTTAGTGGACACTCCAAGTGGCAATTTGGAACAGGATACCACCACCAGAGCATAGCAGAAGCTGGGTGCCCTCCATGACCCAGGTTCTGATTCTTCCCACGCTTTACACATAACCAACTCAGGCCAGAGGCAAGGACTTTGTAGTGCTGGCTGCTCTAAATGGAGACCACAGAGGCCCTGAATCTTGGCAGATTCAGAATCTAGAGGTGCTGGGCTGGATGCACCCTGTCCCACAGGGACCCCAGACACACGTGCTCACAGAAAGGGCTCTCTGCCTGTCGGTTCAGACATCATGAGTCCATCTGGAAAATGATTAAAAAGGAGAGGAAAAGATGACACATTAAATAATGTAGAGGGGAGTCTTATTTACTTTAAAGATAAAGAAGACAGCTTGCCAATAAAACACAGTTCTCGGTTTCCCTCTAGAATTCTGTTATTAAAAATAATCTGCAATGAACCTCAGCACCTCTCTCACAAGACCTTCCAAAAGCTCTAATAATAAAAATAATAAAGCATGCTCAAGAAGAGCAGAATGCATTCCAGCAAGACAGCTGGACCAAATTGCCTCCCGCATGCTGGGGGGAGCAGGAAGGACAGCAGCTGGCAGAGTCATAAATGAAGCACATTAAGGACAAAATTAGTAAATGTAAGTATAAGAATGTTTCTCTAACTGTTCAGATACATTCACAAACACAGTCTAAACATAAACTAATTCCACTCGTACATCCACTCATACACACAAGCACCACAGACACACAGACACACAAATGCAGACCCCCAAAAAACACAAATGCAGAGACTCGCATGCAATCCATCCTGACGCAAAACCTCTGTTCTTGCACACACAAATGCACTACAGAAACAACAGATGTACCACACTTGGAAGTAAATGCACCGGTGCTTCTCCACTGACTTCGAGGCTGACCTCCGGTGCTGAGGCTTTGCAGAACTCTGTTGAGTGGCATATGGTGGTAGGGGGAGGGCCAGAGTCTCAACAAAATCTCACAGAGACCTTTCTGGGCAGAGTCTTTTACATCATCCTTCGGCCCAAGGTAGCAAAATAACAATGCCCAGAGGGTTTGTTGAGCACCACAGCAGATGAGGCCTTGGAGATTTCCACCTGCTCTTACTCACCCAACTCTGAAGAATGCTTAGTGCTGAACACTATCTCGGGGTCTCCATGGAGGGCCACATGCTGACCCTTCCCCGAAAAGCACCCATTACATTAAAATGTGCAGAGTGAGCCTGAGGTGGCCCACCCCTGTCCAGGTGGAGAAACATTGTTTGGTAATCTCCAGTGTCCCCATTTTAAAGTCAATAATTTTACAAAAGGTTCATTTAAAAAACTGAGTGTCATGATTTTGAGAACCATGTTTTGTAACATGTAGCCGGTAAGGGGTGCATTTGTTTTCTTTCTCTGCGCCACAGCCCTACTCTCTTCCTGTTTGATAAGGACACCTGTGTTCCTTGAGGAAGAGCCACATGGGGTATGCGACTAAACTCTCCTCCTCAGGGCCCAGGGGTCAGTGGCCCACTGGGTAGGGGGCCCCAGCCTGGCCAACCCAAATCTTGCTTTGAATCTTTGTGTGGGGACTCAGGAGAGAGATGCTTTTTCCACCAAATTTGCTAAGGTGGGTGGCGTGAGCCTGGTCATATGTGGCCATGCTCTCCCTTCCCCACTTTAGGGGGAGGGTAAGTCACCTTAAAAAGAGAGTAGAGCAGAGAAGTGGGCCAGGAGCTGGGGAGAAGAGGCGTGACTTTGCTGGAATCCTGAGGGCAGCTAGTTTGAGTGCTGATTAACATAGATAAAGTCACATATAGAAGACTGACTCCATTAGACTCAAATCTTATTCTCACATTTCACAGGGACATTAAAACCTCTCAGATGGCAGCCACTATGTGTGCCGGAGGTGAAATTGGGGGTTTTCAGCCATTGGAGAAATTCTTTTGACAGGAGAAACCAACCCGTTGAAGGCAAAAGGGCAGATGCTAAAAAGGAGGTCTGGCTCCTTAGAGCCCTGAAATAGAATACAAAGTGCTTCTCCTGAAGAGTGACAGTTGGTCCCTTCAGAGGTTGGCTGGTCACACCAGCAAGGGTCTCCACAGCCGGGTCATGCTGCAGCCACAGGGCCTGCAGAGAAGGGTAGGGGTACCCATCTGGGAGACCACAGGCACCACACAGGCAGGCAAGGAGAGCCTCCCACTTGGCCTATCGGGGACTTGTCTGTGTGGGAACATTTCTCCCTTTCTATTTTAGAACATGACACATGATAAGATTCACATTCTAAAAGATGTGCTTTTTAACTAAATAATAATAGATCAATGAAATCATGGAAGATACCCACTCCTTAACGCAGAATTAGCATGACATTTTTTGTACATCTTTACTTCTAGATGTTTAAATTCAAAATAAATCAAAACAAAATTTTCTCAGCTTAATGTAATTTTATCCACATAATAGATTCCTTTCCTCAAGTCAATTATCATTAAACTTTATCGAAAACCTCCCCTCTATTACAAATGGCAAGAGTTTAAGTGTGAATGAGATTGTTTTTCTTTTGGAAATATTTCCTGGATTGTAGAAAAGCATGTTGAGGTCCTTTCAATTTCTTCGGAATAACCTGAGGAGTCAGAACTAATTTTCTTCAAAACTTTAAAGACGAAGCCTAGAGAATCAATGCCTGCACGTACACACACATTCACCCACTCACAGACCCTCACACCCTCACACCCACACACTCACTCACACTCACACACACATGGCCCTGTGCTAGCTGCCATGGGGAAATTAAAAATTAATAAGATGCAGCAGAACCTGCTATTGAAGCCTCCCACTGCTGGAAGAGCTAAAGCATACCCATAAATAATTCTAGAACAAGCCAGTCTGAGGAGGTCGGAGTGTTTTATAGAGGAAGAGGGACTTGAGGATGGAATGACTTCAGATGCGGAGGCAGGAAGACAAGAACATTCTCAGAGGTGGGGACTGAAGTGTAGGTAGTTTGTAACAGATGGGGAAGGTCCTTGAATTCCATGCTCAGAAGTCTGAACACCACTTCATAAGCAAAAGAAAGTCATGAAAGACAAGAACTGGTGAATGGTACCCCCAGGTATGTGTCTTACAGAGGGTGTTCCAGTGGTGGTGTGGAAAGTGGTCTGACCTGAGTGAAACTGGAGACATCTGAGAGTGTGGTTGAAGCCATTGAGCCGCAAAAGTGAGGCCTACAGACAGGATTAGAGTTCCTCTCAGACTGTCAGAGTGACTGCAAGGAGGGGTCAAAGAGTATTCCAAGACAACACAACTTACAGAAATAGAAGAGAGAGGGGATCCCTGGGTGGCTCAGTGGTTTAGCGTCTGCCTTTGGCCCAGAGCATGATCCTGGAGTTCCGGGATCGAGTCTCACATCGGGCTTCCTGCGTGGAGCTTGCTTCTCCCTCTGCCTGTGTCTCTGCCTCTGTGTGTGTGTGTGTGTGTGTCTCTCATGAATAAATAAATAAATTTAAAAAATAAAAAGAAATAGAAGAGAGAAAAAGCCTAGGTATCTCCCCCAAGAAATTAGTTCCAGAGAGATAAAGAGTGGGAAAGTCTTACCAGGAGGAAAAAAAAAAAAAATAGAGGACTGCAATTCTCCTTTACCACCCTTCTATTCTCAGCTAAAGAACCATTAAACCCAGAAAAAAAATTTAAACCCAAAGTGAGGAAGACAGCATGCTGTGGATATCCAGAATCCAGAATGCATGTGTGAGCTATTCTAGTATATGCATGTGGGTTTGGAGAAACCAAAACCTACTCTGGTTTCAACTCTTTGTTTCAAATAGCAGAGTGGGTGGTTCTGCTTCAGCAGGACTATGCCTTTACTCGTAGCAAACCTCTTGCTAATCTCCTTGCTTCCTGCTTGGATTTTAATCACTAGGAGTTCTTCATACACATGCTTACTGCCATGCTGATTTCTCTGGAACTCCATTGGCATTTAGCAGTAACCATGTCCTCATATCATGATCAAATTATTTCCTTTGAGGAATGAAGGATTTCAATGGGACCATAGTCAGAGTATTTATTACACTTTCTTTACAATAATCCTCCTGTCCGTGCTTTTTTTACTGTTTAAAATGACTAAAGAGGAGCCATGGGTAAAACCCAGAGTGGCTGGGGGGCAGTGAGGGGAGCTAATAGGAGGAAAGGAGGTGAAGGACAAATCTTGGGAACCCAGGAGTATCAGTCCCAGGTCAGAGTCAGCCATGCATGCTCCCCACCCCCCTCTTCTCAGGCCCTCTGCTTATCATCAGAGGGCTGACTGTTCCAAAACCATCACTCACATTAACCAGTCAGCTGGCAGAAAGAATCCCACTAGTTGAAAGCATCCTTGAGAAAGAAGAGGAGTTCTCAAGAGCATGGAGGCCAAAGCGGACTGGGGTTGGGAGAAGGGATCCATTGGAGGGGGAAGGGTTGATCTGAGAATGTACATGGCAGGAGGAAACCCCGAAAAGGCCCAAGATTAAATAAAACCTGCCTTTGATAAGACTTGATGAAGGGCCCTGACATTCACGTCATATGCGCTAAGCAGTCAGGGACCCACTTCCCTATCACAGTATAGTGTCCAGATCACAACTTTGCCATTCACTGCATATGATCCCACCAGAAAGGGCCTTTGGCTGCATGAAATTATCTGCCAACAAAAAGAATTGGGCTTCAGTACATGAGTGTCAGTTATTCAAACTGTTTGGGCAAATATATCACTGGAGGTCTGAGAAGCTTATCAAAATAGAGCTTCATTTCAGCCTTGACAGACATGTTATCATGTACATTAATGTCACAGGTCAAAGTCCATAGAGATTGCCTTTATCTTAGTGAATTGAATTTTTGTTTTATTGAATACTATTTGAGGTAGATACACGACTCAGGGCATATTTTCCTAAACATTCATTCATTCCATGAACCCTTGAAGATGCTGTACGTGTGATAGGAACAGAAGTCACTGGAGACCTGAACGGCTTGGCTCCTGCTGCTTGAAGATTGACTGACACGCGATGTAGAGCCAAGAGAGACATTGAGCCCAGGGGGGTGACCAGTGAGCCTGGGAAGGGCACTGAGCGGGGAGGGAAGGTGGGGACAGGTGGGAATTTGCTGGGCACAGAAAAAGAGAAGAGAGTTCAAAAAGAGGAAATGCCTCGTGCAAAAGCCAAGATCTCAAAGAATTAAACTAAGGAAGTAAAAATATAAATAGAGAAAGGAGAATAATACAAGACCTATTAAAGAGTGAATTCCAAAGATCTTCCATAATAAGGGTGAATGAATGGAAGCATTGAGCCTGACAAATGTTAGGGCTGAGGAGCCGGAGCCACGGTTAGTGTCTGATTGAAACTGGGAATAGGAAAAAGCAGATTTCAGGAAAGGAAATGAGTTCAATCTTGACTGTGCCTGTGAGACAATCCAATGCAGGTCTCTACTGGTCTTTGCTCCAGTGACGGTCAGGGAATAGGGTCTATGGTAGGAAAAAACACAGGACATCTGAGTTACTCAGAAAGAGCATCTGGTAAATTAGCAGAGAGCAGAGCTACATAGAGCACATTTTCCCACAAAGGTTGTAGAATTAAGATACGTATAAGTCAGGTGCAGAGAAGATGTAGTTCGGAGAGACTCCTGAAGAACAAACATCCTCCGATCCAGAAAGAGACAGAGGGGACTAGTAAGCATTATAGCTATGGGCAGTGGGCTACTTTCTGTGTGCCACGAGCTTTATCTCTAATGCCTCATCGGTCTTCCCATAGAGTGTCCATCATTGTTACCGTCCGCATTTTGTAGGTAAGCAAAGTAAGTGTATCAGAGATGTTAAGTGACTAGTCCATAATCACACAGCTGTGACATGGCAGGGCTGTAATCCAAAATACTGCAAAGCATGAGTTCTTTCCACTATGCCAAGCAATACCAGGACCACAGGAGAATGGCGAAGCCACACCTTCAGACCCTGGAAAGACAGTAGGTGGGAGATGGATTGAAAATCTCCTGACCACTTGGATAACTGAGGCGTGAATGACTGCCTGGTTCCCGCGGGGTTAGAAGCCGGACCGAAGGATTGAAGGAGAGATTGGAAGGGGAGCGATGTATGCCAGGGTCTCCTGTCAGAGCTTCACTGAGAAGATGCAGCTGCTTTCACACAGGCTTCGGAGCAAAACCATTTTTGTTTCTTCCCCTTTATGTTGCTATTGGTGTTTGAGGCTTCTATATGCTCATAGTCTTTGGAGAAGGAGTCAAAGAAGGAAAAACTTGACTCAGGAAAGCAAGGGGTTAAATACAGGAAGCAATGAAGTATCTAAGAGAAAGAAGGTAAGGTGTCAAGGTCAGAGATGAAGGAATTATTCCTGGCTGGGGGGCACCTTTGCTTAGAGACCTAAGAAAGGGAAGAACAGTGGGGAAGTGGATCTGTGGCTTTGGAGGCAGGAGGCTGAAGGAACCCTCATCAAACATCGAGCAGGAGGTGTGAGCAGCCGCTGAGACAGGGGAGATGAGGAGCAAGGTGACGGGAGGAATGGCCATCGTGTAGGAGAGCAGCTGCCAGCCAGAATCCCACGTGCAGTGGAGCGTTAAAGACCTCACACTGGTTGCTGAATGGAGAATATAAGCCTCCTGTCTCCTTGACCAGCCCTCAGCTGCAGGTGGGCAAGAAGGGGAAAGCAGACAGCTCTACTGATTCATGGTTGGGCACTGACAGAAGGTCGAGGGGAGAAGGATCACACAGGACCAGAGTGACCCTGAAAGCAAAGCTCTGGGGTCATCTAAAATGCACAGAGGAAAATGTGAAGGGTCTACACACAGGCAGTTCTCACGAGTTGCCCGGGACCCAGGGACTCAGGACTGCCAGTACTGTTCTCCTCCGGAGTTGGTAAGCACGTCCTTCGGAGCTCAGTCTCCTGGGAGCTGTCTTCTTCTACATTCTTCTCCTTGCAGTACTATTTCTCCCTTTATCTTTAAAATAGGGTCCAGGACCTTGAGGAGCTTAATGCCTCCAAAATTCTAGCAGTTCGTGGCCCTTCCTTCTGGTTGAGTGGCCAGTCTATAAGCCATCTTTTCTGCACCCTCCTAAGAACCCCTTGCTCCCAATGCGAAGCGAGAAACATTCAACCTAATATGAGAGCTATTCAGAGAGTGAGAGACGTGGCCATGGAAATGATATTTCTCTTAGAAGAAAAGAAAAAGTGAGTGGACATTATAGGAAAAGGCATCCAGAGTGCTGGCCCGGGGCTTCTTTCCAGCTTCCACATGGATGCCACGCTGACATCAGAGGCCTGGGCCCGGGCCAGACAGGAAGCCAGGATGAAAAAGAATATACCACTGTTTAACCATCTTCACACAGTCTTGTGTCTCTTCACCAGAGTCTTAATAATCATTTGGCCCAAAATGCTATCTTCCAAAAAATCGTTCAACTGACACTACAAAAAAATAATATGGAGAATCCTCAAAGTATTAGACATAGAATTACCACATGACTCAGCATTCCACTTCTGTGCATATACCCATAAGAATCCCAGAAGTAGGGATTCAAGCAGATATTTATATCCCCGTGTTTGCAGCAGCACTATTCACAATAGCCAAAAGGTGGTAACAGCCCAAATGTCCATCAACAGATGAATGGGTAAACAAAACATGGTGGGTATGTACAATGGAATATTATCCAGCCTTAAAAAGGAAGGAAATCTAATATATGCTACAACATGGATGAACCTTGAGGACAGTCACAGAGGGACAAATGCTATACATTGCACAAGTGGGACAAGCATTACAAATAGAATGCAGGGCATCCCTGGGTGGCTCAGCGGTTTGGCGCCTGCCTTTGGCCCAGGGCGCGATCCTAGAGTCCCGGGATCGAGTCCCGTGTCAGGCTCCCGGCGTGGAGCCTGCTTCTTCCTCTGCCTGTGTCTCTGCCTCTCTCTCTCTCTCTCTCTCTCTGTCTATCATGAATAAATAAATAAATAAATCTTAAAAACAAAACAAAAACGAATAGAATGCAATGCAAGTCAAATGCACACAAGCAGAAATAGAATGGTAGTTGCCAGGGGTTGAAGGGAGGAGGGAATGGGGAGTTAGTATTTAATGGGAACAGAGTGGAGATGAGTGGTAGTGAGGGGTGCACATCAATGTGACTATAGTTAATACTGCTGAACTGTACATGTAAAAATGGTTGAGATGGTCAATTCCATGTTCTGTATATTTTACCACAATTGAAAGTGATTTTAAAAATTGAAAATAGGGGGATCCCTGGGTGGCGCAGCGGTTTGGCGCCTGCCTTTGGCCCAGGGCGCGATCCTGGAGACCTGGGATCGAGTCCCACGTCGGGCTCCCGGTGCATGGAGCCTGCTTCTCCCTCTGCCTGTGTCTCTGCGCCTCTCTCTCTCTCTCTGTGACTATCATAAATAAATAAAAATTAAAAAAATATAAATAAATAAATAAAAATAAAATAAAAATTGAAAATAAAAAAAGAAACCCAGTCATGACCCCACATCTTCCTCCGCTTCCTCTCCTGACCCAGTCACATTTGCCTTGTATCCATCCCATCACTGGACCTAAACCAGTCTGACAAGGCCAAGGCCAGTGATGGTCACTTTTCCTTCCTCATCTTACCAGACTTGGCAGTATTTGATACCGTTGATATCCCCACCCACTCAATGCGCTCTGCAGGCCCTAAGGGTTTCTCCCTACCCCACCTGGCCTTACCTCTCCACCTCCTGTGCTATATGCCCTCCAACACAGCCGCCCATTGGCAGAGGCCAGCACAGTGTCAGACAGTCCTTGTCTCTGCCTATACTCCCTGATGTGGATTCCCTCCCTCTCATAGTTCAAATGCTAACAACTTCTCACCTCAATTCCCCTCTTGCATTTCCAATACTCTACCAGACAGCTCCTCTCAAATATTGAAACTTAAACTGGAAAAGCAAAAAGAAAACTCCTGATTTCCACACATATCCCCCGAAAAACCCAGCTCCCCCTGGATCTTTATTTCCTCAGTAAATGTCAACTTCTTTCAGTTTTTTAGTCTCAAATTGCATCTATCTGCTTCTTCTCCTCAATTCCATATTGATCTGTTGACAAATTCTATTGGACCTGCCTTTGAAGTAAATCCAAAATGTAGCCAACTTCTCATCATCTCCATCACTAGCAGGCCAGTCCAAACCACCACCAACCACCACCATCTCGGCCTGAATCATTACATGAGACTCCTCCCTCTTCCCCCTGCTTCTGCCACCCACCCATCCCCCCAATCTACTCACAAGGCGGCAGCTAGAATAAATTTAAAGCTTAAGTGAAATCATGTCACTCCTTTGTTGAAAATCCCTCAATGCCTTTCCCTCTCAAAGTCCTTAAAATGGCCCAAATAATTACCATGGCCTGAAGTCCCTCATCATCACCACCCCCAAGGACTCCTCTGTCAGGCTTATGCTGGCTTTCCCCACTACACTGGTCTTGGGCTCCCATGTCAGTCTTCACGGGCTGCCCCCCTGCTTGGAATGTGCTCCCCCAGGTCTCCTCCTGGCTTGCCCCCTTACTTCTTCAGATCTAGGCTTCTCCAGACCACTTTATTTAAAATCATCAACAGTGGGCACCTGGGTGGCTCAGTCGGTTAAGTGTTTGCCTTCGGCTCAGGTCATGATCCCATAGTCCTGGGATGGAGCCCTACCCTGGGCTCCATGCTCGTTGGGGAGTCTGCTTTTCCCTCTCCCTCTGCCCCTCCCCCTTGCTCTTACCCCTCCCAAATAAAGAAAGAAAGAAAATCTTTTTTAAAAAAAGAATTTAAAAAAAAAAATTTTTTTTTAATTGTCATCATCTTCCCTCCTCCCCACCCCATTCCCTTTCTTCCTCTCTGCTCTCTGGATTTCCAGAGCACTGATTACTTTCTCTCATTTGATATAGTTTAACTTATTTGCTTATTTTCTTTCTTCTACCCCATTCCAGCCATCACTGAACATAAGCTCCAAGCAAGCTGGGATTTTTTTTTTCTCTATTCACTTCTTGATGCCCACAGCCAAGACCAGGAGGAGGACCTCAATAGACATTTGTCAATAAATGCATGAAAAATCAGATCTCTCTTCACATTCTCTCCTTCCAATAATTTCCATCATTTTTTTGTTTTTTATCTGATCTGTGAGAATTCCTCAAGTTTTTCTCTTTCTCTGCCTTAGATTTTAGAGTCC
The DNA here is from genome assembly GCF_048164855.1 of Canis lupus baileyi. NCBI lineage: Eukaryota > Metazoa > Chordata > Mammalia > Carnivora > Canidae > Canis > Canis lupus. The sequence goes on along the minus strand of NC_132866.1, from coordinate 37,903,877 downwards.
GTTTGACATTCATTACCTCTAGTGAGTTTTGATTTAATGCAGGCCATTGTGGACTTTTTTTTTATTTCCCAGAACACTGTCTTGTTCTCCTACTGCTTCTTTTTCATAATTGCCTATGCTTAAGTTTAATCAGAGCAATAGCTCTTAAATGCTGAGACCAGAATTGTGTAAAGATGCTTCTGTTTTCGGCATTAACTATTTGAGTCAGGGTCTTCGATTGCTGAGCTAGACCACTCCTTATGCAGTGCTCACAGAGCCACCCAGGGGTTCTTTCCTGCCCATCCATGCTTGTGAACAGAAGCCTTAACTAATCCACTTGGGATTCAGAAACCAGACATCAGGCTCCAAGTCCTTGCTCCTGCTGCCGCTTCTCCACTTAGGCCTCACTGCCCACCTGCCCAATGCAGGGGTAAAACAGATGGTCTTTTAACCTCTTTTCCAGATTCTGCAGTTGGTGAGTCTATGAGTAACATACTTAACAATAAGCACGTGATAATAGCAATAGCTTAATAGCATGTGATAGATAATTTTCTTATCAACAAGGTAATTATTGAAGGTAGTTCCACTTCCTCATTATTACCATACACAGTATTCACAAGGTGCCTTGCTAAGCATGGCATGGAGATCATGGTTTAAAAAAAAATAGAAATGATGCTTAATTGAGCACTGTTGCATCCAAAACTTCAGGTTTGTCAAAGGACATAATCCTTGTTCCTGCGCTTAAGTACTCATTGGAGAGTGTTCCAATTTTCCACAGCTGTGAACCAAACAAACCCAAACTTAGTGGGTAAAAACAACAACCACTTTATCATATCTCCCAATTTCTTGGCTCAGGAAATTTGGCAGTTTGGCTAGGTGATTTTGCTGTCCCATGTGGCATTGCAGAGGTCACTTGGTGGTATTAAGTTGGCAGGTGGACTCTTTTGGAAGGATCAAGCCGGTTTCACTCACATGTCTAGTAACTTGGAAAAGATAGGGGGATGGCTCAGCTGGGAATGTCAGCCAGAGATCCTAAGCAAGCCCTCTCCAGCATGGTGATCTCAGAGTAAGTGGACATCTCAAATGGTGCCTCAGGATTCCAAGACTGGGTATTTTGGTAAGTGAGGCAGAAAGTACATGGCCTCTTAAGACCGGGTCTCAGAGTCAACAGTAGCATCACTTCTGTTATACATTATTTTTCATACCAGCCCACTCAGATTCAAGGAAAGGGACGTAGATACCACCTCTCAATGGAAGAGTGTCAAAGAATTTGCAGCTGTGTTTTAAAATCTCCACAGGAAGCAATAATATTTAAAAATGGGCCTCTTTAAAATAAAGCTCTTAAAAAGGAACTTTTTAAAAACAACTTAACCTAGGGGCACCTAGGTGGCTCGGTCAGTTAAGCGTCTGCCTTCAGCTCAGGTCATGATCCCAGGGTCCTGGGATGGAGCCCCACATCAGGCTCCTTGCTCAGTGGGGAGCCTGCTTCTCCCTCTCCTGCTCCCCCTGCTTATGTGCTTGCTCTATCTCTTGCTATCTCTTGTTCTCTCTCTCTCTCCCCTTCTGTCAAATAAATAAATAAAATATTTTTTAGAAAAAAGAATAAACAATTTGACCTATACATGAATGCTTACAGCAGCTCTATTCACAGGCACCAGCAACGAAATCATCCAAGTGTCCTTCAGTGGTTGGATGGGTAAATAAACTGTGGTACACCCATATGATGGCCTACTACTCAGCAATAAAAAAACACACATTATTGATACATGCAATAACTTGGTTGAAACTCAATAGTACCATGCTGAGTGAAAGAAGCCAATCTCAAAGTTTATATAATCTGTCATTGCACTTATGTAACATTCTCAAAATGACCAAATGATAATTATGGAGAACAGTTTAGTAGGTGCCAGGGGCTGATGGGGTGACTATAAAGGAAAAGTATCAAGGAGTTTTTGGAGTATGGAATGGTTACATATCCTGATGGTGGTGAGTGTCCACTTGTGTTAAACTCATTGAACTGTGTACATTCCCCAAAAGTGTCGCTCTTACTGGTATGTTAATTTTAAAAATAAAACAACTTTGAATCAAGTGACAATTACTTATTCTGGGCTGAATGCATGGTCACTGAAACAATTCTGAATAAGAGACTTATCAGTTATGGAGGGGATGTGTGTGCTGGGGAAGAGAGGGGCAGCATTCTGTGTCATGCTCCTCAACCCCTCACCAAGGACTCAGTTTTTTCTGACCTGATTTGGAAGTAGAGCTGCAGTGAGTCCTGCCTTGTCCAACAGGCTGAGGGAAGAGAGGCCCAGGAAGATTCAGGAACCCACAGAAGTCACACACTAAGTCGGCAGCTCTGATTGCCAGAAACCTCCTGCTTAGCAAAACTCCTCATGGCCATGTGCACGCCTGACAGCAGGCACAGGGACACCCGCCAAAACTCCTCCAGACCCCTCCTCAAGTTTCATTTTTCAGCAATTAAAACATTTGTCAAAGAGGATTTAATCCTACTGTTGTAAAGTGCTATGTCAAACAGATTTGGCTCAATATTTCTAAATGTTCTATGAAATGGCTACTCCCAACAGTAATTCAACTACGTTACCATGGCTTTAAACAAAAACAGCAACTAAAAAGATCACATTTTGACATACCAGGAAAAATCATTTTGAAGCACAGAGTCATGAATACTATGGCCAAAAAAAAAAAAAACTATGTCCAACTGTAACAGAAATCTCTAAAATGAAATCTCAGAAAATCTGTAAATCAGAGGAGAGACAAATGCAAATTAAAGGAAAGCAGAGGTCATGATATTAATATCACCCTGTGCAAGAGAGTGTTTTTTTGGGAAATTCTTGATTCATTTTACCTCCATTTCTATTCACCACACTTTGTTTGGATTGCCCCCTTGGATCAGGAGTAGTCTAAAATACAGGTTATGGTAAATCCAGATCATAATGTAGACAACTATTTCCATCCATCAAAATAAGTAAGTAGGATAAATTCATTTCTTTGAAAGAGTATTTGTTAAGTGTTAAGAACAGATTGTGGCCTGAGGAGATTCAGGGAAGAAAGAGTGAAGAGACATGTTAACCCTGAGAAGGACTGTCTTCAAGGTTCAGGGGCCTGAGCAGGAGAATACAGCATGCGGGGCATGGTGGGGCCAGAGGAGCACACAACGACAGGGAGAACTTTGCAGGTAGACAACATGGCAGGAGGCCCCACAAACATCTAGGAGGGCACATACCTGCCCCCTGCCTCAGTCAGAGGGTGTGGTGGCCCAGACTCTTGGACATCACTCCATGCCCCCAATGACCGCTGCGAGTGACAGTTTTTCATCCAGAGATGAAAATCTCATGCCAGCAACCAAGAATGGACTGCTTCACCTTGGACTTCCCAAGCGCCACTCTTACTTTCTCCTCCTCTTCTTCTGAGTGCCCCCAAAACCCTCACATTACCGTTGCATCTATGAGATATCTAAGGTTCTACCTTCTCTTTGGCTTTCTATGTCTTCATTTTTTTGTTTGTTTATTTGCTTGTTTGTTGCTGGCAAATAAAGAATAAAGAAGAAATGACCTCTTAAAGAAACCAAGTTGTTGGAACACCTGGGTGGCTCAATGGTTGAGCGTCTGCCTTTGGCTCAGCTCGTGAACCCCGGGGACCTAAGTTCAAGTCCCCCATCAGTCTCCCTGCAGGCAGCTTGTTTCTCCCTCTGCCTCTGTCTCTGCCTCTCTCTCATGTCTCTCATAAATAAATAATAATCGAAAGAAAAAGAAAGAAGAAAGAAAGAATGAAGAAAGAAAGAAAGAAAGAAAGAAAGAAAGAAAGAAAGAAAGAAAGAAAGAAAGAAAGAAAATAAAGAAAGAGAAAAAAAAGAGGGCCGCCCCAGTGGCGCAGCGGTTTAGCGCAGCCTGCAGCCCAGGGCGTGATCCCGAGGACCTGGAATCGAGTCCCGCGTCGGGCTCCTTGCATGGAGTCTGCTTCTCCCTCTGCCTGTGTCTCTGCCTCTCTCTCTCTCTGTGTCTCTCGTGAATAAATAATAAAATAAATAAATAAAAGGAAGAAAGAAGCTAAGTTGTGCTTTTGTTTTCAGTCTATTACTGAAGATGTAATTAAGAATCCTCAGTAGTTTGTTTTGTTTTTGTTTTTTTAATGTTTACCCAACACATACATGTAGAATTCTAGGGGGAGAAAAGATATGCAAAGGCACAAAGAGGATCACTTTATGATGTTGGGAAGCACAGTCAAAAAGATCATCAATCCCTACTGTGATTTCAGGCCCAAATAACATCACAGGTCAGCACATATAATAACTCCTACGGAATTAGAAGGACGAAATAGAATAAACCAGTGTCCCAGGGAGTTTTTAACATATATCTATTTTAATACACAATTTAACAGTTCAAATTCATAAAAATGAAACTATAAAGAATCTAGATAATATAGAATTGGTCCTTGGTTCAGAAGCATACATATTACTTTTTGCTGTTTATTTCAGAAAAGTGCCTTCAGGGGACTTGTAACAATTAATTATGTTTTCAATTACAAAGAGAAAATTAAATGTTAATTCCGATCTTCGCTATAACACACACTTCTCTGCTCAGCCTGCCTGTGACATCTCCTGGAGAAAGACCAATAGCCCAGTCATGTCCTATAAAATCCATACAGAGAGGCAGTGAAGCGCATAATCCCTGGGATCAAACTGACTGTACCTGCGTCTAGCCCTGTCACTCACAGTGTGACCTTAGGCACCTTTCTATACTTTTTCTTCTTTAAAATAGGGAAAAGAGGGGCACCTGAGTGGCTCAGTTGGTCAAGCATCCGACTTGATTTTGGCTCAGGCCTTGATCTCAGGGTTGTGAGAGCGAGCCCTGCATTGAGCTCTGTGCTGGGCATGGAGCTTGCTTAAGTTTCTCTCTCTCCCTCTCCCTCTGCCCATCCCCTACTCTCTAAAAATAATAATAATAATAATAATAATAATAATAATAATAATAATAATAAATGGGGAAATGACAATCTAGGTCTCAGGGTACTATGGGGCCAACTGAAAAGAAGTTAGAATTAGGTGTTAGTTATTAAATACACACATAGAATTTAAATCTATCCCACACTAGGAATCACTGAGATATTTATTCTCTTGGGAGAAAATGTTATAGGTAAAAGGCAAATGTATTCCTTCTAAATTCACGCCAGTTTACAATAGGAAATGCTGTACACATAAAATGCTTCTGAGAGTGCCCAAAAAACAAGAAATATACAGTAAGTATTAGATATTATTAGTAGTAGTATTACTACTACATCTTCGAGGACTTTAAAAACACTACTAAAAAGAAGCAAAGCAAAGGAATAAATGATTAGTTGGAGAGATTAATAACTCCGAGGCTGTAAGTGTGGGGGCATCCAAGAAAGCAAATAGAAGTCTTACACTCAGAAAATTACAGAGAATAATTCTCACTCCAGGGATCCCTGGGTGGCGCAGCGGTTTGGCGCCTGCCTTTGGCCCAGGGCGCGATCCTGGAGACCCGGGATCGAATCCCACGTCGGGCTCCCGGTGCATGGAGCCTGCTTCTCCCTCTGCCTGTGTCTCTGCCTCTCTCTCTCTCTCTGTGACTATCATGAATAAAAAAAAAAAAAAATTAATTCTCACTCCATATTACTCAGGAGTTTTAAATGTGCACATAAGAGAAAACCCAATTCAGCCTGGCTTAAAAATATAAAACATGCAACTTGAGATCCAAACTAATACAGCTTTAAAACCAGTTGATCCACGGACTCTCCACTGTCACGAAGCTCTAAGCTTCTGTCTTTCTCCCACAGTGCTAGCTCCATTTTCTCATGACTGCAGTTTGGTGGCCTATAAAAATCAGACAATATGCCTCTTCATTCTTGCCTAGAGGAGGTCCCACTATTTCAACATAAATTTCTGCACCCCTGTCCCCAGAGAGTGGGGCCAGGATAAGAGCTGGTGCCCATCCATGGCAAAAACTGTGATGGGTGCTCAGGGGGGAAATTCAAGAGATGATGTGGGCAGTAATAAATGCTGAGTAGCTAACCACTGGGTCTGCTGCATCCCTGAGTGAGTTCTTCAGGATGCAAACACTGGATGGTTAATTAACTATACCTACTATACACATCCTTTGATCCTTTGAGACAAATTTGCCATGTGTGAGCAAGCCAGTTCTGCCTGAAGGGTGGTCAGTGAGTTTTTCTGTCAGAAACCATTTGCTGATCTAATTAAATATCCAAAGAGATTAACAGGCTTCTCATGTGGTCCCTTTCAGCCAAGTGTTTCTGTGTTGGGTAGCATGAAAATATAGGTTGATGGTTCCATTGGGCTCAAAATGAAGATGTGGCCCAGATGGCCATAGATTCACTATGCCAGAGACCAGGTCAGAAGACCCAGTGCTGACCCAGACCCAGGCCATGCCCCAATCTATTGTACTTCCTCAAATTAGCAGTCTTGATTACACAGCTAAATTACACAGCTTTCTAAACTCATCCAAAATCCTGACAAAAGATTTTTTTTTCAAAGGCTGGTTTATTTCCAAAGGTGAAAAAGTCTAAAATCCAAAATACTGCAATGTCTCAACAAAAGTAAACAAGGGAGAATTAGGTGAAAAATCATGGAAGTTTATAAAAACCCCTACACAAAATGAAGAATCCCCAAGGGCATTTGTCTGGTTTAAATTAATAACTTATGCTATGATTAAAACACCATTTGTATGAATCCTCCAGTTACCCCCACATAATGGGGAAGGTCAAAGTATAACCCTGTATGCTGTATGGTTTGAGGCCCTGCTCACATTCTTCCATTTGGAATGAGAACTCTCCTGACTTCACCTGGACGCTCTATGCCATTAGCACAGAAGCATGTACCTCCTGGAATCCCCAGAACCTGTAATACCACTTCTAGCTTGGAGTGAAAATAGATGTGGGCTCTGTACCTTTTTGTTTAAAATTCACTAAAACAATACAAATACCCCAAGATAGAAACAAAGAACCAAAGAAAGAGTGAGATAATTCTTAACCACCTTAGGCAGAGTCACTCAGAGAATCAGGACTTTAACTCTATAAGCATGACTCTCTTGGGAACAATGAAGGTCCATTGTCAGATGTTTAGTGGCATCTGTTTGTCTTTTCAAGCATTTCACTCAACAGTGGCCCTTGGGAAGAGCTTCTCAAATGTGTTTTGGGGCATCCATTCAGAGGATCACAAAGTTCCTTTGTCTCCATTTTAGACAGGGTTAATAATGTTAACACATTTCCTTTTGTTGAACTATCTTGCATGGCTTGGACAAACCATTTTTGGTCAAGACACACTACTTTCTGCCTAGGTGGCTCAGTTGGATAAGCATCTGCCTTTGGCTCAGGTCAGGATCTCAGGGTCTTGGGATGGAGCCCCACAGTGGGCTCCCTGCTCAGCGGGGAGCCTGCTTCTCCCTCTTCCTTTGCTGCTCCCCCTGCTTGTGCTCTCTGTCAAATAAATACATAAAATCTTTAAAAAAAAAAAAAAGATTTGTGGGATCCCTGGGTGGCGCAGCGGTTTGGCGCCTGCATTTGGCCCAGGGCGCGATCCCGGAGACCCGGGATCAAATCCCACATCAGGCTCCCGGTGCATGGAGCCTGCTTCTCCCTCCACCTGTGTCTCTGCCTCTCTCTCTCTCTCTCTCTCTCTCTCTCTGTGACTATCATAAATAAATAAAAATTAAAAAAAAAAGATTTGTTAATGTTTTTTTAAGATTTTATTTATTTATTCACAAGAGACACAGAAAGATAGAGAAGCAAAGACATAGGCAGAGGGAGAAGTAGGCTCCATGCAGGGAGCCTGATGTGGGACTCGATCCTGGGACTTCATGATCCCTGAGCCACCCAGGCATCCCAATTTGCTAACATTTTAACTGACATTTTGCATCTCTGTTTATAAGCCAAATTAACCTATACATTTTCCTTCTCATGCTGTTCTTTCTTCCATGTTCAAGTCTAGAAAAACATGAGAACTATTTCAGCTTTTCCTGTATTCTGGAACAATTTAAATAACAGAAAGTATCAGTTCCTGGTAGGATAGTGACTATTTTCATAGTAGTTTTTGGACTGCCTCTTCAATTTCTTCCAGTTACTGGGATCTTTTGGACCCTTCTTGAATCAAATGTTTGTGGTAGCAAAAAGAACCACACTAGAAGCACATTGTGCCAGCCTGAACTTCAAGGAAGGGAGAAGGTGTGCTCACGTGAGGGACAGTGGAGGCAGGTGTGCTTAGAATGACAGGCAGGGAAATGGGAGGACTTGTGAGCTGTGTTTAGCTACAAGAAGGGTTCCCATGAAGATTAAATAGACCAGCACATACGAGGTGCTTCTCACCACAAAGGAAGGTCCGGTCATGGGACTTGCTGGTTCCTAAATGCCTAATCGTGAAAGGTTCTCTAATCTTGGCTGCATTCACAGAAGCTCATGGTCACATGGTAACACTGACCATTCCTCCCTGCTTGTCAAAACCTCCCTGCACTGCAGCGTGAAGAGGTAAGAGTAGAACCCCAGAGCACCGCAGATAAGGCAGTGCCTCCACTGATACATCTGGCCCCTGGGCTCCGGAGCCCCGGAACACTGTGGCCACCTGTCTCAGAAACCTGAGCTCATGCTGAGACAAGACTGGAACGGAGGACATGTGAAGGGAAGTAATAGCCTTAGGTCTTTTGGTGCCAGATTGTGAATTTCTCTGGAGTGTACCCTAAAGGAAATGGGAAACCACTGAAGGTGCGGCAACAGGAGGCAAATTAACATCAGGTTGGCAAGAGGGACAGCATCATGGAATTTAATTGAAAAAGACTGGAAAATCTGCTAGTTCTCCAGGAGTGTGTGCCAAATGTGACACGTTAGCAAGATGGGAGACTGCTGCAGACTGCCAGAAGGTGCTCTGGGGAGACTTCTCAATCCTTCCTCTAGATGTTGAATTTCACTATAAACCCATTTCTAATGTCCTTTCCATTTCTGAAATTCCCTGACTCTGTCACACTGTAATGTTGGGGCTGTTCTTTGTTCATCTATCCACATGTTTCTGAAGAGGAAGAAGTAATAGAATATTTGCTGAATATATATATATATATATATATATGCCATAAAATATGCACACAGTGTAGGCACATCACAAGAAAAATAACCGGCCCGATGCATGATAAATGTTTCACTTCCAATCATCCCTGCTACATCTTCTGTCAAATAGAAGACAATATTATTTCCATTCTATGCACCAAGTTAAACGGAATTGTTCAAACTTTTGCAGGTACCATGGTTGTCATGCTAAACTAAACTGGTTTTAACAAAATAAAACAGCCAAGAATGGAATGGTGGTACACGTCCTCTAACCTAGTCCTTGAAACCATCCCCATCAAGTTGTCAAAGTGGCTTTCCAGTCTTGCTCATGACCATATTCATGATGGATGGCATTCATGGGGTGTGAGGAGCCATGCTGCGTGCCTTCATACTCTCTTTTCTAACACAACTCTGCAAAGTGGATCTTAGTGGGCCCTCATTGCACTATAGGAAAACTCAAATTCACAGACCTCATCCCCCACCTAGAATGGCATCTCTCCAGATCCCATATTCTCTCCAGGACCTCAGGCCACTTCTTAACACCTCCACATAGACATTCAAATATCAGGAGTTGGGATGCCTGGGTGGCTCAGCGGTTGGGCACCTGCCTTCAGTTCAGGTCTGATCCCAGGATGCGGGATTGAGTCCTGCATCGGACTCCCTGTGAGGAGCCTGCTTCTTCTCCCTCTGCCTGTGTCTCTGCCTCTCTCTCTCTCTCAGTCTGTGTCTATCGTTAATAAATAAATAAATCTTTAAAAAAATATATTAGGAGTTTTCATATATCCCTACCCTTACCCTGAATTCCCTCAAGGCTATACACTCTGCTCCTTCCACCACTCCCCATGATTCTGAATCCTTTCTCTATCCTAGTTATCCACTGGTGACCATTCCCCACCTACCCTACACCCCCACCCCGGTTGCTACTATTATTGACCTAATTAGCATTCACTCCATTATCAAATTTATCAACAAGAATGAGGAACAAAACAAAAGGCAGCACACTATGGGTATCGAGCTGTGGAATCTGGAAATCCTAGGTTCCAGAGTCAATTCTGCTATCTATGAACACTATGATAGGGTCAAGTTAATAAAAGTGGCTGGGTCTCAGTTTCCCCACTTGTAAAAGGACAATTATCTTTACTCCCTCCCAGAGTAAAGAGGTACAAAAATGGAGGTATAAGAATGGGTACAGGAATGGGGCAACTAAGGAAAAAGCCAAATCAGGCAGAAATAAGAAGTGACCTTGTCTGGAGAAAAGACAAGTTCAAGTTCTGGTGTACTACAGGAAATATGGTATAATGTAGAATTAGAAGCATGGGGGATCCCTGGGTGGCTCAGCAGTTCAGCGCCTGCCTTTGGCCCAGGACATGATCCTGGAGTCCTGGGATCAAGTCCTGGATCGGGCTCCCAGCATGGAGCCTGCTTCTCCCGCTGCCTGTGTCTCTGCCTCTCTCTTTCTCTTTCTCTCTCTCTCTCTCTTTCTCTCTCTCTCTCTCTTTATCATGAATAAATAAATAAAATCTTTAAAAAAAAAAAAGAATTAGAAGCATGGACTCTGGAGCCAACAGTCCTTGATTCAATTTCTAGGGCTGCTTTGATTTACTCCTTCGCTTAACAATGATAGTAGGAGCACCTACCTCACTTAAAGAAGCTATGTATGGATCCTGGCCAGAAGCCCTGTTAAAACCACAATCAACTTTTTTGAGATCATTTGTTAGTGGAGGAGGTACCTATAGTCCTAACACAGTCTTCAGTACTTGGGAAGGCTTGCCTCTCAAAGATTTGTATGTTTATTTATTTATTCAAAAAACACATGCTGAACACCTGCTATGTGCCAGATATTATTCTTAGCACTTGGACTACATCAATGAACAAAACATGCCTGACTTCATGGAGTTTATATCCTATAAAAATAAGCAGTAGATTTCAAGTGGGCAAATCATATAGTTTGTCAGAAAGGATAAGTAAGTACTATAGTGTAAGAGCAGCACAAAGAGAGTGAGAAGACAAGTTGCAATATTAAGGACAGTCAAGCTAGACCTCATGAAGAAAATGACATCTGAGCAAAGACTAGAAGGAGAATAACAGGGAGGGGAATATTACAGAGGTACTTATCAATACAAATGTTCTCAATGGATGCATGCCTAGTGCTCCAGAAGAATAGCAAGGACGCCATGGGGGACATATTGAAATGAGGAGAAGAAGATAGGTCAGAGAGATATGGGGGCCAGGCTGTGGAGGAACTTGTGGACAACGGGAAGCATTTTAGCCTCTGCTCTCAGTGAGTTAAGAGGCACTGCAGGATTTTAAACAGAAGAGGGCCATGAGTGCTCTGATATTTTAAAGGATCATTCCAATGGTTCTGTTGACAGTAGACTGTAACAAAGTTAAGACTGAAGTACCTTCTGTTAAGAAGGTCCCATAATAATCTGTAGTTACAAGCAGGCTGTGCCTTTGACCAAAGGACCAGAGGAGGAGTAAGTGATTAGATTCTAGACATCTTTTTTTTTTCTCCTTTTGTGGCAAAATGGCATAACATAAAAGTTATCATCTTAACCATTTTTGAGCGTATGGTTCAACAGTATTAAATATATTCACATTGTTGTACAACCATCACCATCACCCATCCCATAACTCTTCATTTTGTAAAGTGGAAACTTGTACATACTTTGAAGGTAGAGACAGCCAGACTTCCTGACAAATGATGGATATTTGATTAGATATCATAAGCATAACTTTTTTGAACAAAATGTGGCCCAGAAGTCAACCATTAGACTGCGGACGTTTCTTCTGTGGAACTGGTCTATTGGAGATGTTTCTGTAGAGAACCCAGGACTACTGGACAAGGGGCTGCATGTTCAGGTTTTCAAGGATAGCAATCTCCTGTCTAAGTACATTGTCCTATTATACTAAAGGTCATAAAATATTTCCCTTACACATTGTTGGAATTGTCAACAAGGAGTTTGAAAAGATGGAAGCATTCTGTTGGGTTCAGGAGTCATAGTTGGTGCATGGACAGCTAAGGGATATTTAAGCAAAAATACATCCTAGCAATTAGAGCTGCAGTGACTTAAGCCAGGCCTGGGAGAGGAAGACTGGCTCTCCCCAAAGCACTGCACCCTCTGGATATGACCTGGAAAAGGAGAACCACAACCACCACCTCCCAGGGTTCTCAAGGACCCACAGAGCATCAGCAGTCCCCTGGGCTACTCTATCTTGGCTCTAGCTCACCTTCTGCGTATGTATTTATACCCAAAAATATCACGATAGTTTGAAGCCAATGGAAGTCACAAAGGACTAATCCAGGAACTGACAACATTTTTCTGTAAAAGGCCAGATAGCAAATATTTTAAGCTTTGTGGCAACATGTCACATGTCACAAACTTTTTTCTTTTGATTTTTTTTAAAGCCTTTAAAACTATAAAAACCATAAAACCATTCTTACCTTGCTGGCCAAACAAAGACAGGTCGTGGCTGAATCTGGCCTGCCAGCCATAGTTTAAAGACCCTTGGACTAAACCATGTGTCTTGGAAGGGCTCTCATGGGCCACCATTGCTGTGTCAAGGGCAAGGTCACACTTTCCAGCACTCCAACTGCCTGCACTGCCTCCTCAGCTGTAGCCAGGCTGGGCACAGAGCTTTTTTTTATTTTTTTTTTCTTTGAAATTTTATTTATTTATTCATAAGAGACACACAGAGAGAGGCAGGAACATAGACAGAAGGAGAGGCAGGCTCCATGCAGGAAGCCCAATGTGGGACTTGATCCTGGGACTCCAGGATCACGCCCTGAGCCAAAGGCAGATGCGCTTAACCGCTCAGCCACCCAGGCATCCCTGGGCACAGTTTTGAGGTCATGCTCACTGTAGTCATCTTTCTACTGTGCCCCTAGCTTAGCAATGACCGCTCTAACAGTCAGATGTGCCAAGTGTGGGCCCACTGCTAACTCACAGAGATCCTGCACGAATCAGAACATGAATCAGAACAAGGCACCTGCTCTTCACAACACTTTTCTGCCATCTATTGGAAAATTGTTGTAATAATGAACAGATCCACACCAACTATGAATTTGAGTAGTGCTCCCTTTGCTCTATTTAACTCAGGGCCAGTGGCCCTGCGTTCAAGAAATACAGAAGGGGAAGCAATTAACTCGTAGGAGTTCCAGAAGATTATCATAGAAATAACGAAAAGATCTCTCTTCCACAACTTTCTCGAACTTGTGGGAGGGGAGGCAAAAGGAAGAAGGGAAGCCAGAGATCTCATTGCTGTTCTTATCCAATCTCTGCAGATTAGGCTGGAAATCTGCCCTACACTGAAAGCATTCTGCAAACAGAAAGCCTTTCTCAGGTTAATGAGAGTCCCACAAACCTGTATCAGACTCTGGAGAGACAGAGAGAACAGACCATCAGCACCTGCTGATTTGAGCATGCTTCTAAGGAGCAGTAGTCCACACAGCACTGAGGTTCTATTGAAAGGACTCTGAGCTGAGTGCCAGGAGAACCTGAGTAAGGCTAAGCCTTTCTACCGCCTCTGTGACCTTGAGTGAGTATCTGGCCTCCTCCTGCCTCAGTTTCTTGGTCCTTCAGATAAGAATAACACTACTAATAATGCTATCTCACAGAGGTCATGTGACAGTGGTATATGCACACCCTTTGCACAGCATTATAATTAGAATGCACAATCCTGTGACCAAAAGGCTGGAGTGCGGACAGGAAGTGAATGGAAAAGGTCTGGTTCTACTTACATAAAATGTAATAAAAAAAAACCAGGAAACACTGCAAGATAGGAGATAACATGACTCCAGGCTTTCAGGACCTAGCAAGAAATCCCCAGGTGTCCAAATGAAAAAGGAAAAAGGTCAAAGACTGAGACCAAGACTTATTTGCAAAGACTCTAAGATCCACCATCTCTAATTTAAAACTAAAACCTTTACTATTTACCCTAGGGAAGCAGGGAAGAAAGAAACAGGGGGTGATCTGTTTCACCCTGCCCCTGAGACTCCTGATGTTTCCAGCACTCTCAGGCAGGGAGAGAATCCAGGTCAAGAGTTCCCACAGCAAAACAGGTGTGGGCACAGCGAAGGCTCAGGAAACCTAAGGAGCACGTCAGATAGAACCCAGGGGCCTGGGATGCAGAGAGCCCCTGTCAGGCCTGGGGTGGGGGGCAAGTATAAAGTGCAAACATCAGACCCAGATCTGGTAACAAAACTGTCCGAGGAAGAGCCAACAGATCCCAGTGTTGTGACAGCTGCACAGGGGCAGCTCAGCACTGAGGATGCCTGTGTGGAAACAATGGGTCCTTTGTGGGTGCAAGGCAGGGGGTGGGGGCAGTAAAAGAGGGCCAGGGAGCCCCTTCAGTGCTCTCTGGGACCCCGAGAAGGGAATGGTACATGGGAAGGGCTGAGTATTACAGTTTACCAGACCCCGTGACCAGCTTTAAAAACCAGCTTCCATCTCCTCATCCACATACCATGGACTATACTTGCATGTTGAAGCTTCTGTCTGGTAACATGATGTTTGGGCCTGGTGTGTCGTAGAGACTGCCTCCTCAGAGCCCAAAAAGGCACTTTTTTACATAGGCAATGTCCAATTCCACTTTGACCCAAATTAGGAAGGTGGGAGCCCCCATGGGCTCACCAACCACTGCCTTCTACAATGATCTCAGGAGACCTAAGGGCCAGACCCAACCTCTCCTCCTCTCTTCATCTTTCATTGCTTCCATCTTTCACCACCCTTCACCACCAGCAGCCATGAGTTAGGGCACAGCTGCCCTTGGCCTCCTCTCCATTCCCAAGACCCTACCATAATCTGAGGTTTCGGGAAATTTGAAAAATCTGGAAGCAATGTGTTCAGAATTCAGACATTGGGGATACCTGGATCTGCTCAGGGACCCCAACTTCTCCCAAGTCCCACATCCTACCCTAGAATCTACCACTTCCCAGGATGATTGACAATAAAGGCCCATTCTCTTTCAGAGAAACCCCACTCAAGGTTGAGCCTTAGAGCCTTAACCTGACAATCTCCCAAGAGACACAAAGGATGGAGTATAGATGATGATGATGATGCTTGGACAGAAGTGCTCCCTGTGGCCCAAGGGCCTTTCCTTCCCCAAATAGATGGACACAGACTTGCCCAATGCTTTGGAGAAAGAGAGCCAACTGTGGAATCAAAAAATTAAGATGATACAAACTTAGCTTCTCACTTTAAAAGGTATTATCCAAGTATGAAACCAAAGATTTGAAAGGCAATGAAATAGAAAGATACAGAAGTTTGTTATCCACCACCACTACCATCCTCATCTACGATGCACTCATATACGTGAAATGAGAAGCAAGGATGTTTCTTCTTTATATATAACCTATTGTATGTGTCGTGCGTCTGTGTGTGTCAGAGCACGCATTATGTCTATGTGTGTCTCTGTATGTGTCTGTGTGTGTCTCTGTGTCTTTGTATCTGTGTGTACGTGTGTGCACACGTGACTGCGTATGCACCCTCCAAGCTGGGTAATGGAAGGGAGAGGAAGCATGAGGCTCAGGCCCAGAGCCAAGCCCATACTCTCTCCTCTTCCCTCCATGGGCTGACTACAGGGCAGATGGGTGATAGACACACAGACAACTGTACTTGAAGTCTGAGAGTCTGATCTAGAACAGAAACCGAGAACAGCAGCAGCAAGCCTCTTAAGAGACACCTGTGTCATCTGGCCTCAGGGGAGTAGCAGTTCTGGGTGGGTCGAGGCATTGGAGGAATCCTAATAGCCCCTCCTAGCCCACCTGAAAGGCATGAGAGGCCATCCCTAAGTTCACAGGGGACCAAGTGGGACATGGAGGTTAGATAACCTATTCAGAGTTTTGGAACTGGAATGTGAGAAATTACATCAAAGAACCCACTTGGACCCAGGGAGATTCGGCCAACCTCAGCAGATCTCTGTCCCGAGGAGCCAAGGGACCATAGACGTCATTCCCAGAGCCCTCCTAGCCCTTCTGTGGGTGGCCCAAGAGAACACAAAGCATCAACTGGAGACAGGCAGGGATCAGCAGAGGCCCCAGAGGGACTGAAGCCTTAGAAGAGGCTGGCCACCTGTGATACTAGGATGGTGTGTGCTCCCTAGGTAAAATCAGTTCAAGGCTACAGTGAGAGGGAACCAGTGTGTTTTAAATCTAAAAATAGTCGAGCAATCACTAAATCGGCGGAGTTAACCAGAAAGTGTTGGATTCATCTGTACCAGGCATAAAAGAGAAGAAGAAAAAAAAAAAAAAAAAAAAACCAGGCTGGAATTCCGGGAGATAACGGCAGTGACATGTCTTTTACACCCGTGTCTGACCGAGAGCTTTGGACCACAACAAAGGCATTTCCAGTCTGCAGGTCGGCCTCCCCAGCACCCTGAGTAAGTCCCCGCTGACAGGCTGCCCCAGGCTGAACCCACCTCCCCTGCCCTTCCCGAAGGCCTGTGCCCAGCCCCGTTGTGGGGTTGCCACGCCAGCCTGGCAAATGTCCGAAGCAAAGGAGAAAGAGCAAGTGCCATCAACTCCACGTGATTGTAATCTATGCTGCCGCTGCTTTTAAAGAATTCCCTCAGGCTGGAATGATTCGTGTGGAGTGAAAGTCAATAAACTTTAGACCGTAAAACCGAGACCAAGCCGCTCCCAGCTTTTCCAAGATTTTGCAGAGTCCAGTCCAGCGCCGCCGGGGAGAGCTCCTAGGCTTGCGCGCACTGCCCCCTGCTGCAAGCGCCCCGCACCAACGCGCCCCAACGCGCCGCGGCCAGGGGCGTCCAGGCATCTGCACTTCCCCGCATTAATTCGTCTACCCTCACAGAACACTTCCTAAGCGGCGTCTAAGTAGCGCCATTCTTAATTCTCGGATTTCCCTGCATCCAGACTCTGACTTGGGCCCAACGAGCTGCTCTGGGATCCCCAGCCGGGCCCGCGGACCACAGAATCCAGACCAGCCCCCTGACTTTGGGTGCCAGGCCTGGGCCATGGGGAGGTTCAAGGAGCTGATATTTGTCTCCATACCAGGACATGCAGTTTGCTGCCATTGCAGTCCCCTGTGCTGTCCCCTCTGCCAGCTGCTGGCACATCTGAAGAAGCACCTTCCCATGGCAGGGAAGGAGACCCCTATATGACAAGGCTTCTGAGCCTAGGAAATCACTGGGCCCAGTTTACAGAGAGGACCCAAAATCTCTAACTGGGCAAGAGTACCTCCTAAGGCAGGGGGGCAGCAGCAGAAGTCACAATATCAGAGAGAGAGTAGTGTAAAAATGTCATAATCAGAAAAATACAAACAAACCTTCAGAAAGCTACCCAACATTAAAAATTACATTTGAAATTTCCTAAATGTCCAACAATGTGGGAAATGGTTATGTTATGTTATAGCCATTTATTTAACTGAAGCAACAAATTTTATTTACTAGTATGATCACATTGTGCCTTTAAATGCATCCAATGGGGCACCTGGGTGGCTCAGTCAGTTAAGAGGCTGCCTTTGGCTCAGGTTAGGATCTCAGGGGGGCTAGGAATTGAGCTCCGGTTGGGTTCAGGCTCCCTGCTTAGCAGGAAGCCTGCTTCTCCCTCTTCCTCAGCCCCTCCTCCTGCTCTCTCTCAAATAAATAAATAAAACCTTTTAAAAATCAAAATGCATCCAAAAAATAGAAATATTCATGGTGATTTTCTATTTGATAGAATTAGTAACAAATTGTTTTGCTTTGCAAGTTATATTGTTCTTATAATCCTAAAAACATTTTTACTTTTATTAAGAACATTTGGAAATAAGAAAGGATACATGAAGGACTAAGTTGGCCAACTCCATCTGCTTCCAAAGTGGCAGCAGGTGGCCTCCGTGATGCCCACTCTGGGAGCAGTGGTACAGAAGAGCTAGGGGCTCAGGCCTGATGGTTCTCACTTCCTCTGAAGCATAATGGGATGCTGTCTGCTGAGGAAAGGGCTGCTGGCTGAGAAGAGGACAGCAAAGTGGAGCCTGAGGAGTGGCCAAGAGAGCTAAAAGTGGACATAGAAGGGACGGGAGTCTAGTGGTCACAGGTGCAAACATGGGGCTGGGTGGCAGGGGCTGGCATCCCCAATTCCCTGGCTTCAGGGCAATGGGCAGGCTCTTTATCATGGCTCCCCTGGCTATTTCGGTCTGCCTTAATTTTTTTTAGCATAGTATAGAGTTTTTGTATGTATTTTGTTAGATTTCTTCCTAGATATTTGAACACCAGTGTTTTGATGCTATTGTAAAAAAATACTTTTATTTCATTTTCTAGTTATTTGTTGCCTTTATGTATGAATACAATTAACCATTTATTGACTTTGTGTCCTGTAATTTTATCAGATTCAAGTATCGTTCTAGTAGCTTTATTTTTATATTCCAAAGGGTTTTCTACATACACAGCAATATCAGGAGCCAATGACAGTTTCACCACTTCTTTTCCAATCTGTATGCTTTGGCTACTCTGGGGTTAGAATAAAGATGGGAAGCATCTTTGGGATTATTTTTTCTTAAGATTTTATTTATTCATGTGAGACACAGACAGAGAGGCAGAGACATAGGCAGAGAGGGAAGTGGGCTCCCTGTGGGGAGCCCAGCGTGGGACTCGATCCCAGGACCCCAGGATCACAACCTGAGCCAAAGGCAGCCAGCCAGTCAATCACTGAGCCACCCAGGTGTTCCGATCTTTGGGATTATTGAACAAATGTTTATTCACTTACTATTCATTGACTACAAGCTACATGTATGACACAACTCAGTAATGAAAGGGGCTCACAGACACACTTGGTCAAGACCTTATTGTTATAGTCAGAAGGAGATGTACATAACTACTACTAAAGCTGCATAGGAAGGTGCAAAGATCATAAAATACAGACTAACAAAGTACTGTAGGATGTCTAAGAGTTCTAGGACCACTGGGTAACATGAAACCATTAGATTCACAACCAGCTTTATGTTTTTCACAAAGTGAAATCTAACTACCAGAATTAACCTTCACAGGTCCATGACACAAGCAAGGTTGTTGTCATTTTTGAGGCACTTAAAAAGGTCTGCCCAAAGTTACAGAATGATGGATCTATGCTGGGGGTGTGATTTTTATATTTGTACACTTCCCACCATTGCCAAAGATGGTCCTTGGAAGTTATTTAATGCTAAAAACCCTTAAGCTGGAAAGGAACTTTGATGAACCTCTTTTCTAATTTAGCACTGCTATTCTAGAAGGATTGTTTGCCCTCTTGAGGCATAGACATAATCAGAGCCAGTTAATTATGCCTCTGGATTCCTGAAGCCCTTTCAACACACAGAAGAGAAGCTAAGTCCCTCCCTCTCCGACCCTCCTCAACTGGGCTTTAACAACAGTCTGACCTAGCATCTATTTCCTGTTCAGAAATCTACTACTTTTTTCCTGGAAACTATACTAACTTGCCAATTCATGCTATAAATTCCATGTTTTTTTCTTTCTCCATCAGGACTTTAGGATTCTCATTTTGATGTTCACTCCAATGGAGGTTGAGCAAACCGGAATCTTCTTGATCCCTTCTAAACTCTAGCATTTAACCCACGAGCAATCCTGCTCCCTGGGGTCTGTCAACAAAATGAATAGCCCAGAACTCATCCAGGACTTCTCAGGAAAGAGAGGGAAAAAGAAATTAAAAACTACTATGCCCTCTGGTGGTCATGAGAGAGACCCAAAACACCAAAACATCAAATTTCCCAAAAGTATTTAAGTTACAATTAATAATATCTGTGTATAACTTTATCAAATAAATTATATCTTTACCATAACTTATATCTTTACAAATTTTACAGAATAAATTATATCTATAGGTTAGTAATGAATTGTATCTACTACTACTCTTTTTTTTTTTTTTTTATAAGTAGGCTTCACACCCAGTTGTACAGGGCTTGAACTCACAATCCTGAAATCAAGACCTGAGCTGAGATCAAGAGTCAGATGTGTAACCGACTAAGCCACCCAGGTGACCCTACTCCTTCTTAATTATAGTACTGTTTGTACATATTGATCTGTTTTTCTTGATCATATTTTTTAGCGAGTTGTCTTTTTGAGGTTCATAATTTTCAGTTTTTATTTTCTAATTTTTTTCTTTTATTACTGTTATTTTTGTCTTTTACTTCTTTGTATCCCTCTTTCCAAGAAATGCATATTGAATGCTTTCTTTTGCTTTTTTCCTTTAGTGATGATAAAAACACTCTATATGAATTTTCTCTTGAATATTGATTTGATAAAAATCACAGATTTTTACATGTAGTGTTATTTAATAAACAGCATGTTGCTATACTCTTTAATTTCCCACTGTAGCCAATTATTGTTTGAGAGACAATTGAGCATATTTTAAATGGCACAATTTTGTAATTCCTATTGAAACATTTATTATTACTAGTTTTGCTATATTGTGGGAAGATTTTAAAGCCTGTAAGATTTTTTTGTAATGTATTGGTTTTCTTTCTGTTGTAATGAATTATAATACTTTATAAAAATTTCAGACAGTGGAAAGTTTTTAAGACTTAGATTCTATTAATGAATTCTATTTTATTGTTTTGTAATATATACCTACATTTTACCAGCTTGGCTTAATATTAACTGGTAACAGTAAAATCAGGTTCCTAAGTAACATATTTTGTCAAATACTCCTTAACTCTAAATGTTACATCTTTATGTCAAAAAGTAACAAAGTTCATAAACTTTTAAAAATATTCTTTAAGGGCAGCCCCGGTGGCTTAGCGGTTTAGCACTGCCCTCAGCCCGTGGTGTGATCCTGGAGCCTCGGGATGGAGTCCCATGTCGGGCTCCCTGCATGGAGCCTGCTTCTCCCTCTGCCTGTGTCTCTGCCTCTCTCTCTCTCTCTCTCTCTCTCTCTCTGTCTCATGAATAAATAAAATCTTTAAAAATATATATATTCTTTAATATAATCATAATTTTGTTAAATGCTAATATATATATATATATATAGCCAATTTCTGTTGACTAAACAATGCTTTCTTTAATATTGATGTTAATGTCAGCTCTGTGTTCATGTCTGATAAAGCCCTTCTGGGTTGTCTTGTTTCAGGGGCCCCACTGCAGTGCAGGGCACCTCCTGTCCAGACAACCCAGTGGGATGGAGGAAGCCACATGCTTGGAATAAGAACTGGGCAGAATCCCAAACTGGCCACTTAATGGTTGGGAGACCCTGGATACATAACAGACATCTCTCTGCTAACTAGGATTGTTGTGAGGACCAAATTATATGTAACATACATAACTGTCCACTGAGACGCTGTTTCCAAGAGCATCAGACTTGGGCTGTTCCCAAGTCCATTCTTGGGAGCTTTTGTGTAGTCACTATGGCTTAGTATCTACTGGGGACCTAATATGTACAATGAATTGTGAATTTTACGCAAATCAACATTTAGGAACCTATCCTGGAAATCCGGGGGTGGAAATCCAGGTCACACATTGTGGACTGGCAGAGAGGCAAGAGTGGAGGTGGCAGATCCAATAAATAGGAGTAAAACTGGGACACAGTTTGATGGAATGTGGGAGGTGAGAGGGGAGCCTCTTTACCATGGGAAGATGCATATTGTGAACATTCCCCACCCAAGCCCAATTTTTCACACTTGTCTATTTTTTATCTTCAGATAAGTGAACGTATTCCCATTTGCTTCCATCTTTTACTAAGGTGAAGCAGGGAAACAGCCCAGTTTTGATCCCATGGTTGTTATCCTATAACCGTATCAGCCTCATTTAAAATATCTTAAAATAACAATAAACTTACAAAGCTCTATTTACTTGCCTTTATTTTATTTATTTATTTGACACAGAGAGAGAGCACAAGCAGGGGAAGCAGGAGAGGGAGAAGCAGGCTCCCTACTAAGCAGGAACCCAGGAAGCTGGGATCACAATCTGAGCTGAAGGCAGACATTTAAATAACTGAGTCACCCAAGAGCCCCTCTATTTGCCTTTCAGGTAAAAGATTTTAATGAGTTTTGGCTTCTCTCAATCCACTTTCCCATTCCATCCTATTCTTTTATTATTTAGTCTATGATCTTAAGTGCCAGTTTAAAATCATACTGTCTTGGAGGTGGGTCAGGAGATGGGTGAAATAGGTGATGGAGGTTAAGGAGAGCACTTGGTCACAATGAGTTCTGGCTATTTTATGGAAGTATTGAACCACTATACCATACACCTGAAATTCATATAACACTATATGATAACTGTTCTGGAATTTTAAATGTTTCAAATTTAAAATTTTTTATATGTTTTAAAATAAAATAAAATGATACTATTTTTTTCTCCCAATATGTGTATGTTGCTGTTGCATCTGCTTCTGTTGGTCCATCAGATTTCTTTTTTTTTTTCATCAGATTTCTTAATAATATACCCTTATCTATTGGAATTTGGTGATTTTCTTTCTTTTTTTTAAGATTTTATTTATTTATTAATGAGAGACATGGGGGGTGGGTGGCAGAGACACAGGCAGAGAGAGAAGCAGGCTCCATTCAGGGAGCCTGATGGGGGACTCGATCCTGGGCCTCCATGATCAAGCCCTGGGATGAAGGAGGCACTAAACCGCTGAGCCACCCGGGCTGCCCAGTGATTTTCTTTAATCTCCAATTCCTTCATGTAGTTTTTTTATTTGTTTGGGGGGTTTTCTGTTGTTTGTTTTTTGTTTTGTTTTGTTTTGTTTTGTTTTGTTTTGTTTTGTTTTTGAGAGATAGCAAGTGCACACACTGGCACAGGGGTGGAAGCAAAGGGAGAGAGAGAGAGAATTTTAAGCAGACTCCATGCCCAGTGTGGAGCCAGACACAGGACTTGATCTCACACCGCTGAGATCAAGATCTGAGCCAAAATGAAGAGTCCTAGGCTTAACTGAATGAGCCATCCAGGTGCCCCAAACTTCAAGTCGTTTTGAGGCCCACCAAGAGCTTCTTACCTCTCAATAAGACTGATAGTTCTGTTGTGTTATTTAGTTCATATGGTATCTCCTGTTGGGTTCTCCAGAAAGTAGACCCAAGGCAAAGACTTAGGAGCAAGTAATTTGAGAAACACAGGTAGGTAGTGGGAACATGAGCCAGGAAGGGAAAGAAAATCAATCAAGTGTGCATGAAAGAGTGGAGTAAATGTGGGCAAATGAGGTACAAGCCTGCTGAGGCCCTCTGAGAAAATATAGGACTTACTCCAGAATTGTCCAACTGAGAGAGGAGCAAGCTGGAACATTTCTCCATGAACTCCTATTCCTGATTGGTTGAAGGGGACTCCTGAAAGCACTAAATCCCCATCACTTGAGGCCTGCCAAGCAAATTCCTATGGCCAAAGAAAGTCCTCAGGCAAGGAACTCAGGTTCCTGAGGTAAGGAGTCCTCCACATATGGGAACATTGTTCAATGAAGCTTAAGGAGAACTCAGGAGATAGAAGAGAGGCACCAACAGCATCTACTAATGGTGGTATTTTATAAAGTCCCACAAAGAGCATCAGAGGCCATACCAACTGGACGTATTTGACAGTAATTGCATTACAGTGCTGCTTCACAGCTATTTTTGGAGTCTGTGCCATGAGAATGCCTTTCCATTCAGACCTCAAGGCATGTGAACAAGAACAGATTCCAAAAATTACAGCAACTTCTCCTTTAGTTGTAGAAAGATTACAGAAAAAAATTTTACATCTCTTATTTCATTAGTAAGCACTTTTAAATGTTAAATATTTTCCAATTAAATGTTTTAAATTTTTATCACTGAAGGCATTTCTGAAAATATTATTCAGAAAAATGTAGGAAAATACTTTCCAGCAGCTTGTTTTATGAGTTGGAAATACCTCATTTCAACACTTTGTGCAACAAATTTTACTTTAAAGATATCCTCTTTAGCAAACTGGCGAATTCAGAATCAAATACTGGAAAAGTCATAAACATTTACCAACAGTTATATATCATACAATGGAATATTACTGAACCATAAAAAAGGATGAGCTCTGTCATTTGCAATAACTTGGATGGCCCTAAAGGGTATTATGCTAAGTAAAATCAATCAGAAAGAGAATATGGTTTCACTTATATGTGGAATCTTAAAAAAACAAAACAAATGAATAAATAAACAATCAAAAAATAGAATCAGATCTATAAATACAAAAAAAACAAAAACAAATTGACGGGGGCACCTGGGTGGCTTAGTGGTTGAGCATCTGCCTTGGCTCAGGGTGTGATCTCAGAGTCCTGGATTAGATCCTACTTCGGGCTTCCTTCGAGGAGCCTGCTTCTCCCTCTGCCTCTGTCTCTGCCTTCTTTATATGTCTCTCATGAATAAATAAATAAAATCTTTAAAAAAAAAAAAAAAGAACAAACTGATGGTTGCCAGAAGAAAGGGGGAAAGTACGTATGGGGGAAAATGAGTAAAGGGAAGTTAGAGATAACAGGCCTCCAATTTGGAATGGATAACTCATGGGAATAAAAGGTGCAACACAGGGGGATCCCTGGGTGGCGCAGCGGTTTGGCGCCTGCCTTTGGCCCAGGGCGCGATTCTGGAGACCCGGGATCGAATCCCACATCGGGCTCCCGGTGCATGGAGCCTGCTTCTCCCTCTGCCTATGTCTCTGCCTCTCTCTCTCTCTCTCTGTGACTATCATAAATAAATAAAAATTTAAAAAAAAAAAAAGGTACAACACAGGGAATATAGTCAATGGTATATAGCAGTATTGTGTGGTGACACATAGTAGTTACACTTGTGGTAAGCATAGCACAACATATAGAGCTGTTGAATCACCATGTTGTATACCTGAAAGTAATGTAACACTACACATCAACTACACTGAAACTGAAACCAAAAATAGTTTATGAACATTTGAAATGCCAACAGACTATATTACTTTTTAATGGTTGAAATTTTTAAGTAGTTGAAAGGATTTCAAAAATAAAAAAGGACAAAAACACAAACGTTGTGTTCATATGTGCCCATTGGCTATTTTGCCACATATTTAAATTTTTTAATGAAAAATATGCTCCAAAATGCTATAGCATAAACCATTTTCTCAATTAGGGTCCATTTCCATAGTGCTCTGAAAACAGCAGTCTTTGACAATGTGAAGCATAAATTTAGCATTCACCCTACAATTTATCTTTTCTCTCTTTTTTTTTTTAATTGGAGTTCAATTTGCCAACATATAGCATAACACCCAGTGCTCATCCTGTCCAGTGCCCCCATCTTTTCTCTTTTTAAGTAAACACTGAGACTTCTATTTTCAGAACCTGACTAACCATCAAAGTAAGCCTGAGTGTCTGAAAAATACTCTGTACTTGAGGGTGCCTGGTTTCTATAATGAAGAGATGCACTCAACTCATAGTAATTTTATCAGATTTGAACATTTGGAAAGATACTCCCATTACCATACTATGCACAACCACCACCTCTACTGGAATCACATATATTTAGCACTAAGATGGAAGTTTCTAAAAACAAAACAAAACAAGACTATAAAGCTGTTCTTTAGGCCTAAAGAACTTAGATCTCAACAAAACATTCAAGATATTTTTTAAAACTCTAGAATCTAGACATCTGTGCGACCTACCAATAAAGACTACCACAGATCATGATCAGGGTCTTTCAAGACAGTGGTTCTAGGGGCATCTGGTGTCTCAGTCGCTAAGCATCTGACTTCAGCTCAAGTCATGATCTCAGGGTCTTGGGATCAAGCCCTGCATGAGGCTCTCTGCCCAGCAGGCAATGTGCTTCTCCCTCTCCCCCCACTGAAGCTCTCTTTCTCTCTCAAATAAATAAATAAAATCTTAAAAAAAAAAAAAAAAGACAGTGGCTCTATGTTGAGTTTAATCCTCACCATATTTAAAAGAACTATTATGTTTGTTAGAAACCCCTAGGGCAAGTAAGGTAACTTCAGGTCTGAAAGTGACCAGCTCAGTTCTACTGTATTCTTACAAATAAAATGTGTTGAAATGAGGAAGGAAACTTCAGTTGAAGTGGGTCTACTAAACATAAAATGACACTTAACCAGTAACAATATCTCATTTGTCTTGAGAGAATAATTATTTTTATCTTCAAGTACAAAGTTTCAGATTCGACTCTACAAGTCATTGCAAAAGTTTAGGCCAGTTGCAAAGATGGGGGAACAGTCTACAAACACCACCTCACTTCTGACATCAATTTCAACTTTGTGGGGTTCCCAAAAAGTTTTTATAATTTGCTAAAAAGATTCAAGGAACTCACTGAAAGTTGTTGCACTCTTGATTGTGGTTTATTACCGGGAAAGAACAGAGATTAAAATCAGCCAAGGGGAGAAGTGCATAAGGCAGAGTCCAGGAAAAGTAGCAAGCATGGAGCTTTCTATTGTCCTCTCCCCAAGGAGTCAGGACAGCATTGCTTTCCCAGCATTAATGTGAAAGTACAACAGAGTATTGCCAGCCAAGGAGGTTCACATGAACCTTGATGTCTCTGGAGTGTTTATTTGGGGTCTATCACATAGATATGATTAACTGCCCAGGTGGCTGATCTTAATCTCCATGTGACCCAAAGTTCCCATGCTATGTCGTACTATTACTACCTGGAGTGTACCGGTTCCATCCTAAGACTATCTAGTGTGGCAGCCCACACCCTAAATCACACTTTTAGACTACCCAGCATAATCTAAAACCTCCAAGCAGTTGAAGACATTCCTATCAAGCGTGAGATTCACTTTCCCTCTTCCTCTGCCCCTCTCCCCACTAGCACTCTTAATTAATTAAATTAATAAAACCATCAGTTGCATTTTTTTTTACTTACTTTAAAATAAATAAGTTACTTCAGTTAGCAAATAAAAATAATTTGGGGGCATTTGGGTGGCTCAGTTGGTTAAGTGTCTGCCTTTAGCTCAGGTCATGATCCCAGGATCCTGGGATGGAGGTCTACATGGGGCTCCCTGCTCAGTAAGTCGGCTTCTCCCTCTCCCTCTGTGTGCTCATGCTCTTGCTCTCTCTCTCTTGCTTTCACTCTCTCTCAAATAAATATAATCTTTTTAAAAAATGAAATAAAAAATAAATCTAATTTTTAAGTTTTCCTTAGAAAGAAAAATGAGTAAAAAGGAAAAAAGAAGGCAGCAGATCATTTGTTTGTCCTTACATTTATCTTGCATTTTAATGTCATCACTACCAACAGATTTTATTTTCTTCTTTAAAGTAAAATGGGTAAAATTATCAGTAAGGTCAGTTATTTACCGTTAAGCATTACCCTTGGGTCTTATATCAGTGTTAATCCAGCTGGGTGAAAGATGAATGTGAGAACTCCTGTATTGTTCTTGCAACTTCTTTTAAGATTTTTTATTTATTTATTTATTTGAAAGAGACAGAGATAGCAACAGAGATGGCAAGATAGAGTGCTAGTGGGAAAAGAGGGAGAAGCCAGGCTCCCTGCTGAGCAGGAGCTCAGCGCAGCTTGATCCCAGGACCCTGGCATCAAGAACTAAGCCAAAGGCAGACATTTAACCGACTGAGCCACCCAGGCACCCCTGTTCTTGCAACTTTTCTATAAGTCTAAAATTATTTCAAGATAAAAAGTCAGAGTGCCTAGGCACCTCAGTCAGTTAAGTGTCTGACTCTTGATCTCAGCTTAGGTCTTGATTTCAGGGTCGTGAGTTCAAGCCCTGTGTTGGGCTCCACGCTGGGCATGTAGCCTACTTAGAAAAAGTTAACAGAAAAAAAGTTTAAAATGATCTATGTTTATTCAAGGATTCTCTGAAATAATCGTTTTCATCTTTTTGGAGGTCAACCAATTATTTGATGAGAAATACTAACTGCTCCAAAAGTTCACTTATGCCATTTTGCAAGTTCACAGATCCACATGGGGTCCAAATGTGGGCCCCCAGTGAAGAACCCTGGCTCCAAGGGATGTAACTAGGGCTTCAGTGTAGCAGGAAGTGACATCCAACAGATAATCTGAGCAGGAACAACTTTTAGCCCTCACCTACAGTCCCATTCACGCCTTCATTGTCTGGCTGCTTAGGAGGCCTTTCTACAAAATACGCTGAAGATGGGGATCCCTGGGTGGCTCAGCAGTTTAGCGCCTGCCTTCGGCCCAGGGCATGATCCTGGAGTCCCGAGATGGAGTCCCACATCAGGCTCCCTGAATGGAGCCTGCTTCTCCCTCTGCCTGTGTCTCTGCCTCTCTCTCTCTCTCTCTCTCTGTCTCTCTGTCTCTCTCTCTGTGTGTGTCTCTCTCTGTGTCTCTCATGAATAAATAAATAAAATCTTTTTTTAAAAAATGGGCTGAAGAATCATAGCACTTCATGCTCCCCCTTGACATTTCCTTAGAAAGATCATTATGAAAGGACACACTTACCCACACAACAAAGGGCACCTCCTCTTTCTGAGCCAAGCAGCACCATAAATATACCCTAAAAGGATTCCTACAGGCAGCCCCACTAAGTGTGACCAAAAAAGTTAGCTCTGGGCATTAGAGCCTCGGCAGGAAACTATGGTCTAACCCCTAGCACTGGAAATAGATGCAAATATAAACTAAGTGTGGGACATCAATCGCCACCCCAAGTTTCCCCTTCCATCTTCTGCTTTATAAACAACTCCATCAAAAAACTGAATGAAAAAAAGGCGTAGTTACATAGTAGAAATAAATGGCAAGAATAAAAATCTGTCTGAACCCTGCACAAATAGTTTTCCACAAAGATGAATGATTTATATTGGAATAGCTGTGAGAGTTACAAAGTTACAAAAGCTAAGATGCACATTCTAGGCATCATTAATGCCAAACTGTTAGCATCAGGTAAGAAGAGTGAGAAGAAAGACAAGACATATTTGCTCAAAGGAACAGAAGTAGCTGCAGAGAACAGGAATGGCTTGTCCAAGAAGAGGCCAGGATGACTTCCAGCCCTAAGAAAGACCTAGCAAGTCAAGAGGCACTTGGATGGCTCTAGCTGAGAATTTAACCTTTCCGAAGAATTGCACTAACACAGAGATCCCTTTCTTTCTGGTAGGTTCAGGACCTGAGTGACAGCCAGCTTTCTGCCAAGCACTGGCCTGCATGACGGACATAGCGGGATAGCTGGGGGATGGGAAGGCTGGTTAGTTCAGTGAATGTACAGAATAGTGGTACGGAAGACATAAAACACAGTTGTTGAAAATGAATAAAGGGGCTTGCATTTCTGACACGGACTAGAATAAACACAGACTTAAAACATAATGGAAATTGTTCTGATAACTCTTCCAGGAGGGCAGATTCTTTACCACTCGAGACCCAAAGACTGTTCAGAACGATGGCAGCAAGCAAAGGAGTGGAGCTCTCCTGCAGCATCTCACCATCTCATGGAAACTTCCAGGCCAGCAAATCCCTTCAAAGAAACCAGTCAAGTCCTTTCCAAGTCATTTATTCACTTTACAATCGTGGATGCTGCAGCTTTCGTTCCACATTTAAAATACATTTATCTGATTTTCTCCCCCTGGGGAAAATATTCTAGACATAATATATACATTTTTAGGACTTTTTGATACATATTACCAAATGTCTAATCAGAATGGCTGTTCTATTTACACATGGATGAAAATGTCCATTACCTTAGTCCCTCCCTTTCACAATTTTTGCCATTCAATAGTTAGAGGGGAAAAAAATGTCCTGTTTCACCTGGCATTTTAAAAAGATTACTAGCAAATCTGAGTATTTTTTTCTTTAATCCTATTTTTTCTTTTGTGAGTTGCTGTACTTTGCCAAACTTCTATTGAAATGTTTTTATATGTTATCTTTAAATATGAAAGTTACTAATATTTTCCCAGCTTATCATATGTTAACCTCATAAATGGTGTTGACACACATAAGTGTTGGATTTTAATACACTAAAATCCAGCAATCTTATTCTTTACTGTTTCTACCTTTGTTACCATGGTTAGGAAAGCCTTTCCTATGCTAAGATTATAAAAATATTAAGCCATACATTCTTCCGGGCCTTTTGTAGATCTAGGTTTTACATTTTACATTTAATCCATTTGGAGGCTAGTTTGGCTATGGTAAGGTAAACATTTAACTTTATTTCTTTCCCAAATGGTTGTTAGCCTTTTGTCATAACACCATTTATTGCATTATCTGTCCTTGCCTAGTGTTTTGAAATGCAGGCAAGTTGGGGGAATAGTTCTTCAGCAATTTTTCAAATCTATCCTACCGATACCATCACCCTGCTCCCCCACCTCCTGTTGAGTGTGGGCCTTAAGCTGCTGGTAGTAGTTGAAGACTAGGTCCCATTTAGGATTGGGGTGAAGACTGCTAGGTGTCTGTCTAGGGAGCAATAGGTCTCATCAACTTCAGGCCTAACTGCTTTCTCCCCCATTTCCATTCAGTATGCCCACTTTCCTGAGACTCCTTAAGAGAATTTATGCAGATTTGTGTGAGAAAAATAACTACAAGTCCCCTTTTACAGCCACTGTTTTCCACCAAAGCTTTGTCATCTACTTTCACAGTGTGATCTAAAACTTGTCCTAACATCACAGCTGATCCTGACCTCAACAGAACCAATATGCCCAGAGTGATTTCTAGGAGCCTGGTGCTGCTTAGCAGCTGGAGAAATGACTCCTGGGTTTTGGGAGGTGATACACACAGCCCTACTGACACAGCCTTGGGAGAGAAGCAAGCAGAGACACTCATACAGCAAACACAAGGATTGGCCTTTACTATGTGCTTCCTGAGCTTTGAAATGATAAAAGTGTCTGGATGTTCAGCAAGGAAAGAGAGAGAGAGGAGTGATTGTGTCCCATCCCCTGGTGCCCTATCCCTTTCTCTCCCTGGCTCTCCCTAACAAACAAACAACAGAGGAGGCATCACAGAGAACTCCTCAGGGTGCTAAGGGGACTTTTAGGAGAGGGGTATCAGTCATAGTAATGACTACCATTTAAGAACCAACTTATTACACTCTGTATACTCTGTGAAATTAATTTTTTGTTCTGTTTTGCTTAACAGATAAGTGGCTGTGGGGTAGAGAACAAGGATATAGCAAGAGGTAAGTTTGGTGTATGAAGCCCTCCATTCAAGAGGGCAAACCAGTGTCCAAATGGGAGTTCTGGAGCAGGGAGCCTGAAGAGCACAGTGAGCAAGAGAGCTCCAGGGAAAAGGAAAAGTAATGGCGATTCTAAGGAGGAGGGAGCCCCAGGCAACAGCAGCCTCAGTCATCAGGAACTTTAAAGCCATTCTTCTGCGTCCAAAATTTTCTCTTGAGGAGACGTCAGGATCTTATAAAAGTACATTTGAAGAGGCTTAGGGCATCTTTAGAGAACCTTTATCTCACAGATGCTCAAAAGCAATCTTACCCCTAGAAGTACCACACAACGGAGACCAAGGACTTCACTGCCTGTGTTTGAGTGGCACTTCACAGACGCCCCATAGGAAAAGAGCTCTTGCACCACGCGCTGAGTGATTATCAGAGCTTACAATTCCTCCACGTTCGATCACAACTCCAGTTAAGAAATCTAATTTGTTACCCTAGAAAATACTGTTTTCTCTCCATAATTCATAGAGTACATGAAGAACGACTTTTTCTGGGTTCACTCACGTACCTGCCTTTGCTCTGAAGGAACGGAATGAGGGTTGCCTGGCCTGCACCCTGGCTCTCCCAAGAAACTCACCTGGTGCCTGTTCTGCCACTTAACCATACCCTGGCCTCCCCACCAGGGTAAGAAGCCTATCCAGAGCCCTGCAGCTAGTCAACGGTGGAGCCCATGTGCAAATTCAAGACAAGTATCTTACTAAAGAGATCCGAAAGGAGTAACTCTACACCAGACAAGAGTATCCTCCTCCCAGACCCTCGAAATTCTCCGGTTGTGTCAAATGCTTCCCCCACAGTCTCTGCTTGAAAGATTTGCTCCTAGCTTCAGAGCCCAAACTGCAAAACATTTAGTCTTTGCTCATGCAGCAGCTCAATACAAAACCCTTAAGCACCCAAGGCTTTTCTCTCCACAAGACTTTTGTTTCCTTCCACGAAACACTGCAAGAACCCCGGATTCCCGATTTCCTAGCCCAGCTGACCGCTTTCCTAGACTGCTATACCAGGCATAGCTAAACTGAGCCCCTGCGCAGCGCCCTCCCTCTCGGAACTACGCTGGTAGATCAGAAGCCTCTGCCCAGAGGCCAAAGGGCATCTGCCTGAGGGCCCCGCCCCGTCGGGACCTTCCGAGCCCCAGCGGCAGGGCGCGCCGCCGGACTACGTTTCCCACAGTGCTCCGAGACGCCGGGACGCCCAAGGCCCGGGACCCGGCGGGCGGGCTCGCGCGCAGCCTCCTGGGAGTTGTAGTTCGGTCCGCTCGCGCCGGCGCTGCCGTGGGCTCGGCGCCGGCCTTTGTCTGTCTGCGGGCGCGCGCCGCTGCGGTGAGTGAGGCCGCGGGCCGGGTCAGTGCGCCCGGGCAGGGCGGGGCCGCGTGGGCGGGCCGTCGCCCCCGGCCCTCCGCGGCCCTGAGCAGGCCCGGCGGCCTGAACCCCGAGGGAGGCCGCCCGCGAGGGGAGAGGCGTGCGGCCCGCAGAGAAGGGTCCAGCTGGACCGGAGAGCGGGGCTCCGAGGTCCAGCACGCAGGGCGGGCCGGGGGGTCCTGAGGCGGGGGGGGAGGCCGTGCCCGCGGGAGCAGGGGCCCCCGACCGCCGCTCCGCAGGACCGAGCCTGGGTGAGGGCCCCGCGCCCTGGAGACGCGGGAGGGGGAGGCCGCAGGCAGGTGTGCCCGGGGGCCTGCAGTGAGGATTTGACCACACGGTCTGGGGAAAATGCCGCCTCTCCAGGGAGGGGGATGGGAGAGAAGACATTGTCAGGGTGGAGAATGGGAGAAAGGACCAAATGGATTCAGATGTGAATCACCCCTACCCTCATCTAAACCTGAGACTGTCGCCCAAGAGGTTCCAGAGACAGCAAAGTTTACCGCCTCCGCTAGGGCTCTCCTGAGGACTCTCAGCTTTAGGCCTTCGGTCTGCGGGTCCTCTCCGAGATCCTTCACATTTGGTTCTTTTATTCTCCCAAGAGTTACCTGATACGACAGTGTTATTAACCTATTTAGTTCCCGAGGAAATAGAGCCAGGGCTGTTTGGTTACTTGTCCAAGGTTGTATGGGGGTAGGGGAGAAGTCAAGGCAAGAATCCAAGGCTCTTAGGGCCTAATTCTGAATCTTTACAAAGGATAAATAACCTTTCTGGTAGGAAAAGCAATTTTCTATTAATAAAGCCACTTCTCCAAAATCTTCAGGAGATTATTTCCTCAGATTTGTGACCTAGGGAGAAAAATAAAATAATCTCCCTTTATTAACCAAGGCAGTTCCTGAGACACAGCTGAGCTTTTACTTGTTGGAAGATCTCATAGCATGTGGAGAGGCAGAGCTATAGATTCTACCCACTTGTTCTGACCGAACTAGTTGCTGGATTTCCTAGGGACAGAGTCCAACCTGAGGCACCAGGTTTTGTGCACTTTGCAGGGACTCTTGATGGATATGCAGTTGTTGAGCAGTAACACCCTGAACTAGCAAATGAATGTCCTATAGCATTCTGGTACCCTCATAAAGGATTCCTTTTTAGTTTCTCCTCCAAATTGGAGCTGAGGCCTCCAAATACAACTTTAAAATGCTTCTCCAGTCAAAACAAATGTAGCATAATATATAGTTGTCAAGACCAGGTGCTCAGGTTAACAAAACAAGAATTGTAATTATTTGTAATTATTTACTATTTCAGTAAATCAGGAGGCCAGCATTTTGATGAGATATATTGGAGGGAATATGCACTGAACCACTGCATAAAGTACAGATTTAGTAATTTGGGTCATAAAGTAAGGGGGAAAAAAAGATACAGATAATATGGAGCAAGAGGATTCCTAGGATCTTGAAGAGTAGTAAAGTCTGGTCAAGCACTGTTATATTCTGTTCCATTTTATAAAAGTTCTCACCAGCTCTTTAGTGAAACTAGAGACCTGTCTAGTGTAAAGGCATAGACTTTAGATCTCGAAAGTCTTGAATTTGATCCTTTGTCCACCCTGGACTCCTTATTGGCTCTGAGAGTTTGGGCAGGTTATTTATCCTAGTTGGAGTGCCTTGGGCTTGGTTTTGAGAGTCTAAAGTAGGTCTTCCTCTTCCAAGAATTGACAAGTATTTACACTTAGAATTGGTATTCTCATATCTTGAAGAATAGGAGAGGGGTGGATCTGGATCTGGAATCTCCTAAATAATGTTAAAAGGTAAACATATGAGATCTCTTGCTTTGTCCTTATAACTTAGGGGGAACTGGAGGGGAGAGCTAGAGCCATTTTCATCTTAGAACAAATCATGAAGGCTGAAATGTTGTTTTTTTTTTTAGATGCTGAGATGCTGAATTCCTTTCAAGGCTTGAAGGATAAAAGAGTAGGTGCTTAGGTCGGGGAAGGAAGTGGGAAATCCCAATCACATGCCAAGGCTAAAGTACAAACAAGAGTGACCATTATCTTGGGATTGGCAGGAAGAGATATATATGTTCTCTGCTTCCCCACCTCATGTTTCCACTGTGACTCATTTATGTGTGGTCATGGTACTTTTTGGCCAACTTCGCAGTTACATTATAAGTGATTACATCACGCCAATCCAGATTTCCTCCATTTACTCCTACCCCAAACTGCAGCTCCTATTGACTTTATGCTTCTCACCTATTAATTCTCCTGCCCTTATCTGTTGTTTTTGTTGTTCTGTTTTTTGTTTGTTTTTTCCTTTTCAGGTGTTCAAGAATAGCCCATGGAAGAACCATATGAAGAGGTGGTGATTAAGGTCATACAGCAGGCGTGGACATGTTTGGATTTCCAACAGCTACCCTGCTGGACTGTCATGGAAGATATGCTCAGAATGTAGCATTTTTCAGTGAGTGAGTCGGTTGATTGCTGAGATGACCTCAAATGACAATATTCAGTGTTCCTGTACTCAAGCACTGGTCAGCAGGCTGAGGAAGTAGAGGAGACATTCCTTTAGAGGAGTTTACTATTCCTGGGGACTACAGGGAAGGCCTGCAAGCCAGAATTAGAAATAACATTAGAAATAGCAAGAAAATGATCTTGATATGGAGGTAGTTTTGAGGTAGTCTCTGAAAAAAATGAATAAGCAGCTTTATATCTCCGCACAATCACTGAATAAGGGTAAGGCAAGAGAACAAGGAGGAAATCTTCCTAGGATGACTCCAAGAAAACTGTTAATAGTGATAAATGGACCCATAATAAAGTGCAGTAAGAGACTCAGATGTAGAGCAGTATGGAAAACACTGTCGGCACCTGCATAGGAAATATTTGAGAATAACTTCCAAGCCAAAATTGATTTCAGTTCCACTGTAGCTTAGTAGACTGAAATAGCATGGATATTAAGGGGGACATTTCCTTGGATCAGATTCTATAATTTTCCTACTTTGATCTAAGATATCAGACAAACTATTTAACTTCCTTGAGCTCCAGGCTCTTCATCTGTAAAATGGGACAATAAACTACCTTGCAGGGTTACTGGGACTAGAGATAACAGATGTAATGTATCAAAGATTCTGATACATATTTTCTGATGTCATGGTGCTTACTTGTCAGGACAACAGATTGGTGCAGAGATAGATTTCTCATGTATTGGTCTCTTCAGGCCCCAGTATCTAATTTTACAGTTTTTCTTAATGTAATGCCTCCAAAATTTTAAAGCTTTCAGCCCTACACAACCTGGATCCATACCTGTTTGGAGTCAGATGAAACTTGGGTATGGGGCTTTAATATGTAGTTTTCTTAATTTTTCTGAGCCTGTTTTCTTATCTACAAAATGGAGATAATCATGTCTACCTTACCAGATTCTTTGGGAGGCTAAATTAAACTAAATTTAGAGGCAGAATACTACTGTGGATCATGCCTGCATTCAATATCAACTCTACACTTAGCTAGCTCCAAGATCTGTGACAACCTCCCTAT
Source organism: Canis lupus baileyi (assembly GCF_048164855.1). Taxonomy (NCBI): domain Eukaryota; kingdom Metazoa; phylum Chordata; class Mammalia; order Carnivora; family Canidae; genus Canis; species Canis lupus. The sequence goes on along the minus strand of NC_132866.1, from coordinate 37,867,943 downwards.
GCTTTCTTTTTATTTTTTTTTTATTTATTTATTTATTTATTTATTTATTTATTTATTTATTTATTCATGAGAGACACAGAGAGAAGGAGAGGCAGAGAGACACAGGCAGAGGGAGAAGCAGGCTCCTCGCAGGAAGCCCAATGTGGGACTCGATCCCGGGTCTCCAGGATCAGGCCCTGGGCTGAAGGCGGCGCTAAACCGCTGAGCCACCCGGGCTGCCCCTTTTTTTTTAATTTATTTTTTATTGGTGTTCAATTTACTAACATACAGAATAACCCCCAGTGCCCGTCACCCATTCACTCCCACCCCCCGCCCTAGTTCGTTTCCCAGAGTTAGCAGTCTTTATATTCTGTCTCCCTTTCTGATATTGCCCACACATTTCTTCTACCTTCCCTTATATTCCCTTTCACTATTGTTTATATTCCCCAAATGAATGAGAACATATAATGTTTGTCCTTCTCCGACTGACTTACTTCACTCAGCCTCCCTATGCTTTCATTTCTTTATCTGTAGCACTCTCATAGGATTGTTTTCAGGATTAAATTATCTATGCAAAATTCATAGTATAATGTCTGGCACATAATAAGCATTCAAAGCATTGTTTCTTTTTTCCCTATTCTTCTCAGCATATTGGTGCATCTTACATGACTTCCCTCTCATTTTACCAGATGTGATGACAGAAGCCCACCACAAATATGATCACTCTGAGGCCACAGGATCCTCAAGCTGGGATTTCCAGAATTCTTTCAGAAGAGAGAAGCTGGAACAAAAATCCCCAGATTCTAAGACACTACAGGAAGATTCACCTGGAGTGAGACAGAGGGTCTATGAGTGTCAGGAATGTGGAAAATCCTTCAGGCAAAAAGGTAGTCTAACCTTGCATGAGAGAATCCACACTGGTCAAAAACCCTTTGAGTGTACCCATTGTGGAAAAAGCTTCAGGGCCAAAGGCAATCTTGTTACACATCAGCGAATACACACAGGAGAAAAGCCCTATCAGTGCAAGGAGTGTGGGAAAAGCTTTAGTCAACGAGGTAGTCTGGCCGTTCATGAAAGACTCCACACTGGACAGAAACCCTATGAATGTGCTATTTGTCAGAGAAGCTTCAGAAATCAAAGTAACCTTGCTGTTCATAGAAGAGTTCACAGTGGTGAAAAGCCCTATAGATGTGATCAGTGTGGAAAAGCCTTCAGTCAGAAAGGAAGCTTAATTGTTCACATCAGAGTCCACACAGGCCTGAAACCCTATGCCTGCACACAGTGCAGGAAGAGTTTCCACACCAGGGGCAATTGTATCCTGCATGGCAAAATCCACACAGGAGAGACACCCTATCTGTGTGGCCAGTGTGGGAAAAGCTTCACTCAAAGAGGGAGTCTGGCCGTGCACCAGCGAAGCTGCTCACAAAGACTCACCCTTTGACCACTCTCTTCAAAGGAAGTTTTCTTTATGAATTAAAAGTACAAAATCCTCAGATCAAGCAACCTATCCAATTCTATGGAATGAATGGAGACTCTTTCAGAAAGACCATCATTGGGTAGGGCAAACTGACTTTTCCCTTTCCCCCCAAATAAGTATGAAAAATAAATGTCTTGTTTATTATCATTATCACATATGTTTCATAATTTGTCAGTTTATTTTGACCTAAGTTCCCAAAGTACCTCCATTAATCTAGTGCATACTTGGGAGATTGTTCTGTGTATAACATATAAATTTTAAATTTGTAAGTTGAACCATTAAATAGATCAGCTCTTATGAATCCAAAGTCTTCTCTTTACATATCCAAATCAATCTTGTATTGGATTCAAGACCTCTGGGAAGATATTCATCCCAAAACACTTGATAGCAAATCTTTATCATCTAGAGAGGTAAATTATATCAAAGGTCTTTGGGCACAGAAATGCTTTAGAAATACTGTGGCTTTGAATAGTAATATAATATTGGCCCCAAAGATACCTGATCCCATTTGAAGATGTATACAGGAATGTTCATATCATCCCAATTCATAATAGTCATAAACTGGACAAAACCCAATATCCAACAATACATAAAGTAGTATATTATAGTATGTTCATATAATGAAATATGACTCAACAATAAAAAATAACAAATGATACATGAAATAATATGGGAGAATCTCAAAGCTTTATGTTGAATGAAAGAACACGCATACACACACCAGGAAAAACTAATTAATAGAATAGAACTAATAGATTCAGCTAGTGGCCAACTATGGGAGGAAGAAACTGGGTAAGGACTGAAAATGGCACAAAGCAACTTTATAGAGTGAAAACATTCTCTATACCTTATTTCAGGTGGTGGATGCTTGGGTCTGTACAATTGTCAAGATTCACTAAGCTCAATATCTACAGTCTGCATTTTTTTTTTCTGTAAAGCATACTTCAGTAACAATGAGGCAGTTTAAAAATACTGCACACAAGTTCCTTAACACTTAACTCATGAAGAGATGGGGGGGTCTGTCACCTCCCCTTGAGTTTGGGTAGGGTTGTGACTGCTTCAAGCACAAAAAACAACTGATGCTACATGATTTCCAAGAATAGGTCTGAAGAGCTCTTTAAAGGTGTGAAAGTTTCTGCATGATTCTCTTGAGACACATACTCTGAAGAAAACCAGCTGCCATGTAAAAAGTCTATCTTGAGGCCACTATGATGGACAAGCTGCATATACATGCTCCAGTTGACAGCTTCAGCTGAGCTCCCAACAGACAGGCAGCATCAACTACCAGCCATGTGAGTGAGTTATTGTAGATGTCCAGCCAAGTGCAACCTTCAGGTGACTTGAAGCCCCATATGACATCTGACCAAAACTGTATGAGAGCCCTAAGTAAGCCTTCCCAAATTCCTAACAGACAAAATCATTAGAGAAATCGAAAGTTATGGTTTTATACCACTAAATATTTAGATTATACAGCAATAATAGAACATTTTCTAAAAGGATAAGATACTGTGAAAAGAAAAGGAAAAATCTGGAAGAACAACTTGAGATTTACTTACTGATTAAACCAAAACAGGAAATTATGATTCATGATTCATCAGAAAACAAGATTTAAAAGTAAACATTTCTTTTGACAAAACAGAAGGCAAAGTATAGATTAATTAACCCAGATACAAGTTACAACATGAAGAAGTAAATGCTGGTCTCCAGCAATCCTGCACTGTAAGAAATTTATTGGATAGATAGATACTCAGTAACAATGAGGCAGTTTAAAAACATTTCCCATAAATTCTTCAACACTAATCTCATGAAGAGATGGAGGTCTTTTTCACCTCTACTTGAATCTGGGTAAGCTTGTGACTGCTTCAGACACACACACACACACACACACACACACACAGAACTAATGGCACATGACTTCCAAGAATAGATCTGAAGAGCTCTAAAGGTGTGAAAAGTTTCTGCATTAAGTACACACATATCTATATATAGACATCTTAGAATCCTGGTTCTGCAGAAAAGAAATGAGTAAATAAAGAGTAAATAGAAAATATAAAAGATCTTTTATAATGTTCTTTTTTTAAGATTTTATTTATTCATGAGAGACACAGAGAAGCAGATGCAGGCAGAGGGAGAAGCAGGCTCCCTGCGGAGATCCTGATGTGGGACTCAATCCCAGGACCCCAGGATCACACTCTGAGCCAAAGACAGACATTCAACCACTGAGCCACCCAGGTGCCCCTAAAATGTTCTCTTTATACATATGTTACTAAATTTCTTTAAAGATTGCTGGCTGCTTCTATTATAGTAATAACAAAAGAGAACACCAGATTAAGAGGACAATGTAGGAAGATCCTGGATTCACCTCTTCACACATAAACCTAATCTACAGCTACCTATGAAACAATTTCCTCTGGGGGGAAAAAAAAAACCAACAACTAGAAACTCACTGAGTGACTCCAATAGATAACACAAATAAGAAAAAAACTCACACTGAAGCTGGTAGGAGAAGTGGAGACAATTGCCATAAATCCTACCCTTGGTGCAGCAACCCACATTCAGGAGGGAACCCATAACCTGGAGCTTCTTTCTGAGGAGCAAAGACTTTGAGCCCCAAACTGGGTACTCCAACTTTTAAGACTTGAGACATGTGTCCCCAAAACATCTGGCTTTGAAAACCAACAGGACTCACATTCAGGAGACCCACAAGGCAAGGCTAGAGTGAACTGAAAAACAGCTCTTAAAGGGCTCTCACATTTGGACTTACCCCGGGACCAGCATGGAAGCAGCCAATCCAGAAGCATTCAGATTTCCGGTGAAAGAACCTTATTTTCTTATCTTAAAGTGATGGCCTGAGGCACAGGCATCTAATTTAACACACACCTAGGGGCCTTGCATTTCCAGGTATGGAAAATGGCTGGCACCATCTTTCCATTCTCCCTCTGCTTCACTTCAGCCCACTGCTGTCTCCCAGAAAAGAGCTTATAGCTTCCTCTGGCATACCAATTATTGCAGCTGTGGCCCAGGTGGACAACTCTAGTTGCGTGGCTCTGGTAGCCAGTGGGGCTTATGCTCGTGGGTCCAAAGGACTGTAACCAATGGAGAAATAAGTTAACTGGCTCCCACCCTCACGGCACAAGAGACAACAGACCAAGGCACTCAGTCTCTCTATGAAAGAGCCCTATTAGCTTATCTTCATAGATGTGGCCTGAAGGGCAGTATTCTAATTAAACATATAGGTAAGGGCACACTATAATTCTCTCCAGAGACCTCAGAGGGCAGTCATTATCTTCATTCTCCCTCTGCTGTGCTCCATAGCACCAGTATTTCCCAGAGAAAGCATGTCTCTGGTATGCTGGTTTTTATGTGTACAATCCAGAGGACACCCCTTGAACTGTCTTTCTCTAGTGGCCAATAGGGCTTGTATTCTTGTAGCCCAGGGGATTGTTACAAACAAAGAGACAGTTATTGGCTGGCCACCAACCCTAAGGCACTGTGCAGAGAAGAAATTGAAACCCCACCTAGTCTTTCTGGGAAAGAGATCTATTTGCTTGTCCTGGAACATCAGCCTGAGGGACAGGCTTCTGGTTTGGCATACAACTAAGTGCCTACTGAGATACACTAAGAGATGGGTGCTAGTGGATGCCATGTTCATGCTCTCTGCCTCACCCCAGGTCCCTGGTATCTCCCAGAAGGAAACTTGTATACTCACCTGGCACCTAAATATAAGTGACTGCCTGCCACCCAGGGGACACTTCTAGAGCATCTAGCTTTGGTGACCAGTGGGACTTACACTTGTAGTCCCATAGGACTATGTATATTTGCAAAAGTTAGAAGCTATTTCCTGAGCTGAACCTAAGTGCTGCTTGATATCCTACCCTTTGGGACACTGACAGGTCTTAGCACATCCTCTGCTAGTAGGAGGCACTAAAATAAAATAGGCTGCTTGGACAATCATGAAGGCTTGAGAGGTAACCAAGAGTTAGGGCAAGGCTTGCATGATAAGGCTCATCTACTACACAAGTCTACTTCATCAAGACTGGGAAAGGTAACTATTTTATCCAGCACATAAAAACCAACACAGAAAGAAGGAAAATGGAGAAATAGGGGAATATGTTCCAAATAAAAGAACAAGATAAATACTTCATAGATGTGGCCTGAAGGGCAGTATTCTTTTTCCCTTCGGGGGAAAAGTCCTTAATGAAATGGTGATAAGTGAGTTACCTGATAGGGAGTTCAAAATAATGGTCATACAGATGCTCACTGAACTTGGGAGAACGCATGAACACAGTGAGAACTTCAAAAACGGTACAGGTAATATAAGAAGAAACCAAATAGAAGTCATAGAGACGAAGAATACAAGAAGTGAATTGAGAAATATTGTAGAAGGACGACTGGGTGGCTCAGCAGTTGAGTGTCTACCTTTGGCTCAGGGTATGATCCCGGGGTTCTGAGATCAAGTCCTGTATCAGACTCCCTGCAAGGAGCCTGCTTCTCCCTCTGCCTGTGTCTCTGCCTCTGCCTCTCTCAATCTCTCTCTCTCTCTCTCTCTCTCTCATAAATAAATAAATAAATAAATAAATAAATAAATAAATAAATAAATAAAATCTTTTTTAAAAAGAAAAATATTGTAGAGGGGTTAAATAATGAAGCAGAAGAAAGACTCAGTGAACTTGAAAACAGGGCAGTAGAACTCACCCAGTCAAAGCATCAAAAAAAGAAGAATAAAAAACAGTGAAAGTACCTTGAGGGACTTATGGGACAACATCATGTGGACCAACATCCACATTATAGGGGTTCTACAAGGAGAACAAAAAGAGGCAGACAATTTACTGGAAGAAGAAATGTCTAAGGAATTAACTTCCTTAATCTAGGGAAGGTAACATATCCAGAACATATCCAGGAATTCCAGAGTTCCAAATAAAATGAACCCCAAAAGACAACAAAATGCTTTATAATTAAAGGGTCAAAAATAAAAGACAAGGAGAGAATCCTAAAAGCAACAAGACAAAAACATCTTACGTGCAAGGAACCACCGCCCCCCCCATAAAGGTATCAGCAGAAACTTTGTATGTCAAAGAAAGTGGCTTATATATTCAAAGTGCTGAAAGAAAAAAAAAACTGCCAACCAAGACTATCGTACCAGCAAAAGAAAAAAAAAAAAAAAAGAAAGTCCTTCTTTATCCAGCAGGATAGTTTTTCAGACCAAAAAAAAAAAAAGAGTTTTCCAGACAAGCAAAAGCTAAAGGAGTTCATTATTACTAGACCAGCCTTACAAGAAATGTTAAAGGGACTTCTTTAAGCTGAAAAAAAAGGGACACTAATTAGTAGCAGGAAAACATATGAAATTATAAATCTCACTGATAAGGTAAATAAATACATAGTAAAGTCTAGAAAAATCTAATGTAAATGTGGTAGATTAATCAATTATGAAGCAATTATGAAGGTTAATAGACAAAAGTAGTAAGAATAACTATAATAATTATAACTATAATAATTAGTTAAGGGATACACGAAAAAAGTATAAAATGAGACATCAAAAATAAAACATGTGGGGAATAAAAAAAAAAAAAGCAAAAAAAAAATGGGGAATGAGAAAAATCCAGAGTCTTAGAATATATTCAAATTTAACTTACCAACTTAAAAGACTATTACAAATTGTTACATGCAAGCTTCAGAAAAAGAAATCTAACATACCACCAAAGAAAATAATCAAATCATAAAGAAGAAAGCAATGGAAGATAGGAATAGAGGAACTACAAAACAGCAGAAAACAATTAACAAAATAGCAGTATGTACATCCCTATCAAATTACTTTAGGTATAAATGGACTAAATTATCTAACCAAAAGATATAGAGAGGCTGAATGGTTAAAAAACAAGACCTAGGGGATCCCTGGGTGGCGCAGCGGTTTGGCGCCTGCCTTTGGCCCAGGCAGGCGGGCTCCCGGTGCATGGAGCCTGCTTCTCTCTCTGCCTGTGTCTCTGCCTCTCTCTCTCTCTCTCTGTGACTATCATAAGTAAATAAAAAAATTAAAAAAAAAAAAGATTTAAAAAAAAAAAAAAAAAAACAAGACCTAGGGATGCCTGGGTGGCTCAGTGGTTGAGCGTCTGCCTTTGGCTCAGGACGTGATACCAGGGTCTAGGATCAAGTCCCACATCAGGCTCCCTTAGGGGAGCCTGCTTCTCCCTCTGCCTATGTCTCTCCCTCTGTGTGTGTCTCTCATAAATAAATAAATAAAATCTTAAAAAAAAAGACCCAGGGTGCCCAGGTGGCTCAGTCAGTTGAATGTCCGACTCTTGGTTTCAGCTCAGGTCATATCATGGGTCATGGGATCCAGCCTATGTCAGACTTCACACTTAATGAGGAGTCTGCTTGAGAGTCTCTTCTTCTGCCCCTCCCCTCAGCTCACACACCTGCATACACACACCCTCTCTCTATAAATCAATCAACCAATCTTGAAAAAAAAAACAAAGACCCATATCTATACTGCCTACAAGATACTCCAGATGTAAGGACAAACACAAACTGAAAATGAGAAGATGGAAAAAATATTCCATGCGAATGAAAATCAAATGAAAGCTGGAGTAGCTATACTTAGACAAAATAAACCTTAAAACAAATACCAAAATCAGAAACAAAGAAAGGCATTACATAATGATAAAGGGGTCAATCCAACAAGAGGATAAAACATCTGTAAACATTTATGCATCCAATATAGGAGTGCCTAAATAAATATATAAAGCAGTGTTAACAGAAATAAAGGGAGAGACAGACAACAATGCAATAATAGGGGACTTTAATATCCCACTTAGATGATACAGACAGAAAATCAGTAAGGAAATATGGCTTTAAACATGTTAGACCAGATGGATTTAACAGATATATAACTTATATATAAGACTATGACAGATATATACAGAACATTCCATCTAAAAGCAATAGAACACATTCTTCTCACATGTGGAACATTCTCTAGAATAGATCATATATTCGGTCACAAAGCAAACCTTAATAAGTTTAAGACTGAAATCATATCAAGATCTTTTCCAATCACAATGGCATGAAACTAGAAACCAATTACAAGAAGAAAATTCACAAATATGTGACGATGAAACTGAACAACCAATGTCAAAGAAGAAATCAGAAGGGAAATTTTAAAAATACCTTATGGCAAATATAAATGAAAATAGAGCATACCAAAACTTATGGGGTGCAGCCAAAGCAGTTCTATGACAGAAGCTCATAGCAACAAATGTCTACATCAGGGAAAAAATGATCTCAAATAAACAATCTAACTTTACACATGAAGGAACTAGAAAAAGAACAAACAAAGCCCAAAGTCAGTAGAAGAAAGGACATAACAAACATCAGAGGAGAAATAAATAACATTGAGACTAAAAAGATAATAGAAAAGATAAAGGAAACTTTATCTTTTTTAAAGTTTGTTCTTTAAAAAGATAAACAAAACTGACAAACCTTGGTGAGCAAAACTCACCAAGAGAAAAAGAGGATTCAAAATCAGAAATGAAGGAGGAGATATTATAACTGATACCACAAAAATGCAAAGGATCACAGAGATCTACTATGAATAATTATAGGCCAACAAATTGGACAGCTTAGAAGAATGGATAAATTTCTAGAAATACACAATCACCAAGGCTGAATCGTGAAGAAACAGAAAATCAGGGATCCCTGGGTGGCGCAGTGGTTTGGCGCCTGCCTTTGGCCCAGGGCGCAATCCTGGAGACCCGGGATCGAATCCCACGTCAGGCTCCCAGTGCATGGAGCCTGCTTCTCCCTCTGCCTGTGTCTCTGCTTCTCTCTCTCTCTCTCTCTCTCTCTCTGTATGTGTGTGTGTGTGTGTGTGTGACTATCATAAATAAATAAAAATTAAAAAAAAGAAACAGAAAATCTGAAAAAACTGATTACTAGATTAAATCAGTAATCAAAAACCTCTTGACAAACAAAAGTCCAGGATTAGATGGTACACTGGTGAATTCTACCAAGCATTTAAAGGATAACTACAAGCCTTTCTTAAACTTTTCAAAAATTAAAAAAGGAACACTTCCAAACTCATTTTATGAAGTAAGCATTACCTTGATACCAAACCAGATAAGGAAACCACAAAAAAACTAAACTATAGGTCAATATCCCTACTGAACAAAGATACAAAAATCCTCAACAATATATTCATAAAATGAATTCACCAATACATTAAAAGATCATACACCATGACGGAGGGGATTTATTCCAGGGATGCACGAATGGTTTGACACCCACAAATTATCAGTGTGACACACCACATTAACCAAAGGAAAGATAAAAATCCTATGATCATCTCAATACAGAAAAACATTTGACAAAATTCAGTATCTGTTCATAATAAAAATTCTCAACAAAGTAGATAAGAGGAAACACGTCTCAACATAATAAAGACCATATATGACAAGTCCATGGCCAATATCATACTCAAGGGTAAAAAGCCAAAAGCCTTTCCTCTAAGATCAGAAATAAGACAAGGATGCCCACCATCCCCACTTTTATTCAATGTAGTAATGAAAATCCCAGCCAGAGCAATTAGGCAAGACAAAGAAATAAAAGGCATTTTATTTCAAATTAGAAAGGAAAAAGCAAAACTGTCACTATTTGCAGATGACATGATCTTTATATATAGAAGACCCAGGAGTGCCCAGGTGGTTCAATCAGTTAAACATATAGCTCTTGGGACACCTGGGTGGCTCAGTGGTTGACCATCTATCTGCCTTTGGCTCAGATCATGATCCTGAGGTTCTGGGATCAAGGTCCACATCAGGCTCCCCTCAGGGAGCTTGCTTCTCCCTCTGCCTATGTCTCTGCCCCTCTCTCTCTGTGTCTCTCATGGATAAATAAATTCTTCAAAAACAAAACATACAATTCTTGATTTCAGCTGAGGTCATGATCTTAGTGTTGTGAGATCCAGCCCTGTGTTGGGCTCTGCATTGGGCATGGAGCCTGCTTAAGACTTTCTCTCTCTCTCCCTCTGCCCCTTCCCCACCATGCACACATTCTCTCTCTCTCTAAAAAAAGAAAACCCAAAGAATTACCAAAAAACTGTTAAACAAATGAATTCAGTCAAGTTGAGGATAGAAAATATACAAAATCTGTTGCATTTCTGTACACTAAAAACAATCAGAAAGAAAAATTAAGAAAACAATCCCATTTACAATTGCATCAAAAATAATAAAATAGCTAGAAATAAACTTTAAAAAGGGGGTGGAAATGTGTACAATAAAAACTGTAAGACATTGATGAAAGAAATCAAATAAGAAAAATAAAAGAAAGATATTCCATGCTCATAGATGGAAGAATTAATATTGTTAAAATGTACACACTACTCAAAGCAATCTACATGTTCAATGAAATCCCTGTCAAAACTCTAATGGCATTTTTCACAGAAATAGAACAATCCTAAAATTTGTACTGAACCACAAAAGAGACCCCAAAGAGCCAATGAAATCTTGATAAAAACAAAGCTGGAGGCAACATACTCCCTGATTTCAAACTATAATACAAGCTATCATAATCAACAGTATATATCGACATAAAAGAGACACACAGATCAATGGAACAGAAATGAAAACCCAGAAATAAACCCACAATAAATTAATCTATGACAAGGGGGATTAAATGGGTGATAGGTGTCAAAAGATACAAACTCCCACTTATAAGTCACCCTGCCAAGGCACTCCCTTCACAGAGCACTCTGGAAACCTCCAACCAGAGACCCACTTCAGTCCCATCCACCTGCCAGTGTACCCCGTCTAAGTAGCACCCCATGAACCCTAGGCCCATATTCTGCCTTGGCTCCAGCTACCCTACCAAGGTGTCCCCTGTGCTGAGCACCCCAAGACACCCCAGCTTATATTCTCTTCAGCTTCAGCTGTCCTGCCAGGATACTCTGCACAGAGAACCCTAGGACTGCTTTGGTCCACACCTACTTCAGCTTCATCTGCCTTGCCAGAGTGCCCTCCATACAGAAGGCCCTACCTAAGATCCTAGCCAAAAGCAACAACCACCAAACTTGTGAGTAGGCTTTCAGATCAGTAGTAACCAAAAGAAGTATAATTTGAACCCCAAAATGTGAGTCACGTATGTAACTAAATTTTCTAGCAGACACATTAAAATCATTCTAAATCATTTTAATATATTTAACCTAACCTATATATCCAAAATATCATTTTGACATGTAATAATGTAAAAAAAATTTGGGGATATTTTAGTTTCTTCATACCGTGTCTTCAAATTCAGACCAGCCTCTTTTTAACTGCTCATTAGCCATTTATGGCTATTGTACTGTGACAGCCTCAAATGATTCAACCATGCAACTGTTAAGTCAATTCCGGCCTTGAGTTTTCCCAACTGAGACCCAAGCAACATCATACAGTTAAAAAGCTGTTCCTGCTGTGCCCTTTCTGAATTCTTGATACAAAATCTGTTAGCAGGGGCAGCCTGGGCGGCTCAGCAGTATACCGCTGCCTTCAGCCCAGGGCTTGATCCTGGAGTCCCAGAATCGATTCCCACATGGGGCTCCCTGCATGGAGCCTGCTTCTCCCTCTGCCTGTGTCTCTGCCTCTGTGTGTGTGTCTTTCATGAACAAATAAAATCTTTTTAAAAAAATCTCTGAGCATAACAAAATGGTAACTAAAGTTTGGGTGGCATATTATCTACCAGTAGTAACTGGCGTTAGTCTATGAAAGTTCTATAATTTATTTAAACATTTTACTATCTCAGGTGTTTTTCTCACTTCTTTCCAGGGCTTTATTATAAACAATTCTATAGTGAGTAATACAATCTCTGTAAGCTCATATTTCCTTGAGAGTGGCTTTTCTGGGTTAAATGGAGCACACATTTAGATTTACATTCATGTTATCAAACTGCTCCATGCAGGGAGCCCGAAGGTGGCACTAAACTGCTGAGCCACCGGGACTGCGCCTTCTTTTTTCTGACAATTATATATTCAGATATTATATTGTATATTCATATTCAAACCATTTATCCACTGGGATATTTATATTATTCTTTTATTAAAAGATTTATTGATTTTAGAGGGAGTAAGTGCATAGGGGGGAGGCAAAGAGGGAGAGAAGAGAGAATCTAAAGCAAACTCCCCACTGAGTATGAAGTGTCAGATCACAACCTGACCCACCAAGGTGCCCCTCGGGTTTTTATATTATTCTTAAGTATGTTTATGAACTCTTCAGATATTCTTTTTTTTAAGATTATATTTATTCATGAGAGAGAGAGAGAGACAGAAAGAGGCAGAGACACAGGCAGAGGGAGAAGCAGGCTCCATGCAGGGAGCCCGACATGGGACTCGATCCCGGGTCTCCAGGATCAGGCCCTAGGCTGAAGGTGGCACTAAACTGCGGAGCCACCCGGGCTGCCCCACTCTTCAGATATTCTAAATATTATTTGTTATATATGATGGTGAATACTAATTCTATCCAAGTCTTGTTCTTTGTATTTTAACACTGTGAAGCCTCTGGTCCTACAAAGGTTTTTCGTTTTTATGTGTTTTTTGTTTTGCTTTGTTTTTTATTTTTATGGCTTCTGATTTTTTTTTTAAGATTTTACTTATTTATTCATGAGAGACACAGGGAGAGACGCAGAGGAAGAAGCAGGCTCCCTCTGGGGAGCCTGATGTGGGACTGGATCCCAGGACCCCAGGATCACAACCTGAGCCAAACGCAGACACTCAATCACTGAGCCACCCACATGCCCCTGAATTTTCTTATTCATTGAGACAACTATGTTAAATTATAGAAGATTCATTAATATATATGTTTAAATATTTCCAAAAACAAAGCCAAAGTCAAAATTTCATCATACCAATAAAAACATTCTTCTCAAAGATAACAGCTTTTGGACTTTATTTTACCAGGTGTTTTTTAATACACAGGATATATATGAACAAATAAAAATAGCTTTATTTTTTTAAATATAAATTAGACCACAATATGTAGATTTTCTGCAACTTGGTTTTTTAACTTGAACAAGGTATCATGGGGATATTTCTATGGCTCTATAAGAAGCTCTACCTCATTCTTTTTACTTCCTATATCATGTTCTATAGCAACTATTTCCAAATTGATAGACATTTAGGTTCTTCAAATATTTCACTAGTACAAACCATACTACAGTGAACATCCTCACAAGTGGGAAGTTCTCCAGGATACAGGTACACAGACTATTTTTCTTAAATGTATGACTTGTTGAATGCCTCTTCTTTGAGTATCAAAAGGAATAAACTACTTCTGCATGATTTACCACACTAATTACATTTGATGGCTTTTTCTTTGTTATGCATTTTCTTATGTTGTTTAAGGGCTGAACTCTGGGGAAAAGCCTTCCCACATACATTACATTCATAAGGCTTTTCTCCAGTATGGATCCTCTGATGTTCAACAAGGCCAGAGCTATGCCTGAAAGATTTCCCACATTTCTTACAGTGATAGGGCTTTTCTCCAGTATGAATTCTCTGATGTCCAATAAGGGTTGAGCTCTTTGTAAAGACTTTCCCACAATCATTACATTGATAGGGCTTATTTCCACTATGAGTTTTCTGATGTCCAGCAAAGGATGAGCTATACCTGAAAGATTTTCCACATTTATTGCAGTGATAGGGTTTCTCCCCTGTATGCATTCTTTGATGACTAACAAGAGTTGAGCTCTTCCTAAAGGTTTTTCCGCATTCATTACACTGATATGGTTTCTCACCAGTATGGATTTTTAGATGTTCCAACACAGTTGAGTTATCCCTAAAAGCTTTCCCACATTCATTACACTTAAAAGGCTTTGCTCCACTATGTATTCTCTCATGACGAGTAAGGGCTACATTCTGAGTAAAGGCTTTCCCACAATCATTACATTTGTAGGGTTTCTGACCAGTATGAATTCTCTGATGACGTAAAAGGATAGAGTTCTTTCCAAAAGCTTTTCCACATTCATTACATTTATGAGGTTTCTCTTTAGAATGAATTTTCTGATGATTAACAAATGTTGAGTGCTTCTTAAGGAATTTCCCACATTCAATACATCTATAAGGTTGCTTGCCTGTGTGAATTTTATGATGATTTAAAAGAGATGAGCTGCTCATAAAGGCTATTCCACATTCATTACATTTATGGGGTTTCTCACCAGTATGATTTCTCTGGTGGCTAATAAAAGAGGAATTATATTTGAAGACTTTCCCACATTCCTCACATTTATAATGTATCTTCTCTGTGGAACTTCTGCCCTCCCAGTCCAGGCCTCTTTCCATCATGACACTTTTTGTTTGCTCTCCCAGACCAAATCCTTCAGAAGTACATTGCTTTATGGTGGACATCTTTGTTTGAAACCAGTACTCCTGAACTGAAAAAAAAAAAAAAATTAATTCAAACATTTTCTATGTTGAAATACTAAAAGTGAGAACTGCACAGGATAAAAATAAGTTTCTATTCTACACAACTTAAGGATTGTGTAAAATTAATTCACCCCACTTTGATTCTTGCTAAGAAAAGATAGCAACACTAAAGATAAAAATAAGTAAGAGTCTAAAGAAATAGAAGGAATTATATAATACACTGTATTTAAAGAATGCAAGGAGCATCTAAGAAGTTGGCAAGTTAGGCAGGTAACACAGAAAACACACATCCCCCAAAATAAATGAGAATATGAAAATAAACACATATCTAGAGAGAAAACCACGTATCCCAAAGCAAGTCATGATTGCTAGTGCAGATTCTTACAGGGTGGTACATTTGAGAACATTTTAATGTATTCAAAAATTTATGATTAGCTTTTTCTGAGAATTATTTTTAAAAATTTTATTTATTTATTTGAGAAAGAGAAAGAGCACAAGGAGAGGGAGCATCAGGCAGAGGGAGAGGGAGAAGCAGGCTCCCCGCAGAGCAGGGACCCTGACGTGGGGCTCGATTCCAGCACCCTGGGATCATGACCTGAGCCGAAGGCAGATGCCTAACTAACTGAGCCACCTAGATGCCCCTCTCTGAGAATTTAACAGAGAACCAATATTTAATGTCTCAGAGAGACAAAATATTTAAGGAACCAAAACAGTTCTCAGGCCAAAAGATTTTACTGTAATCTACATTTTTTAAACATATCTTAAAAAGAACATACCAATCAAATGGCAATTTTTTTTTTACAAAGTACACACATGAGACCCAAGAGAAAATAGGTAAGATGATTCTGACAAGTAGATTCTGAAAAACTAATGGAGCCAAATCTGTGATAAAACAAACATTGCCCAATTCTTTTACTGAATGAATTTTTTCTTATATATACACATATACATATATTTATATCTTTTATTATTTATATTTATTAGCCTGGGGAGAGATTCCATATATCAGATACTAGAGCTAAGACTTATTTTTTTAGAACAATTCAAGTGAAGCTGGGTGAGAAACAGCCCAGATCTTTCAAATGGCCTTTGATGGGATATACATTTAGTGCATAATGGTTAAAATAGAGAAAATTTCAAGATACTGATTGTTAAGGTAGGTGGAGGCAAACTAGCCATATGAAGAGAAATGCAGGCATATGGACACTTGTACTATGACAAAGGTAGCTTACAGAGCAATAAGGAAAAGAAAACGACATTAGCACTTGTAAGATGTGGGAGGTGGTTAAACATGAACCCTACCTCTTGCCATACACAAAAATCAACTCTAAGAGGATGATAAATCTAATAATAGGGGCGCCTGGGTGGCTCAGTCAGTTGAGCACCTACCTGCCTTCAGCTCAGGTCATGATCCCAGGCTCCTGGGATCAAACCCCATGTCGAGCTCCCTGCTCAGCAGGAGAGTCTGTTTCTCCCTCTCCCTACCTTGCTCATGCTCTCTCTCACTTGCTCTCACTCTCAAATAAATAAAATATTTTTTTCAAAAATCTAAAAGTAAAAGACAAACAATAAAATGTCTAGAAGTTAACACAAAAGAATGTTTTTAGGAACTTGAGGAAAGGATTTATTAAAAAGGATACAAAAAGCACTGACAAGAAAGGGAAAAAGATTAACTAGCGATCATTAAAATTAAGAATTTCTATTCATCAAAAGACCACTAATAGTGAAAAGCAAAGCACAGAAAGAAGGGTGAGACTGCATATGTAACCAACAAAGTGTTCTCTGAACAGATATTTCATGAAAGATGATATATAATGTTCAATAAACATTTTTAAATGTCCTCAACCTCATTAGATATAAGGGATAAGTATATTAAAACCACAATGAGATACACAACACACCCAAAGAATGCCTAGCTTCAAAAGACTGGCATTACCAAACATTGCTAAATATGGAAAAATGAGTAGTCTCACACACTGATGGTAGAAATATAAATGGCACAAACTTTTGAAAAACCATTTGGCATTATGTACTAATATGTGCATTTCCCATAAAATAAAAATTCTACTCCTGGGTATATGCCCAAAAGAAATGTATCCACACAGGGGCACCTGAGTGGCTCAGTGGTTGAGCATCTGCCTTTCGCTCAGGGCGTGATCCCCATCCGGGGATTTTCAGTTCACACTCCAAACCTACTGAATAAAAAACCCTGAGGGAAGGGCCTTCTAATTGTACTTAAGTATGCATTCTGATGCATGCTAAAGTTTTAAGAATCACTGATCCACAGCAAAGACAATGAATTACAGTGGTCAAATAAACTTTAGTGTTAGATTGAGGGAGGGAGGGGAGGACGGCTAATTACTGGGAAGGATCAACATGGGATTTAGTAATATTGCCAGTGTTCTCTTCCTTGACCTGAGTGCTGGCTACATAGTATTCAATTTAAAAATACGAATTAAAGGATGCCTGGGTGGCTCAGTGGTTGAGTGTCTGCCTTCGGCCCAGGGCGTGATCCTGGAGTCTTGGGATCGAGTCCCACATTGGGCTCCCTGCATGGAGGCTGCTTCTCTCTCCGCCTATGTCTCTGCCTCTGCCTCTCTCTCTGTGTGTCTCTCATGAATAAATAAAGTCTTTTAAAAAAATACTAATTCCGACTGTGTATATATGTATTTTTTATCAATTTTTCTATATATGTATTACATTTTTTAAAGGCTTTAAGAAAGAAAAAGGAAGGCTAGCTTATGAGTCTCTTAATACTTTGATCAGAGAAATCAAAATACAAATTGTAAAATATCTAATAGTCATGAAAACCATATTAGAACTTCTTGTAATGAGACTGGGTGTTACACACAACTGATGAATTATTGAACACTATACCAGAAATTAAGTATGTACTATGTATGTTGGCTAACTGAATTTTAAAAATTTAAAAAAATTTTTTCTTAATTTTAAGAAAGATGATAGTTGAAAAAAGAAACTATTGAATACAGCCAAAACACTGCACAAAAGTTTAAAGCTTTGAATATTTATATTAAATGACCAAGAATGAAAATCAGTGAATTAAGTAAATAATTAAGAAGGTTAGAAAAAGTAAATAAACCTAAGAAAACAAAAGAAAAAAGAAATTAGATTAAAAAACAGAACATAATACATAAATACATCTAAGAACTTTTTTAAAAAGCAAAAGAGTTAATAAATTTTAAAAAGATAAATAAATAATGTAAGAAATCAGCACAAAGTAATCATAACTATAGAGGATATTACAAAAAGAATCATAGGGGTGCCTGCTGGCTCAGTTGGAATAACACACAAATCTTGATCTCAGGGTCATGAGTTTGAACCCTGCATGGCGTGTAGAGGTTATTTTAAAAAATAAATTAAGTAAACTTTTAAAAAATACATAAAAATCAAAAAGAATCATAAAGGCGATTTTGTTCAAAACTATACAGATAAATTTGAGAAATTGAATTACTGGTTATTTTTAGGAAATGGTAAATTATCAAAACCATTTATAATGGTTTTGAGAGGGAGCAAAAATCTATTTGGACAAGTTACTATGAAAGAGAGAATATTACCAAATAATTACTCCCCAGTGCCTCTCCCCTGCTCCCTGACATTAAAAATAAACAAGTAAAAACAAAACACGTGCCAAACTTTCAGGGAAAGAATTCAGGGAACCAGCTATCATGTGAATTAAACCATACCAGAGGATGAAAATAGGAAAGGTCTAAAAAATAATTTTAAGAGGTATCACAAAACTGAAATCAAAACCTAATGAAAATGGCCCTACAAAAAAGAAAAATGTAAATAAATTTTTATAAGTATCAGTACAAAAACTTACACAAAAGATTAGCAAACAGAATCATCTACTGGCATATTAAAAAAAATAATGTAATGATGTCATAACCAAGAGGGTTCTATTAAGAATGCAAAGTCATTAAGATAATTGAGGATAAAATTTACTATCCTAACAGATCAAAAGGGAAAAGAAAGATATCTCCATACAGGCTGGAAAAGCATTTGATAAAATCCAATACCCATGGTTACTTTTTAAAAAATAATTTCTTAATGAAATAAGTGAATTAAATACTTTCTTTACACAATTCTTACACAATAACACAAAATAATTAGGTGAGAAAAACACCCATGTTTAAAGATTTGGAAATAAATTATGACACAAAGAAAGAGACATACAGAAAATTCATGCAAAAGTATATATAGAAAAAAAATGAGAGCCAAGTGCAAAGAATTACAGAGAAGAGAAATTTAAAAAGACCACAAGAAAAGGGAAGTAAATGCTTCCTCATCATTAATATCCCAGCTAAACGGGAGAATCCTACACACAATGCCATTAAAGACACAAAAAGACAATCATATCCATCATTATCATTACTGTTGATAACCCAAAAAAAGTCAATATAAAACAATATAAAAGAAACTTTAGGGATCCCTGGGTGGCGCAGCGGTTTGGCGCCTGCCTTTGGCCCCGGGCATGATCCTGGAGACCCGGGATCGAATCCCACGTCGGGCTCCCGGATGCATGGAGCCTGCTTCTCCCTCTGCCTATGTCTCTGCCTCTCTCTCGCTCTCTCTGTGTGACTATCATAAATAAATAAAAAAGAAAAGAAAAGAAAAGAAAAGAAAAGAAACTTTAGGGACACCTCGGTGGCTCAGTGGTTGAGCACCTGCCTTTGCCTTAGGTCATGATCCTAGGGTCCCAAGGATCGAGTCCTGCATCGGGCTCCCTTTAGAAAGCCTGTTTCTCCCTCTGCCTATCTCTGTCTCTCTCTGTGTCTCTCATGAATAAATAAATTCTTTAAAAAATAAAACAAGGGGATCCCTGGGTGGCTCGGCGGTTTGGTGTCTGCCTTTGGCCTGGGGCGCGATCCTGGGGTCCCGAGATCGAGTCCCGCGTCGGGCTCCCGGCATGGGCCTGCTTCTCCCTCCTCCTGTGTCTCTGCCTCTCTCTCTCTGTGTGTCTATCATAAGTAAAAAAAATAAATCTTTAAAAATAAATAAATAAAATAAATAAAAAATAAAACAAACTTTAAAAAAATACATGAAGTATACTCCTGATTAAAAAAAAATCCAAATTAAAATTACAATAAAAGTTTTTAACTATCAGATTGGCAATTATCAAAAAGTATAACACTGTTGACAACGTATGATCAGACTGGCATTCATACGTTGTCAACAGGAGTATAAATGTATGGATACTGGTATTATCCACTATTTTCAAAAATATATTTACCCTTTCACCTAAAATTCTTTTTCTAGAATTTATCCTATAGATATACTGGTACTTCAGAGAATTGATATGTGTATCAATAATCATTGCATCATTATTCATAGTTATTGTGTCCATTAATAGGGAACTAATTACATAAGTTACAGTACATCCATAAAATGGAACACTATATAGCCATTAAAAAGTAAAACAGCATACACACACAAAAAAAGTAAAACAGTACTCTAAATGATGTAGGTATTTGAAATGATTTCCAAGATATGACAAGAGCAAGATTTAGAATAGTGTACTACCATGTACTTAAAAAAAAAAAAAAAGGAATACATGTATATTCTTGCAAAGCATACATTATATCTGGAAATTTCCACAATAAATTTACACAAAGATGCCTCTAGAAAGAGGAACTGGTATGTGAAGAAGGGTACATACCATTTGAACCATCTGAATTTTGTACCATATGCACTTCTAAAAACTAATTGGATTTTTGAATATGCAAAAAAGGAGTAGGAAGTGTAAAACATGGAATGGTTGTAAATCTTTGAATAAAGATTAATTAGTCTTCCAAATGGAAGAAATGTCAAAGGAAACATTGTTAGCTTTTACTACGTCTAAATTCTAAACACCTTCTATCAAAAAATACCAAAATTAAAACAGAAAGAACAAAGAACAAGAAAGAATGATTTACTACTGTTACTCTATAAAGAATCTACATAGGGGCACCTGTTGGTTCAGTGGGTTAAGCGTCTGCCTTTGGCTCAGGTCATGATCTCAGGGACCTGGGATCAGCCAGGAGTCAGGCTCCCTGCTCAGCAGGGAGTCTGCTTGTCCCTCTCCCTCTGCCCTTCCCTTCTGCCCTTCTGCTTGTCCCTCTCCCTCTACCCTTCCCTACTCATGCTTTCTCTCTCTCTTTCAAATGAATAAATAGAATCTTAAAAAAAAAAAAAAAAAAAAAAAGAATCTACACAAAAATTTAGGGGAAAAAAGTTAAACATAGTAAGAACAAAAAGAATTACTGAAAAGTATTAAAAGCAAAATAAAACCAAAAACCTAGTTTAAACAAATTATGTATTATTGGTATCTTCCATGAAATACAGTTATAAAAGTTTCTCTGAGGATGATATAAGCAAAATAACAGTTTTTTAAGAAAGGAATACTGGGGGGAAAAAAAGAAAGGAATACTGGTAGGATAAATATTTTAGGTGAGAAAAACACCCATGTTTAAAGATTTTGAAATAAACTATGACACAAAGAAAGAGACATACAGAAAATTCATGCAAAAGTATATATAGAAAAAAATGAGAGCCAAGTGCAAAGAATTACAGAGAAGAGAAATTTAAAAAGACCACAAGAAAAGGGAAGTAAATGCTTCCTCATCAGTTTGTTAGCCAAAAATAGTAATTATCTGATAGTCAGGAAACTATGCTTACCCTTGGAATCTGCCACTGTTACAATATGATTAGAGATAATGGATATTAAAGCTAGAAAGGGATATGTAGTCATTTATTTTTTTAAAGATTTTATTTATTAAAAAAAAATAATTCATTTATTTATTCATGTGAGACCCAGAGAGAGAGGCAGAAACATACGCAGAGGGAGAAGTGGGCTCCATGCAGGGAGCCTGATGCAGGACTTGATTCTAGGACTCCAGGATCACACCCTGAGCCAAAGGCAGATGCTCAACCACTGAGCCACCCAGACATTCCTATGTAGTCATCTATTAAGCTAACGAGGAGAGAATTTGAAAGGAATCGAGAATGGATAGAAATAAAGTATATAGCCTGACAAGTGCCTGAAAACAGGAAGGGGCAAAAGCACACAAGGAGACTGAGGATTTTCAGAGTGAGATGTCATGGGCCTAAGGCCCTCAAGAAGGGAGCAGCTCTCCATAGGAATGAAGAGAAAAACTGTAAGTCATTTGGCAAAACAATGACATTAAAAAGAGGAAACTGGTATCAAGTGCCCCAGCCCTGCTTGCCCAGACATGGGCTCTCTAAGATGAGCCTTCTGACCAAGAATCCCTCAACATTCACTGTGCTCAGCTGCTGCTTGAAATGGTTCCCACCTCACTCACCTGAATAATTATCTGATGGGATCTGTTGTACTTCCATCCATGGCTCTGCCCCTTGCTCCAACTGGGTGATTAGTTTGGGTTTGGAAGAGAGAAATCCTATTGTAGATAAAGAAAAAGAAATGTGATTATGCTGGTGAACACAAGAGTTATCCCAAACCTCAGGGAGATCTCCACGTCAGGGAGGCCTAGAGAGTGGTATCAGGATGTCCAAATCATGTAGTTACAGATATATACAGGGAAAATTTAGAGAACTGGGCTAGACTGCACACAAAGCAGCCATCCTAAACTCTGTAAGGCTCTGACTTTCTGAGGGACAGAATGAGCAGTAACTCCAGCCTCTAAGCCTACACTAAAAACAAACAAAATCTCCCATTTACAATTTTCAAATACCCCATATATCCTGTGAAAACCCACAGTTGCCCAGGAAATCAATCTTGAGTTAAAAAGACATCCTTACCCACAGAAAGCAGATTCCCATAGTTTTCCAGCATCACATCTTTGTACAGGGCCCGCTGAGTGGCATCCAAGTATTTCCACTCAAACTGGGTAAAGGCCACAGCCACATCCCCAAATGTCAGTGATCCCTGCAAAATCAAATCCAATTCTGCTCATCCGGAAACTGTTTACACCCTTGACCCTGAAGTAAGGAACCAAGAAGTCCTCACTGGAAAAGGAAAGCAACATATTCAAGGCCAGCTTCTGATATTTCAGATGGTTTATGCAGAGGGAAGTGGAACACAATTAATGAAAGGCTCAAGGAATAAAATATACAACATGCTAAGAAAGCAGACTTGCCACACAGGAACAAAACATTAAAAGAAGCTAGAAAATGAAGCTAGGAATAAGGGGACCTCGTGGCCCCTCATTTCAACCACACTGCCCTCCTTATGCTCTTCCAACACACCAATCATGCTCCCTCCTCTGAGCCTGGCATTTGCTCATCTCTCACTTTGTAGGTCTTTGCATAAATGTTACCTCATCAGAAAGTTCTTTTTTCTCTTCTCCCATTCTCTACCACTCTCTATCTCATGACCCACTTCACTATTTTTTTTTTTTTTTTTAGGATTGTATTTATTTATTCATGAGAGACAGAGAGACTCAGAGACACAGGCAGAGGGAGAAGCAGGTTCCATGCAGGGAGCCCAATGTGGAACTTGATCCCAGATCTCAGGATCATGACCTGAGCCAGAGGTAGACGCTCAACCGCTAAGCCACCTAGGAGTCCCCCACTTCACTTTCTTCACAGGATTTCTCACTACCTGGCAGAATCAGATCTATTGTCAGTATTATCTATAATGTGAGCTCCAAGAGGTTAGGGACCACCTGTGTCATTGCTGTCTCACCAGCCTAAAATTATGCCTGGCGCATTTTGGAAGTGTTCAAGGATCTGTCATTCAACAAATAAAATGAAACTCCAAGACATGCAAAGTAACATTAGCTTTATCCTAGAATTTACTGGGAAACAATACATATTTGTCAATTTCCTTTCATAGCAATAGCAACTTAATATGTACCAGGCACAGTGCTAAGCCCCATTATATATAACATTTATCTGAACTTTCACCAGGACTATCCATAAGGTAAACCTATTTTATAGCTAAAGATACTCAGGCTCAGAGAGTTCAAAAACTTGTTCAAAGTCACTGAGCTGCTTGACTACAGTATGAAAAGAAGCTATAAAAAATGGTAATGAGACTAGAGCAATTTTGAAGACATGGCTATGACATATCAAAAGGAAGAAAATGGATAAAACTAAAAAATACATATGCAGAAGTGTTTCAAATGAAATAACTTGTGTGATAGGAATATGGGTAATCTTTAATTTTTTAAACTTTCTGTTACTCTTAATTTTTATAATACTCAAATACATATTACTCCTGTTAACTTCTCAAAATCCTTCAAAACCCAGTTTTCTGCAGGATAAAGGCAAACTCTAGCTTGGCATTCTAAACTCTGAATGTTTCCCAATTTCTCTGGGCCCAGTTTGTTCCTGTTTCAGATGTAATAGCTTCACTCATGTTGTAGCCTTCACCTAGTCACTCCATCCTCTGCAATTATGCAAGCTTCATTTAATCTTTGGGAAGAACTAAGAGGATTACCACCACTACTACCACCCTCCCCTCACCCTGAACATCAAGAGCACTATTATCACTGTGCCGTGTGTTATCACTCAGACACTAGGGCCTCTCCTTATATGATAAATGAGCCTGTTTCTCATCTTCTTTGAGTTGGCGGCCCCTTTGAGGTGAGCGCTATACTTTACCTACAAAGTATTCTTCAGTTTCTAGCACTCTATAAATCATGGGTAGCAAAAGTCTATTCAGTGAACAACTGTAATGGGTAGAGAGGACTTGGGGCACCTGGGTGGTTTAAGCTGGTTAAGCGTCTGCCTTTGGCTCAGGTCATGGTTCCAGGACCCTGGGATTGAGCCCCACATAGGACTCCCTGCTCAGTGGGTTCCGGGAGCTTGCATCTCCCTCTTCTCCACACTTGTGCGATTTCAGTCGCTATCTCTGTTTCTTTCTCTCAAATAAATAAAATCTTTAAAAACAAAAAATGTGGGGACACCTGGGCGGCTTAGTGGTTGAGCCTTTGGCCCAGGTCCTAATGTCCCGGTCCTGGGTATGCCTGTGTCTCCCTCTGCCTATGTCTGCCTCTCTCTGTGTCTCTCATGAATAAATAAATAAAAGCCTTAAAAAACAAAAATAAAAACAAAAAAAAAAAAATGGGCAAAGACGACACGAAGGGACAACAGTGGGGAGAGATGTCCTTTCTCTGTAAAGCTGCATAATCCAGGACTGGCTCAGGCAACCTAACTTGGTCCAAACACAGGGCAGAGTATCTTCCAGGCAAGAAGTATAAACCCAACTTCACTTTGAAACGGTGGCAATTTCTCGGGGAAAGTTGAAATCAAACTTGCCTGGATCTGGGCTCTTGGTAGTCTTGGGGCCATCTGTCTCCTGAACTGTTCTCCCAGGCAAGGGCAAAGAATCCTGAATAAGCCAATCTGGGAAAGAAGAAAGGAAATATGAGGAAGTCCCTCCATGTCCTAGACTAGCTAGAACTTGCTCTCTGCAGGCTGGACACGAGCAGTCCTCCACCCTCCCTGCTCCCCACGACGAGGGCGGACACAGGAAGGTGGTTCAGGCCAAGGCCCTGGGTCTGCAGTCTGGCCCCGCAGGAGGCTCCAGGCCCAGCTGTCAGTCGGTCAGTCTGGCACCCTCGCCAACAAGGCGGAAAGTCTCGTCAGTGACTCCATCTCCGGGCCTCAGTGGAAGCCTTTAAACTTTGTCAGGCGCCAGACTCGGGCGGCCCCTCGCTGGGGCACGGCTCCTCGGGGTGGGGCCCCAGCCACATCTGCGGTCCCCTCCGGAACCTCCTGAATCCCGGGGAACACAGGGGCGCACCAGGTCTCAGAGCCCCAGCTCGGTGGCGGCAACTTCAGAACCGAGCTGGGCGGGCAGCGCGGCGAGGCTGCGCGCGCCGAAGAACTGCGACCACCCGAGGTACTGGCCGCCGACACCCACGAGCTCGCGGGAGCCTCGCTTTACTCACACGGAGGCCCCCAGGGCCGGAAACGGAAGCGGCTGCCGGCGCCTCTGGGAAATGTAGTCTCGGGAGCTGGCCAGGCGGTCTCAGGGTCTCCGGGTCTCCATCCTACGCTTATCACTCGTGGCCGGCGGGGGGGAGCTTTGAAAAGTAATTGGGCCTTGGTCACAGCTCCAGAAATTCTGGATTAATGCTCTGGGTGTAGTCCTGGCATCGGGATTTTTTTTGAAGCTCCCAGGTGATTCTAGTGTGCAGCCAAGATTGGCGGCATCCAACGCTAGAAACATGCAAATCTGTGAGATATGGTTTATGTTTCTTTGGGGCAGCTGTTTATGATTGATTTGTTCACTTGTTTCCAAGTTATCTCATTTTTATTTTAAGCAAAGAAAATGCATATTAGAAAAGTAGAGCACCCAAGGTGCCTGGGTGGCTGTCAGGTTAAGTGTGTGCCTTCCACTCAGGTCCTGATCCCAGGGCCCTGGCATGGAGCACGCATCTGGTGTCTTGCTCAGTGGGGAGCCTGCTTTGCCGTCTCCCTCTGCCTGCCATTCCCCCCCTGCTTGCGCTGTCAAATAAATAAATAAAATCGTTAAAAAAAAAAAAAAGCACCCAAAACACTAGATTTTCTGTTTGTTGACATAGAAGATGCAATAAGATTAAATCCATTTTTGAAAAATGTGTAAATATCTCGAAAAAAATTCCTACTTATAAGCTCCAGGAATTGGACAACTCAGGAAGGAAAATGTATCTCTTTTGTGCAATTAGGACTTTTTATTTAAAAGACTATCCCTCAGAAGGGGACACTTATTCACCACATTAACAGTGATTAACCAGTGCCCTTCTAAATGCCACTGACTATTCTAGATGGTAAGGCTAGAGCACTTGACAAGGACTCCCTCCTTAACCAAACTTTGGCCAGGATCCTCTGAATCCTCTTCTAGAAGGCCTTGTCTTTTCTTTAGTGAGCCCAATTTTAGCAAAGAATCCTACTAAGCCAGTTCAAGAATTCCCCAACCCGGGATCCCTGGGTGGCACAGCGGTTTGGCGCCTGCCTTTGGCCCAGGGCGCGATCCTGGAGACCCCAGATCGAATCCCACATCGGGCTCCCGGTGCATGGAGCCTGCTTCTCCCTCTGCCTGTGTCTCTGCCTCTCTCTCTCTCTCTGTGACTATCATAAATAAATTAATTAATTAAAAATTAAAAAAAAAAGAATTCCCCAACCCTTGGAATCCAATCAAGCTCTTCTTTCCCCACCCTTGATATTACACTCTCCCTCCCCCCACCTTGATATCTAACCAATTTCTTCATAGTCATTTTCCATTTACTCCCTCACCCTATCAGCTGGCTATAAATCCCCACTTGTCCCTGTTGTATTGGGAGTTAAGTCCAAGTTCTCTCCATATTGCAATGCAATAAAGTCTTGAATAAAGTCTTCTTTGCAAGTTTCAAAAGGTGTCATATTATTTCTCTTTAAGGCAGTGAACAAAACAAATAATGTCCCTCCCCTCAAAGATCTTACATTCAAATGGACATCTGAAAAAGAGAGATTCAACAAAATCAGGATAAAAAGGAGAGAAAAGGATTCTTATTTAATATAGAGCTTTAAAAATGTCCACAATAGGGACGCCTGGGTGGCTCAGCAATTGAGCGTCCACCTTCAGCCCAGGGCGTGGAGTCCCGGGATCAAAAGTCCCACATCAGGCTCTCTGCAGGGAGCCTGCTTTTCCCTCTGCCTGTGTCTCTGCCGCTGTGTGTGTGTGTGTGTGTGTGTGTGTGACATGAATAAATAAATAAAATCTTTAAAAAAAAATATCCACAATAGCCAAACTGTGGTAGGAGCCAAGATCTCCTTTGATAGATGAATGGATATAGAAGATGTGGTATACACACACACACACACACACACACACACACACACTGGAATATTACTCAGCCATGAGAAAGGATGAATACCTACTATTTACATCAACCAGGATGGAACTGGAGGGTATTATTTTGAGTGAATAAGTCAATTGGAGAAAGACGATTATCATATGGTTTCACTCATATGTGGACTATAAGAAATAGTGAAAGGGACCATAAGCGAAGGTGGGGAACTGAGGAGGGAAAAATTAGAGAGGAAAACAAATCATGAGACTCCTGACTCTGAGAAACAAACAAAGGGTTACAGAAGTGGAGGTGGATGGAAGGATAGGGTAACTGGGTGATGGGCATTAAGAAGAGCACATGATGTGATGAGCACTGGGTATTATACTATATGTTGGCAAATTAAATTTAAATTAAAAAAATAGAGCTGTAAGGACTGGCCCCTTTGTTAAGAGATCATTTGTGCAGAAGTCAGAAGGAAGTGAAGTAACAAGGAGTATATCTGTGGGAAGTTAGTTTCTGGCAGGTAAAATACCAGATACAAAGCAACTACAGAGTGTGCTTCATTTATTTGAGGAACAGCAAAAGGTCAATGTAGTTAAAACACTAAAGACAGGTAAAGGCTAGATCATGTTTGTGATGTAATTTTACATGTCAGCTTGATTGGGCTAAGGGATGCCCAGACAACTGGTAAAACATTAATTCTGGGTATGTCTGTGAGAGTGTTTCCAGAAAAGAAAGATTAGCATTTGAATCAATAGACTGAGTAAAGAAGATCTACCTTTACCAACATGGGCAGACATAATCCAATCCACTGAAAGCTCAGTTGAACAAAAAAGTGGAGGGAGTATGAATTCTCTTTCTTCTTGAGCTGAGACATCCAATTTCTCTTGTCCTCAGACATCTAAGCTTCTGGTTCATAGGCCTTCAGACTTTAGGACTTCCTCCAGCATATCACTCCTCCCTTCTCAGGCTTTCAGCCATTGGCTCCCATGGCTCTCGGGCCTTCACATGTAGAACTGAATTATACTGCCAGCCTTACCAGTTCTCCAGCTTGCAGATGGCAGATCATGGGACTTCTCAGCCTCTATAACCAAATGAGCCAACTAATTAATTAATTAATTACACATATCCTATCATTGTTTCTCTGGATGACCTAATACAATATTGGTCCATTTAGTACAAGGAAGAACATTGGCTCTTACTTTGAATAAGATAAGAAGCCATCAGAATGTGGGGAATTGGAATCCTCATGCATTGTTGGTAGGCTCATAAAATGGTGTGGTCACTCTGGAAAACAGTTTGGTAGCTCCTCAAAACTTTAAACATGGAGCTACTATATCACTCAGTGATACCATTCCTAGATGCCTACCAAAGAGAAATGAAAATATACATCTACACAAAAACTTGTACACAAGTGTTCATAGCAGTGTTATTCATAAGAGCCAAAAGTGGGAAAGGCACAAATGTCCATCAACTGTCCATTTTATCCACTGCACTACAGCAAGGGTCTACTGCAATGGATAAAAAAAGTATAGTATATCCAAATAGTGGAATATCTGGCAATAAAAGGAATGATGTATTGATATATGCTACATAATTGATAAACTTTGAAGCAATACTAAGTAAAAAAAGATAGTTATAAAATACAATATAATTCCATTTATACAAAATGTCCAAAAAAAGACACTTCTCAGAAACAGAACATGTATTAAACATATTAAAATATATCCTGCCAGTAAATGGAGGGAAGAAGGAATGTGGAGTGACTGTTAATAGGTATGAAGTGATGGCGGATGATAAAATGTTCAAGACAGAAATTACATTTGTTTCCTAGGGCTATCATAACAAAGTACCACAAACGTAAGAAATAGAAGTTAATTTTCTCTGTCTGGAGGCTAGAAGTTCATTATCAAGAGAGGCTGGTTCCTTCTGAGACTTTGGGTAGAATCCTTCCTGGACTCTCCCTAGCTTCCTTTGGTTGCTGTCAATCCAATTTCTTGGCTTGAATTCTCCTGTGTATCTGTCTTCATATGGTATTTCCTCTTAGAACAGCTAGATTTATTGGATTAGAGCCCACCCTAATGACCTCATCTTAACTTGATTATATCTACAATCCCATTTCCAAAAAAGGTTACATTCTGGAGTTACTGGGCATCAGGCCTCAAGTATGAAGGGGGAGGGGGAGGACACAATTCAACCCACAACATTTAGTTTTGTGTTTTATGTTTTGTTTCTTAATGTTTTACCTTTAATACTCTCTAATTTATTCTTAATAAAATTCACATAAGAGAAAGGATCTAAATTTGTCTCAAATGATTGGATAATCTTTCCAGCGCCATTCATTGAAAGGTCTATTCTTTCTTCCAGTAAATGAAATGCCATCATTATCTTATGCCACACTATACTGTCTCTCGAACAAAAGTTTGAGAGATTTCTTAACCCGTGCTGCTTTTCAGAAGCACAGGGCTCAGCACACAATGTTACATTGCACATCTAGTTTTAGGTGTACAATATAGTGATTCAACAAGTCTATACATTATGCTGTGCTCACAAGTGTAGCTACCATCTTTCACCATACAACTATTATAATACCATTGACTATATTCTGTGTTGTATTCTGTGTTGTACCTTTTATCCTCATGACTTATTGACAAAACATTGTTGACCGAAAAAAAAATTAGTTTCTAAAACAGCCTGTGTAGTATAATCCCATGTAGTATCTCACATAGTAATGAGATAATGCCAGAAACATGCTCAGCAAGGGTCTACTACAAGATATGACTCAATCTTATGCCAAGTCCCATGCTAAACTTTCTACTTGAATTATCTCATTTAATACTTAAAGCAACTACAATTACTATTCTCACTAGCAAAAAGTTTTTGTTACAGAAATTTCAAAATATGCACAACACAGAATAATATAACTAGTCTCCATGCATCCATAACCCAGGTTCACAAACATCAAGAGCATGCCAGTTTTATCTATCACCCTTCCTCTCTTACTGACCTATTTAATCTACAAATAATCAGGTACATATCTTACCTATGGGCACCTTATTTTTTTACATTATACCATTGTCACACTTAAAAAAATAATTCAAGAGACTGATATGCAAATTGACAATGGCAAGACCACATATAAAAATGGCCTGTAGGAACTATCCCAGGAAACCAACCTACAATCTACAATAACTAGTCCAGAAGTCAACCTGCTTGCAGACTGACTTATAAGAAATCAGAACGTCACCTCTAGCAATTAGCCCAGGCAGCCAGACTATCAATCACCCCCAAACAGGCCTTGATTAATAACTGTCAGTTACCCAAATTTGTCCCCACTTCCAGCTTAGGATTAATCAGAGAAAGCCAAATATACTCCAATCATATAGGATGCCCTCTTCTATGTAGCTATCCCTTTTCCCCTTGCCAACAGCCTGCAATCGGGGCATAAATGAAGCCTTCCCTTTTTTCCACTTTAAAACTTTACCACTCCACTGCCCTTTGAGTCTCTGCCAAAATGCAAGTGAACGAGTAAGTGCAGGAATAATGCTTAGGTGCATCTGGTAATGTGTATAATATAACTATGAGTTTTCATAGCCCTGGGGCTGTCTACCTGCCCCCCCCCCCCCCCCCCCCCCCCCCCCCCCGCCGCCAGAAGGCAGCACCAAGAGCTCTTCATTATTGCGCAGGACTAACTTCCTTCCTCTCGCCTCACTGCTTGCCTGGGGGCACTCGACCAATTGTCTTCTTTTCTCTGGGCCTCAATTCCCAGTCTGAAGAGTGAAGAGGACTGGATGAGACCCCTTATTACCCTCTTCATTTCTATGGTTATACAGCATTGGAGCACATCCTGGGGACAGTTTGGGAAACAGAGCAGGAGACATTCTTAGACTGTTCAGGGCTCTGGACAGAGAAAGTTCCGTGCTCCCCTGCTCCAACCAGAAGCCAAGCTGGCCAAGGAAAGGGCTCACATCCACAATGGAGCCCTGACCTCCCTTTTCTAGCTCCAACAGTGATTTCTCCAGCTTTCCTAGGAGTCCGCTGTGACCAGACCTGCATTTGCACCACCCTAGATGGCCTGGCATTTCTATATTGGCTTGATCCCCCAGCAGGCTGGACTGGGAGGCAGAGTCCAAGGGGTCCCACAGAAGTTCCTTTCTTCATCTCTCTTCTGGCCTGTTTCATCTGAGATCCCTTGAAAACATGAGATGACAGACAAATGCTCTATAGTGAAAGTGCTTCCAATTCCAAGGTGCTGAATTTCAATCCTGGCTCTGCCATTTACCAATAGCAGGAGCTTGTGCAAGTCATGGCCCCCTTTCTCTCTCATTCTCTGTGCCTTCAGCTTAAGACAAGTGAGGAGTAACCCCTATTTTGCAGTGCTATTAACAGGCAAGGATGAACATTGGGCCGTGAGCCCAGTGCAGAGCATCCAGGAGGAAATCAGTAAATGGAAGTTGTGTGTCTCCCAAGAGCTCTCCAGCCAAGACACCAAGACTGAGATGCTCCCTGGCCAGTGCTCCTCCAGGTCCCAAGACCCCACAGGCAGAAGATGCAGACCCCAAACGAAGACTTCTCAAACTTCCTCCCAGTGCACCTGGCCCTGGCAACATAAAGAACATCCTGGAAACGGGGGCTTAGCAGGGCCTCGATGGCCTCGGGAAACATACCATTACTGCCCTTCTCTGGGATCAGGGTTGAATCAGCTAAGGAGAGATGCCAAAAGGGTACTGGATAGGGGTAGGGCAGACTAAAATAAGACAGAAAAATAAAGCACGGTTAGATCATCCACATGGCAGATCAATTGCCTTGGAAAACAGATACAAACATTCCCATAAGCCTCAGTCCCACTATTTAGGCAAAAAGTTCCTTACGATATTGTGAGTCCCCCAAACAGGACTCCAGAAGGAATACTACTAACAAGTCTACATTCATAAATGTGACCACTTGGAAGCAATGAACCTAATCCCTGAAATCCAGAAACTACCCCACCCCCCAAAAATAGATAATCTGAATGGTCATATTAACTATTAAAGAAACTGAACTTGTGGGATCCCTGGGTGGCGCAGCGGTTTGGCGCCTGCCTTTGGCCCAGGGCGCGATCCTGGAGACCCGGGATCGAATCCCACATCAGGTGGTATGTATGTATGGTGTATGGAGCCTGCTTCTCCCTCTGCCTATGTCTCTGCGCCTCTCTCTCTGTGACTATCATAAATAAATAAAAATTAAAAAAAAAAAAGAAACTGAACTTGTAATTTAAAATAAAAAGAAATCTCCAGGCTTACATTGTTTCACTGAAGAATTCTATCAAACATTCAAAGAGGAACTAACATAAATTTTAGGCGACCTATTCCAAAAAATAAGAGGAAATATGTCCCCACCTCATTTTATGAGGCCATTATTATCCTGATAACCCAAAGCAGGGTTATCAAAACAACAAAACAAGTACAGACCAATATCTCATTAATTGAGATGTAAAATTCCTCAATAAAATATTATCAAATCAAATCCGGTAATGTAAAAAAGGATTATATACCACAGTCAAGGGGAATTTATTCCACATATGCAAGATAGGTTCAGTATCTGAAAACCTAATATAATCTACCATATCAATACTAAAGAAAAAAAAAACATTAAGATCATTCAACTGATAGAAGAAAAAGCATTTCAGGGTGCCTGGGTGGCTCAGTTGGTTAAGTGTCTGCCTTTGGCTCAGGTCATGATCCTGGAGTCCTGAGATTGAGCCCCCATCTGTCCAGGTTCCCTGCCCAGCGGGAATTCCGCTTCTCCCTCACCCTGTCCCTCTGTCCCTCCCCCCACTCATGTGTAAGCACATTTTCTCTCTCTCAAATAAAGAAAATCTTAAAAAAAAAAAAAAAGAAAAGAAAAAGCAATTTCATAAAATCCAACAACTACTCATGACAACAATACCCAGCAAATTATGAATAGAAAGGTAATTCCTCAAACTGACAAAGATCTGGGACGCCTAGGTGGCTCAGGAATGCCTGGGTGGCTATGCGGTTGAGCATTTGCCTTGGGGCTCGGGGCATCTGGGATCAAGGGCTGCTTCTCCCTCTGCCTAGGTCTCTGCCTCTCTCATGAATAAATAAATAAAATCTTTTTTTAAAAATTGACAAAGGCCTAAAGTTAACACTAAACTTAAATGTTAAATAAACAAACAAACAAACAAACAAACTTAAATGTTATGATCAAACGCCTTCTCCCTAAGATAGTAACAAACAAGGATGTCTGCTCTCATCTTACGCATCATAGTGCTGGAAATTCTAGCTAGTGCAGTAGGTCAGAAAAAACAAAGGGATACAGAATGGAAATAAAGAAGGAAAATGAGCTTTAATTATAGATGACATAATTCTCTATGGGAGCAATGTCAAAAAAGCATTTAAAAAAGAAAACCCTCTGATAACCACCAAGTTTAGGAACATCACTGTGTCCAAGATCAACACACAAAAATTAATCACTTTTCTATATACTAAACAATAAATGTGAAAACTGAAATTTAAAATTATCTTTCCTGGGGATCCCTGGGTGGCGCAGCGGTTTGGCGCCTGCCTTTGGCCCAGGGCGTGATCCTGGAGACCCAGGATCGAATCCCACGTCGGGCTCCCAGTGCATGGAGCCTGCTTCTCCCTCTGCCTCTCTCTCTCTCTCTGTGTGACTATCATAAATAAATAAAAATTTTAAAAAAATTATCTTTCCTAAAAAAATAATTTTTTAAAAATTATCTTTCCTGGGGATTCCTGGGTGGCTCAGCAGTCTAGCACCTGCCTTCAGCCCGGGGCGTGATCCTGGAGTCCCAGGATCGAGTCCCACGTGGGGCTCCCTGCATGGAGCCTGCTTCTCCCTCTGCCTGTGTCTCTGCCTCTCTCTTTCTCTGTGTGTCTCTCATGAATAAATAAATAAAATCCTTTAAAAATAATAAAAAATAAAAATAAATAAATAAAAATACATAACTGAAAAAAATTGGGAATAATAATGTATTCTCTCACAGACAATAATGGGTGTTAAGCACATGCTGTGTATGAATATGGTCCTGTGGGAACATGCTGTGAAGGGGTACAGATTGTATTTATGTATACAGTTTGTGTGAATGAGTACGGGATCTGTTTGTAGGCGAGTTGATCACTGTCAGCAGAATGCCAGTCAGCATACATCCCAAGATCCCAGCACCATCCTGGGAGGAAATTCTCCAGGGATCATTCTCCAGGGATTCTAAACTGTGCAGAACACAATGTGATTATCTTTGTCCCTATAACAACCCCTGCTGAGGGCCCTCAACTCATCCCTACCAATACTTCCTGACATTTTCT
Source organism: Canis lupus baileyi (assembly GCF_048164855.1). Lineage (NCBI taxonomy): Eukaryota > Metazoa > Chordata > Mammalia > Carnivora > Canidae > Canis > Canis lupus. The sequence goes on along the minus strand of NC_132866.1, from coordinate 37,833,041 downwards.
AAGTACAATGCACCACATTTCAGTGGTAATTATCTTCAACCATACAGAACCCTGGAAAGTTACTGAAATACTTTCACTCCCTTTGCCTTCCTGGGGGTTTCCTTGAAAAGGTCTGTGATTACTGGGTCCCTTTCATAAATAAAGAAAACCAAGTCCTGAAAGGGAAAATTACATGGAAATGCAGGGTAATTATAAAGGGAATCAACTCTGAAGAACTCGTGCTTTGGAATATTAAAAAAAAAAAAAAACCTCTAGATTTGAATCCATTTTCCACCCTTATCATGAGACACTGAATATGCTTTTTGAAACTTTTAAAATGTAAAAGCTGTAAAATGGAGTCGCACAAACCTACCCTCTCAGTAAAGTGTATGGAAAAGTTACATAAGATAAAGGTATGGTATTTGGTATATATATATAGGCTAATTACTTGCTTAATTTGTTAAAAGACATAGAACCAGGATTATAGAACCTAACTGCTCTCCTAAATATTCCCTGATCCATTGATTCTGTCACCCTTGCCCTGACTCTCACTCTCTGATGTTCTCATCTACCTCTCATCCAATTTAGAGGCCACAGCTCATCACTATGGTTACCAGTCCTTTGTATATATGGACAACTCTTTTGTGTGTGTCTCACTAGTGATACTCTCCTGATAAAACACCAAACCTGGTTGAATCCAATTCCCTGCCTGTTCTGTGCTTGTACTTGTGTAGTAGATGTAGACTGAGAAAAAACTTATAGCCGTGATGATTAGTCTCATTTTCAATTTATGACCACTAAGGTCAAGTGGGCCCTTAATGCTGCCCAGCTATCCTACTACATTTGCTTAGTCCAACCATTTTCTTAAATGACAACTTCACAGCTTCTCCTCTCCAAGCCTCTGACAACTCCTCCCATTTCACTCATAGCTGATGACTTTGCTTTCTATGAGAAAAGTACATTTGCCTACCTTTCTCTACTGGAATCTGTAGGCTCTACTTTCCAATCTGGTATCTCCTAGGAAGATAATTTGTGCTCCACAGACAAAAGGTAAGAAAGTAACTCAGAGGAGGAGATTGTCCAAACATGGTAGGTCACCCAAATGTGTCACTGTCCTAATCCCAAGAAACCAAATGTTACCTGATACAGCAAAATGGATTTTGTAAATGTGACTAAATTAAAGATCGCGAAATAGGGAAATTATCCTGGATTATTCAGGTAGGCCTGATGTAAGGCCTTATATGAGTCCTTAGAAGAACACAAGAAGAGTCAGTGCAAGAGAAGGTAATGTGATGACAGAAGCAGAGGTTGGATGGAGTCAAGCACTTTGAAGATGGAAGTAGAGGCCATAAGCCAAGGAATAGAGGCTGTCAAATGTACTTTGAAAAAGACAAGGAAATGGGCACCTGGGTGATCCCGGGGTCCTGGAATGAGTCCAGCATTGGGCTCCCTGCTGGGAGCCTGCTTATCCCTCTGCCTATGTCTCTGCCTCTCTCTGTGTCTCTCGTGAATAAATAAATAAAATCTTTTAAAAAAAAAGAAAAAGACAAGGAAACAGATCCTCCTCTAAGCCTCCAGAAGGAACCAGCTGTGCTGATACCTTGATGGAGCCCAATGAAACTGACTTCAGACTTCTGACCCCCAGAACTAGGAAAATAAATTTGTGTTTGCGTTTAATGCAATCCCATCGTTTAATGCAATCCCTATCAAAATATCATGGACTTTCTTCAGAGAGTTAGAACAAATTATTTTAAGATTTGTGTGGGGGATCCCTGGGTGGCGCAGCGGTTTAGCGCCTGCCTTTGGCCCAGGACGCGATCCTGGAGACCCAGGATCGAATCCCACGTCGGGCTCCCGGTGCATGGAGCCTGCTTCTCCCTCTGCCTGTGTCTCTGCCTCTCTCTCTCTCTGTGTGTGACTATCATAAATAAATAAAAATTAAAAAAAATAAAATTAAGATTTGTGTGGAACCAGAAAAGACCCCGAATAGCCAGCGGAATTTTAAAAAAGAAAACCATATCTGGGGGCATCACAATGCCAGATTTCAGGTTGTACTACAAAGCTGTGGTCATCAAGACAGTGTGGTACTGGCACAAAAACAGACAAATAGATCAATGGAACAGAATAGAGAATCCAGAAGTGGACCCTCAACTTTACGGTCAACTAATATTCGATAAAGGAGGAAAGACTATCCACTGGAAGAAAGACGGTCTCTTCAATAGATGGTGCTGGGAAAATTGGACATCCACATGCAGAAGAATGAAACTAGACCACTCCCTTGCACCATACACAAAGATAAACTCCAAATGGATGAAAGATCTAAATGTGAGACAAGATTCCATCAAAATCCTAGAGGAGAACACAGGCAACACCCTTTTTGAACTCGGCCACAGTAACTTCTTGCAAGATACATCCATGAAGGCAAGAGAAACAAAAGCAAAAATGAACTATTGGGACTTCATCAAGATAAGAAGCTTTTGCACAGCAAAGCTAAAAGACAACCTACAGAATGGGAGAAGATATTTGCAAATGACGTATCAGATAAAGGACTAGTTTCTAATATCTGTAAAGAACTTATTAAACTCAACACCAAAGAAACAAACAATCCAATCATGAAATGGACAAAAGACATGAAGAGAAATCTCACAGAGGAAGACATAGACATGGCCAACAAGCACGTGAGAAAATGCTCTGCATCACTTGCTATCAGGGAAATACAAATCAAAACCACAATGAGATACCACCTCACACCAGTGAGAATGGGGAACATTAACAAGGCAGGAAACCACATATGTTGGAGAGGATGCGGAGAAAAGGGAACCCTCTTACACTGTTGGTGGGAATGTGAACTGGTGCAGCCACTCTGGAAAACTGTGTGGAGGTTCCTCAAAGAGTTAAAAGTAGACCTGCCCTACGACCCAGCAATTGCACTGCTGGGGATTTACCCCAAAGATACAGATGCAATGAAACGCCAGGACACCTGCACCCCGATGTTTATAGCAGCAATGTCCACAATAGCCAAACTGTGGAAGGAGCCTCGGTGTCCATCGAAAGATGAGTGGATAAAGAAGATGTGGTTTATGTATACAATGGAATATTCCTCAGCCATTAGAAACGACAAATACCCACCATTTGCTTCAACGTGGATGGGACTGGAGGGTATTATGCTGAGTGAAGTAAGTCAATCGGAGAAGGACAAACAGTGTATGTTCTCATTCATTTGGGGAATATAAATAACAGTGAAAGGGAATATAAGGGAAGGGAGAAGAAAAAGACTCCTAACTTGGGGAAACGAACTAGGGGTGGTGGAAGGGGAGGAGGGCGGCGGGTGGGGGTGAATGGGAGACGGGCACTGAGGGGGACACTTGACGGGATGAGCACTGGGTGTTATTCTGTATGTTGGCAAACTGAACACTAATAAAAAATAAATTTATTATTTAAAAAAATAAATGTAAATTTGCCCTTTTAAAAAAATGAAAATAAAAATTAATGTGGGGTAAAAATAAAAGTAAAAAAATTTGTGTTTGTTGTATGTCCCTAGGTTTGTGGTAATATATTACAGCAACAATTGGAAGCTAATACACAAATGAAGGGGGAAGATACAGAGCAGTCCAGGCAACATTTGACTCCCAGAATAAACCTGAAGGGAAGGTACTGGGGAGAACTGGAGTGGTGCTGCATGGAAGAATTTTGGCGCCCTCCCCTTGAAGGCTATAACAATTAAAAGCATCTCAAGAGGGCAGGGTTTGTGTCCCTGGTAAGTTTATGATACACAGTAAATACTACAGAATTTTTATTTTTTATTTTTTTAAAGATTTTATTTATTCATGAGAGACAGAGGCGGGAGGGGGGCAGAGACACAAGCAGGAGTTGCAGGCTCCCTGCACGGAGCCCAACGCGGGACGGATCGCGGGGCTCCAGGATCAGGCCCTGGGCCGAAGGCGGCGCCAAACCGCTGAGCCACCCGGCTGCCCATACTATAGAATTTTTTAAAGCGAACTATAGGCCCATATATGTGGCACGACCCCATGTTGTTTAAAACACACACACACATATGCATATACACATAGCAAAGAGTTCTGAATGTTGCAGGACTGATGACCTCATCTCCGAATCTTTGCTCCAAGAACCATATACAGTGACAAGAGGATTGCAAAGCACATCCTAACCCACACACCCACACACCAGTACCCCTTAATCCTCCAACTCAGCTCTACTTTTTCCATTACACATATCCCTGTATAATAAATTCCATACCATTTATAATTAATTGCTTTTTTGTCCCACTAAAGTTTAACATCCACAGCGATTTTTAAATTCCTGGAACAAGGTAGGCCCTCATGTTTGCCAAATGAATGAACTCTAGAACCGAGATGATGCTGCTGAGTAGCATATATTCGTTTCAGAATATTTTTAAAAACAAAGACAAAAATTACAGGTGATATTTGCGTTCTTTTCACGCCAGTAACACTTTAGCAAAATAAAACATCCTTTAATGGGTATTCCTAAATAATCCTTACGCGTCTGTAACTAAAAAAATTTTAAAATAAATAAATAAGTATCTTGAACAAATTAGACTCCAACCTCAAAGAACAGCCAACACACCCGCAGAACCCAGAGCCGAGAACGCGCCCCGGGCATCGCGGTCGGTGTATTGCGGCCCCGCGCTGGAAGCGTGCGCCGGAAGCGGGCGTGGCCGACCCGCGGCTTTCTGGGACTTGTAGTTCAGAGCCATTAGGCGAGGGCGCGGGTCAGTGTCTGGAGCCCCGCTCTTCCAGGTGTCGGATTCCACGTGGGAGGTGAGCGCTCCGGACTGGACAGCCCGCGCCCCGGCGGAGAGGCGTCTGGTGGCTGGGATGTGGGAGTGCGTCGGGGAGGCGCGGGGCCGCTGAGACCCGGAACCCTGGCTGGGCGCTGTGGGAGGGCACGCGACCTGGAGGAGGCGCGCCCGGGGCCGCACGTGCGCTCTGGCGTCGCGACAGCCGCTCGGCCGCCGGCCCTGACTTTGATCACCGAGTCTGAGCGGCCTCCGGCGCGGAAGCGGCTGCGGCGCGGCACGGAGGGGCCCGTCTTTCGCTCGCCTGAGCTCTGGCTTTGGCCGGCCTGGAGGCTTCGTAGTTGGCCGCACCGGCCATTTCTGTGTGGCGACTGGCCTTGTTCCGAGGTTTTCGGTGGACGTTAGACGACCAAGAGGGGCCCCTTTGAGGGACCGAGGTTCCTGGCCCCGTAGCACTGTCCTCACGTCCCAGAGATGTGGCAGGTCGGGGAAAGCGCCTCAGGGAGTCAAAATCCATTCCGAGGCACGGCATCTAAGCCAAAAGCTCCTCCTCCTCTTTCTCGAACTTTAGGGCAGAAATGAGAAACCCTGAAGAAATGGACACGTGTCAGTCAGTGGTGCGGGGGGTAGCGGAAGTTATCCGCCCTCGTGGGTTTGGCGGAGAGGCTTGGCCTGCGTGATCCAAAGCCCTGTGGACACGGGAGGGAGGTGCAGCCGGGGAGGCTCGGGAGGCATCTCCGGGGAGGGTGTGTGAGGGGCCGAGCGAGAGGGGTTATCAGCAAGAGCAGAGTAACTTTTTTCCTACAGTCTTGCTGGACCGACTGGTGTGTATCCTGCAAGGTGAACTTGATTTTCATGGCATTTCTCTTTCCTTAACTGCCTTTCCAGGACTCTGTCCCTCCTGAGGTTCCAGGTGAGTTGCGGTTTCTTCTCTCGGAAAATGCCGTGTCTCTGAGAATGAACATAACCTTCCTTTGCTTGAACACAGGAAGAACGTCAGCATTAATCGAGTGCCTGTCTGTTGTCAGGTCCTGACTTTGTTCTTTACGTTCTTTTTATTGTCATGTATGTGAGACATACATTTTATAGATAGGGGCGTAAGAACATTAATATACTGAGAGCATGTAGCTATCAAACGATGCCTCCAGAGTCTGCACAGGTGGCTGCTTGGTTTAAATTCCACACCATTTTTCATTGAACCACCCTCCCTCCATGAACTTGGCCCATTCCCCAGAGCACACAACTATTCTTTGAAAGACTTCACACAGCATCTTTGCTTGGTCCTCTCTCAAAGTCTCCCTTTTCCTGCCAAGACATTTCACACACACTGAAAGTTATTCAGAATTATCACATGCTCCAGCCAGTGTTAAGTGGTCTCAGGAAAACAAATAGAAGTCTAAATTTTGGTGCGTCTCTCCATGAGCAGATTCTACATATTAACAATAACCATTTATTAGACATTTAAAATTTTGTTAAATGCTGGCATAGTAGTTATCAAATCATTCCCAGAATAGCTTTTTAGCCAGGCTGTTCATTAGCTATATGTGGTGTTTTTTAAGAATTAAGAGTCCTAGACCCTATCTCCATTCAACCTACTAACAGGAGAATTTCACTTTTTTTCTTAAGTCCCATTGGCCTTTGTACATCCAAAGATTTGTTGGATTTATTGTGAGATATTTCTCTACATACTGATATAAGCATCATTAAGGTAGGTAAGATGGGTTATTCATGTTTTGTGCTCTGGTTGCTTTGTCCCTTTACCAACATATCTGCATGTTTAATTGGTACAATAAATTGTTAAATTACCAAGTAGCACTTTTTAGGAATCTGATTTCTTACTTATCTCTATAAAACCATGCCTCAAGATGGTCACTTATGGTCACAGAATGTTTAAAATGGGAAGGATCAGCCTTGGTGCTGGTGTTTTGCAGAGGAGAGCTCTAATTCTGAGAGAGCTAATGGGAAGCACTGTGTTCTTTGTTGCAGAGTAGTAGAATCAGAAGGAAACCGCATGTCTTCTAACTCCATGCTATTCCCTCTCCATAACTAAATAGGTCAGTTGCAGCAGAAGTTACTTGAATCAAATATCAGGCTGGATTTTAAGGAAGAAATAATTAGCTATCACCGCAAGACCATCTTTTTGGTTGGCAAATACAGTTCCTATGTGCATAGGAAGAGACCATGAGCTCTTATAAAAATCCGTTTAGAAGGCAGTAAGCTCCCTCAAGGTCCTGAAAGCATGCCATCTCTGTGGCTTGAAAAGGAACTGAGGACATGAAGGGAAATTAATGTGAATAAGCCCCTGTGCTCTCTGTATTTTCCTTTTCCTCTACCTGGTCCCTGATGAAGATTATTTATCACAAAGTTAGGGATTGCTAATATAGTGAAATTCTGAGATTCTGATATATGTTAATAACTTGAATTTAAAGAAAGGATTTCCTTCCTTGGATACTTACTGAGTGTTGTCTTATGTACCAGACTGTCCTTGAGTCTGCTGAAAGTCAGGAGTCCCAATTTAACCCCTCCCTCTGTGACCTTGAGTAAGTCACTTCAGTGTCATGAGCCTTGGCTTTCTCATTTGTAAAATTAAGAGTGTTTTCTTTGATGATCTCAAAGTTCAGTTTTAGTTGTATCTTTTCATTATTCGTTTAAATTGAATGTGAATTTATAAATATCATTTAGATTCCTAGTCAGTTGTGCTCATTGCTGGGGATTTAAAAATTAGCTGAACATGGCCCCTATTATCCTTTAGAATCCTGTAGCCAATATGGAAGACAGATTTTATAGCTTTGATAGAGCTATGTGAAAATACTATGAGAAATTGGAGGAGGAGGCATTTAACTTATCCTCATGCTTCAGAAAGGCAGTCGTTGATTGTCCTAAAACGAAAGGAGTTGTAAGATGGATGGGAGAAATATAAGTCAAGGCAGAAGCAGCATGTAAAGGTCTATTCTAGACTACAACATGACATTTGGTTGACTGAGGGTAATCCAGTGTGACAATAGCTCTTGTCCACCTCCTGACTTGCATTACTATTTCCTGCCTCTAAGTAAATTGTTGGATTCAGCAAGGAGGGGCTCTGGGAAGGAAGTAGAAAGCCACATGAAATAAGTAGTTTTAAGGAGCTTGACATTTGTTGGGTGGGAACAGAAAACTACTAGTCCCATGACCTTTGGTTAGCTTTCAAGATATTGAGTCCACCTTGGATGTAATTTATTAGCTCCAGATGATAGTGGGGGAAACTTCATTACTCAAATTCCTTCATTCCCAACTTTGTCTTTAGCAGAACCACTATTTTCTTTCCCTTTTCCTTTGTCATACTGATTCCTTTCATTTGGCCCACTGTCCTACCATTTCTTCTTCTGGAATCTTCAATCTACTGCAGTTAGTAGTCCATCAATATATCCTTTAAAAAAATAAATATATATGTATAATATAATATAATATATGTTATTACATATTATATAAATAAATAAGTATGTGTAATATATATCTATGCCCTTTCCATTCTTGGCATGGAATTGCCCTCACCACTCTGTTTATGAGATCTTAAAAAATTAGTAACTTTGTCTTTCAGTCCGTGGATTGAAAGGTGACAAAACTTGTATTTTAAAGACTTGATAAGGGATCCCTGGGTGGCGCAGCAGTTTGGCGCCTGCCTTTGGCCCAGGGCGCGATCCTGGAGACCCGGGATCGAATCCCACGTCGGGCTCCCGGTGCATGGAGCCTGCTTCTCCCTCTGCCTGTGTCTCTGCCTCTCTCTCTCTCTCTCTGTGTGACTATCATAAATAAATAAAAATTAAAAAAAAAAAAAGACTTGATAAGGAGTTATTGTGATCGAGGTAAGAAACGAGGGCCTTACTGAGGACAGTGGCAGTGACAATAAAGAAGAGGTAACAATTTGGAGGGAGATTTGGGAGATGAGTTGACAAGATCTAAAGTGGTTTGAATATTATTGAGATAGGGTAGGAGTCTTAGACCATCCAGATGACTGAGTAGAAGATGGATAAGAAATGAAAGGGAAAAAAGATAATTGATGGACTTGAATTTCAGAAGGAAGAAAAGGATTGGATCTAGAATGCATTCATTGGGAGCGGTTAGCCTTGGACGGAAAGAAACCTTGTTCTCTGAGGTTGAAAAGAACATCTGGTCATGAGTGGCTAATACTACTGCTTGATGTACTTTCGGCCCTGTTGTCCTAATGGGTATATGTATGGCTCCCTGAGGTGCAAGCTCCACTTCTACCCCTTCTCTGTCCCACTCTTGCGCAGGGACTTGCAAAATTCTTTTTCTTTAAGATTTATTTATTTGGGAGGAGCGCGTGTAGGGGGAAGGAAGGGAGATCCTCAAGCAAACTCCCCACTGAGTGTGGAGCCCAACACGAGGCTCAATCCCAGGACCCAAGCTGAAATCAAGGTAGGGTTAAACACTTAACTGACTAAGCCACCCAGGTACCTCTGGATTTGCAGGCTTCTTGAGCCCAGCCTCATCTCTTTCACCTCAGACACAGTGGAGACCCATGGCCTTGAAAAGGGAACTGCCACCTTCCCTCATTATCACCTTCTCCACGGGTAATAAGTAGGGTAGTTGTGTCACTCCTGTAAGCAGCCTAGTTGTCTTCAGTTCCCTGAGGAGCGAGTAGGTAGTGCCCCTTCAGCCTCAGGCCTGAGGGGTCGGAGTTCTGAAGGTTATAAGGCATTTCCCTGGCCCAGAGTTGAACTGCGTCTTTGGCTTCACTTGGTTCTCAGTCATTTTGTGTGTATTCTGTCATTCTGCTTTTCAGGGTGTTGCCCGTGGCCTCTTGCCAGCCCACAGACTGCTTGTTACCAGTCTGCAAAGACATAAGGAGAGAAACTAAGAGTGTTTAAAAATGTATTTTTAAAATGGTGTTAGTATTTTATACATCTAGGTTTTTATTTTCTAGTAACTCTTTTTTTATTGTATTTTTCAAAAATACCTGTGACAAAAGTCTGTCATATTAGAAACATTTTAAAATAAACTAGTCCTTCACCAGGGGTAGTTTGAGAAGTGTTGCCCCATCAGCAGAACCCTGGAAGGAACCAGAGTCACTGTGAAGTTAACTAAATTAACTTCTGGACTCCTATTAGATGCCAGGCATTCCTTGAGACCTTGGGAATGCAAGGATCAACTGTCTCTCTGTTCTTAAGGAATAAATATCTTAGTGGGGAGAGTTTATTAAATAAGAAAGCAAATGAGTAAATAAGAAAATGGGATAAGACATGAGTAGTACAAAGAAATTAAAACAAGAAGTGACAGTATCTGGGTGCCGCTGTGGATTAAGCAATCAAGGAAATGCTTCTCTGAGGAGTGGCAGTTTGGCTCACCCTGAATAATAAGGAACCAGGCATGTGAAGATGTAGGAAAAAAACATTCTGAGCAGAGGGGACAGCCAATGCAAAGGCCCTAAGTTGGGATAAGTTTGGTGTTGTCAAGGACCTACAAGGTCACTAGGGCTGAGTGTGACACCTAGGGAGAAGTGATTCGGGCTGACTTTGGAGAAGTGACAGGATTCCAGTCTGTAAAGCCTTGCAGACCAAGATGAAGAGTCTGGATCTTACTTGATGTCCATTGCAAAGCCTTTGGAGGGTTTCATACCTGAGTGCTGTATGTTTTAAAAGATCACCCTGGCTACTATATAGAAAATTCATTGTGTTGGGGAGCAAGTGTGGAAGCAGATAGACAAATTGGGAGGTTGGTACAGTTAGGACTTCATGATAGCTGGGGCTTGTAACCATAACTGGGCAAAGTGGGGAGACGTGGATAGATTCTGATACATTTTATAGGTAGGACTTGGTGATGGATAAAATGTGAGGAAGAAAAGAGAGAATCAAAATGACTTCTGGACTTCGGCTTCAGCAATTGAGTGGATTGTATGACCATTTACTAAAAAGGGGATCCCTAGGGAAAAGCAGATATTGATGGAGATCGTTGGGAGCAAGAGTTCCGTTGGGGTCTATTAAATATTAAGTGCCTCCTAGACATCCAAGTGCAGATGATAGATTTGGAGCTTAGAGGTGAGGGGAAACAGGGCTGGAGGTAAATACTTTGGAATACCTAAGGAGAGTATTTTATAGTTTGTGTATGTGTGCTATTTTTTTTTCCATGAATGTTCAACTGCTTAGTTTAGAACAAGAAAGAACATGATTAATGGGACTTGGGAAAGACTTGAGATCAGAAGTATATTTTGGCTGGGAGGAAAAAAAGAGGAAGAGTTGAGTGTGGTGATATTGATAAAGCACATGTGATAGAGGAAGATGAGCAAAAACATCATGAAGATGTTTTTAAGGAGGGACGCCTGGGTGGCTCAGCGGTTAAGGTCTTCCTTTGGCTTAGGGCGTGATCCTGGAGTCCTGGGATCGAGTCCCACATGGGGCTGCCTGCAATGGAGCCTGCTTCTCCCTCTGCCTGTGTGTGTGTGTGTGTGTGTGTCTCTCTCTCTCTCATGAATAAATAAAATCTTTTAAAAATGTTTTTAAGGATTAAGATACTAAGAGATTAATATTTCAAAAGCAGAGTGGTCCACATAGTGAAATAGCCCTGGTTATGGTTTTTGAGTGTGAAGAAATGAGACGGAGATCATTAGCACTACTCTAAGGACATTAAGAAATGTGAGGTTAGAGCATTCAGCAAAATGTTCTCTTGAGTCTTTTTTTTTTTTTTTTTTTTTTTTTTTTGAGTCTTGAAGTTTTCAGGATAACAGTCTCTGGGGGCTTGTCTGAGGAAGAGTGGGGCTGCCACATTAATGATTTATAAGTGATTAATGATAAAGAATTTTTAATTACATGTAAGATACATATATACCTACTAGGTTAAAACCTGTGAAATTGCCATTTTGTAGTAAAAACAGACATTGTACAAAAACCACTGAAACAAAGTAGCCTGTCATGGTGGCTTTTGGGGCTTTTTCCTGCCTCTGTCCACATGATTCTCCTCCCTTTTTTTTTTTTTTTAAGGTTTTATTTATTTATTCATGAGAGACACAGAGAGAAAGAGAGGCAGAGACACAGAGAGAGAAGCAGTCTCCATGCAAGGAGTCCCCCAATGTAGGACTCCATCCTGGGACCCCAGGATCATGCATTGGCCAAAGGCAGGTGCCAAACCACTGAGCCACCCAGGGATCCCCGATTATCTTCCCTTATAACTGTAGCTCTCAAACTATTATTTTCAACTAAACCTGGGGAGTAAGGAGAACACCACAGAGTAAATTGGTCCCTATAAGTAGTAAGAGCCCTGTGTTTCCATTTTCTTTCTGTAAACCAAATGCCTGTGCTCTTTTTGTGTACCAGAATTGCTCACCTGGAGGTCGCAAATTAAGCTTTTGTTCCTTTCAGAGCTTTTCCTTTTTAAATTTTTCTTTCAAATTTACTGTTACCAATTCTTCTGATGCCTTCGATAGTGTTCATCTTAATCTTCAAATTTCCTGACATATATGAAGTCATAGTTTTCCTATTTCCTCTGGCCTTCCTCCTATTTCTTTTCTCTGTATGTTCACTGGCTTCTCTGTCTTTCCTTTAACTTTAGAAATCTTAAAAGGCTCTTTGCCTTCAGATCACCATCTATCAGTGTTTCTCAACCTTTTTTCGTGTGTGTTGTTTTGTTTTGTTTTGTTTTCATCCCTTGGTGTCAAGGTGCCCCTGTTGAGGATGCACACTGTATCTGTACACTCGTCTGCCTCCCTCAAAGAGCTAGCACACATAAATGGCCTCAACTATCCTTTCTACTGTAATAACTGTAGTGTCTTTATTTCCTATCCTCATATGAGACTCTGCTCTTACGATTTTCTTGGCTGTGGGCTATGTACACTTGAATATCTAGTGTCACTTCACATTCAGTATATTGAGGATTTCCTAAATTATTTAAGTTCTTGTATTCCCACTTTTGTCAGTATCCACATTCTTCCCACTGCCTAGATTAGAAATAAGCCATTATTAAGTTTATCCCTCACCATCCCCAGCATCTGTAACTCTCTCACCAATTCTTTTTTGACTTTCAGTTCTTTTTTTTTTTTTTTTTTAAGATTTTATTTATTTATTCATGAGAGACACAAAGAGAGAGGCAGAGACATAGGCTGAGGGAGAAGCAGGTTCCCTGCAGGGAGCCTGCTGCAGGACTCAATCCCAGGACCCCGGGATCACACCCTGAGCCAAAGGCAGATGCTCAATTGCTGAGTCACCCAGGTATCCCATTGACTTTCAGTTCTTATAAATAACACTCAGGTCCCACAGATAGCTCTAAAATGAGTCCACTAGGGATCCCTGGGTGGCGCAGCGGTGATAGTCTCTGTGACTATCATAAATAAATAAAAAATTAAAAAAATAAAATAAAATGAGTCCACTGAATGCTAACAATGGTAACAATAAGCCAAATTGTTGACATCATTCTTCAGGCTCAAATTAGATGTGACAAGTAGACCTGTCTCCCCTAACATATTTATCATGTCACTTTTTGCAGGAAAACCTGGAATTACCTTTAATTGCTGGTTTAGAGCCTCAAAACTCCCTTCCTGGCATTCTCTGGAACCTTTGATGAGTATCATGATGAGTTCCTGATTAATTTTGTCCTTTAAGATTTTATTCAAAGTCCAGTGTGAAACCTTTGACCACTCCTTGCACTTGACTCCCTTCTCAGAACTTTCAATTTATATCTCACAGTCTCATCAGACTGGATTGGATATTTTTTGTGTGTGCTTTTATATTTACCATTAGGTCTGCAAGTCTGATTTATTTTCCTTGTTTCCAGTCAATTTCCCGGAGGGAAAGCAATGTATTTAATATTTCTTGTGCTGGGTATACATGGTCAAGATTTTAAAGTTGACTACTATGGGGCAGCCCCGGTGGCGCAGTGGTTTAGCGCCGCCTGCAGCCCAGGGCGTGATCCTGGAGACCCTGGATCGAATCCCACGTCGGGCTCCCTGCATGGAGCCTGCTCCTCCCTCTGCCTGTCTCTGCCCCCCCCCCCCCCCCGTGTGTCTCAATGAATAAATAAATAAAAACTTTTAAAAAAAAAAATAAAAAAATAAAATTGACTACTATGGAGTTTAGCAAAGAAGAAATATTTTGGGCAGCCCAAGTGGCTCAGCGGTTTAGCACCACCTTCAGCCCGGGGCGTGATCCTGGATACCCGGGATCGAGTTCCATGTCGGGCTCCCTGCATGGAGCCTGCTTCACCCTCTGCCTGTGTCTCTGCCTCTCTCTCTGTCTCTCTCTGTCTCTCATGAATAAATAAAATATTTTAAAAAATATATATTTCTTAACAGTCTTGTCAAAGAGGTATTAAATAAACACAACATATTTAATAAATTGCTACATCCTGGGAAGGATAGAATAGTGTGCCCTGAGAGAATAAAGGCATGGGATGGGTCAAGAGTGATAATATATGTATTGCTGAAAGTTTCAGGGAAAGCCTCTGACATCTTTCAACTAAGAAAGATCTAAAGGCTTAATAAATATGTAACAGGTGACTGATTAGGATAAGAATATTCCAAGCAGAGAGAATAGTACAAGGGAAGATCTGATACCTGGAAGCAGCGTGGCAATAATACAAGGAGCATCTGGGAAGAATAGAGAGGGAAGATGTGGTGGGCCGGGCCTGGCTCATTTGTGGCTTTGAAGGCACTGGTAAAAAGTGTGGATACGTGCTAAGTTCAGTGGGAAGCCAGTGTACAACAGGGTGGTATGATCCAATTTACATAGTGTCGGTGGGACTCAGTGTAGAAAGTGGTTTGCAGAGGGGCAAAAAATGAATAGGGAATGTGCTTCCAGTTTTAAGCTTGGTGCTAGGTTTTCATTTTTAATTGATAAAAATTGAACATGGTTATCCATTTTTTTAATGCAAGTAAGATATAAAAATCTCAAACACAAAAGTGTAATATGAAATTATATCACTGATAATCGCCCAGTAAAAGTCCAGCCATTGGAAATGCCTAACTTGAGGAGTGCCTGGCTAGCTCAGTTGGAAGAGCATGCAACTCTTGATCTTGGGGTCATGAGTTAAAGCCCCACATTGAGTGTAGAGATTACTGGAATGAATGAATGAGTAGGAAAGAAAGAAAGGAAAGGAAGGGAGGGAAAGAGAAAGAAAGGCCTAATGTGAATTAATAAACCTGTTCCCAGGATCAACCTCTTTTTATAATTGTTGGTTCTGAGTTTGGAATTTGAATTTCTAGGATTTGTTGAGAAGATCTCCTAGTCTTTTAGAAGCTTTCTGTACATGATTTGAGCAATGCATTTGGGTTTTTTTCCTAGTTTCTCCATCATTTCTCATCCATCTGCTTTTTATCATCTAGTTCCTCAACATTTTATGCTGATTGCGACCTTTCTATTTTTCCAAGATTATTGTGGACTTCTTTTTTGTCATCTCAGTATAATATTAAGATATTCACTCTAATTGTTTTGACTGACATACAGACTAGTAAATCTAAAATCTGCATTCCTAGCACAGTTCTCTCTCAGAGTTCCAGACTCATATTACTGAACGGTTCAAGAATTTTCCACTAGCACCACAAATGAAATAAGTCAAAGTTTGTTTTATTGGTTCCTACTTCACAACTCCAGCCTGTCTTACCATTTATACCCTCATACCTGATCACTCAAGCAAGGAACTTGAGGATCATGCTGGATGCCTCCTTCCAAGTTCAGTCAGTCATCACATGATATAGAATGAATCTCTCCCTTTCTCTTCATAACCATCCTCATCATTTTGCTTCTGATTTGCTGCAGCAGTTGTTTCTCTGCCTGAAGTCTTGCTTATTTCTGATGATGTTTATAAGCACAAAGTCAGACATTCTACTCCCCACTGAAGTCCTTAAATTTTAAATGCCTGAGGGTTGTAGCCCTAACTCCTTAGTTCTACATGCTGAGCCCTTTGTTCTGATTCCTGCCTTCCTCTCCAGGGCATATTCTTTACCACCGTCACCTGTTATATCCTCCACAAGAAGTTGCGTATAGTTTTTCTGAGCAAATATTTTCTCTACATTTTCACTTTTTTTTCTCCCTTACATTTACTCCCAGAAATCTTCCCACAGGTTGGGGTTGAATGCCCCTACTTTGTGCTCCTGTGACTGGTTGTACATGAATCTATTGTTGCATTTAGTGTTATCACTGTTGATTTTTTTGTGGTTTTTTTCCCCAATAGGCTCTAGCTTGCTAAGCAAAAGAATTTCTGTTTTCTTTTTGTATCCTCAGCACCTATTAAAGTGGGTTACCAATTAAATGCAAATTTAATTGAGTAAAGTGAAATGAAATATTTGTGACAAGAACATGGGATTCATAGCCTCTGCAGGATAGGGGAAAAACACTTTTATTGGCTATGCTTAAAAGCCAAGACAAGATTTCTGTCTCATACAGCTGAGCTTTCTCTAATATGAACCCAAAGGACATGACTATAAGGACAAGACTCAACTTTTTCCTAGATATTAAATCTTTAGGCATTAGGCAATCCAGTTCTAAAATCTTGAAATCTACTCTTTGTATGTTCTTATCACTGAATTCTCTTTGTTCCCTAGGAGACTTGAATGAAAATTCTATGGAGAATCTTCAAGACAAAGGACTTAGGGATCTATTACATAGGGGCTTTTCTGCCAGCTAATTTTAGAAGATATGACCAGTACAATAACAGAGTCGGAATTATATTATGAATTCTTCCAGGAGAAATGTACAGGAATCCTGAATTAGATTTCCCCCCTTATCAGAAGTAAGGAGAAGCATCTTCTATATTTCCAGAAATAAGAGCACTGTGGTAACTCTTCAAAGTGATGATTACAAAAACATGGCAAGTGAAGAATATTTGCCTTTGAAAGTCCCAAGCCAAATGGCCACACAGGCCTCCTCAGTGACATTCTGTGAAAATGAGTCTCAGGATCCTCAGAAAAGCAAAAGTCTGTTTGTAACTGAAGAAAGCACTGAGAAAAAAGTCTTGCGGGGAGAAAGTCCTTCCATGGACCACTGTTCAGAGAACCTTCAAATTAAACTTATGTCTGACGTAATAGACCTGGTCTCACCATTGGTCAGTGGTGAGACAAATTGCCAGAATGGCCAAGTGAAAGACCCTTTGGATCTCTTTGACTGTAACTATAAAGACATTTGTGGTTGGAAATCACAAGTGGTTGGTCGTAGTCATCGAGGAGCTCATACAGAGAAAGCTTATAACCATTACAACCTGGGGAAGAGAAGTAACAACAGCTCAGATGGTCATCCGTGTGAGAAAATCCACACTGCAGAGAAATTACACAGATGTAGTCACTGTGGTAAGGACTTCAGTGAGCACTCAGAACTACTACTTCATCAAAGACACCACACAGAAGAAAAGCCCTATAAATGTGAGCAGTGTGGGAAGGGCTTTACAAGGAGCTCCAGTCTTCTGATCCATAGAGCAGCCCACACAGATGAGAAACCCTATAAGTGTGACAAGTGTGGGAAAGGCTTCACAAGGAGTTCAAGTCTGCTCATTCATCACGCAGTCCATACAGGCGAGAAGCCTTATAAATGTGACAAGTGTGGAAAGGGCTTTAGTCAGAGCTCCAAACTGCATATCCACCAGCGAGTGCACACCGGTGAGAAGCCCTATGAGTGTGGGGAGTGTGGTATGAGTTTCAGTCAGCGCTCCAACCTGCACATCCACCAGCGAGTTCACACTGGGGAGAGGCCCTACAAGTGTGGGGAATGTGGGAAGGGCTTCAGTCAGAGTTCGAACCTTCACATTCACCGCTGCATACACACAGGTGAAAAGCCTTTCCAGTGCTATGAGTGTGGGAAGGGCTTCAGCCAGAGCTCTGATCTCCGCATCCATCTCAGAGTCCACACTGGAGAGAAGCCCTATCACTGTGGCAAGTGTGGAAAGGGATTTAGCCAGAGCTCAAAACTCCTCATCCACCAGAGAGTGCATACTGGAGAGAAGCCTTATGAATGCAGCAAGTGTGGGAAGGGTTTCAGCCAGAGCTCCAACCTCCACATCCACCAGCGGGTTCATAGGAAAGATCCCATTAAATAAGGTCTTCAGTCATATGCTTATACGATAAGGACTTAAATATTATTTTGACTTAAATATTTTTAACATTGTGCTTCCCTTTATATTCTCAGGAGAGAGATAATAAGAGTTACTCACTTATGTTCCCTCACTGAAAATCATTCATTCATTTAAAGTATTTAAGCTCTTTGTTAGACTATACAACAAGTTGATTGTTCTGGTTCCTCATATGGGTACAGTGAAATGTCTGTACTTTGCAGTTCAGCCAATGTTACTAGAACTAGATGCCCTACCCAGCCTTTTTAAGTACAAAAACTTTATATTTATGTAAGTGGAACATGTTTCCCTTTGTTCGTATTCTCTGAGAAATTGAAACTCTCTGGTTTCTCTTTCAATTTTGTACCTTGTGTTTTTCATATTTCCTTCCAGCCCCGATTAGCCCTCTCTAGGTCAAGGGAGTGGTTAGAGATATTATGGATATGAAATCTGTTGTGTATTGCAAAATATACAACAGTGTGTGGCACACAAGAAGGTAAAGAGCTACCTATGTGGTAAACCCCATATATTATAGGATGTTGAACCCTCTCCCTCCCCAAGGCAGCTGTTCAGGAACATCAGTAGTTCTTTTTTCCCTGGATGTAGCTGGCCTATTGGAATTCTTCCAGATCTCACCACTTCAGATGACCCCCTGCCAAACTAAAGCCAAATAGGATACATAACCATGTTGAAATGTAGCAAATGAAGTTAAAATATATTTAAATGTATATAATTCCTCACTATCTCATTTCTTTAATTTTCTTCAGCATTTGTGTTCTATATGATACAAAACAAGTCAAGAGAGAAAGTTTCTAATATTTTTCTCTTTGGGCTTATCTCTTGTTTTAATATTTGATGTACCCCCAAAACCATTTGTTTTCACAGCATCCCCAGCCTTTATAGGCTTCACTGTAGACATAGAATATATTTATAAAATTATTTTTATACTTGGCTGAATATAATTTATATAATAGCTATATAAAAACAGTTTGAACCATATTTGGAGATCATGTTTGGGATGATCAGGCTTAAAATATGAACTGTCACATGCAATTCACTTGGAGTGTGACGCTTAGGACACTTCACCAAGTTAGACATTCATCCCCTAGAAGTTAATAAAAGAAGCTCAAGCAAGTAGAAAAGTGATTGCATATGTAACTAAGTTGGAATGTACAATGAGGAGCTCCTGATAGCAACCCTCATTTTCTAACTAATGGTTAATGATTCCTCAAGCATTTCTTAGGAGACTACCTAGTGTTCAGTATTCCAGTTTTTCACCAATAACTAGTTTCTGTATATGAAAAGTGATAGGGAAAATATGGATGCCTTTATTAGCTTGGGATGTGGGGTGATAACATATATCCTGACCAAGGTAACCTGAAGCAGTTACCTGGACATAGATAACAGGGAAAGTATACATTAGAGAAACAGCTAATCTCAAGGAATGAAGGAGAGAGATTAAGACATTTGCCTTAGGCAAACATTCCATATATGGTTAGGGTGGTGATTGAGCATCTACCCTTTAGCATTCCATAATATCCTTCAGTTGTTTTGATACCCTAAGGCAGCATCACAAATGTGATTCTGTTTCACCATTTCTAGAGTAATGAACGCCTCTCAGTTCCTCCTGCCCTCGTGGATCATACCTGAGTATCTATTCTGGATTCCACTTGTTTGGCACCTATGTCTTCTAATTGCCTGACATATAGAATCTAACGGATTTGGAGCCAAGATCACAAGAACCCGCATGTAATGAGGCTGGGGGAAAGTCTGAAGTTCTGATCTCAGATGATTTTAAAATACCGTTTTTCCAAATTTCCTTTTATACATAACTTACAGTATCAATTTTTTAAAGATTTTATTTATTATGAGAGACACACCGAGGCAGAGACATAGGCAGAGGGTGAAGCAGGCTCCCCACAGGGAGCCTCTTGTGAGACTCCATCCCAGGACCCTGACATACAACCTGAACCAAAGGCAGACACTCAACCACTGGGCCACACAGGTGCCCCTTACGGTATCTATGTTTTTAACTATGTTTAGCTTTTACTGTTTTCTTTTAAACATCACCTTGCTTAATACAATTAAAATATGGTCAGTGTCCTTAGGACTATTTCACTGAAAGAAAGAGCTTTGAGGCTGTTGAAAAAAATTTTTTCAGAGGTCAAGGGTTGCCCTTAATACTTGATAAGTACTTAGTTGAACAAAAAGCTTTGGATATTCTCAGTAATCATCAATTGTATTCAACTGATAATTCTATCACTAATTTAACAAAAGATACAGTTTACAGATTATTACTTGAGACACTTTACAATTCTTAAAATTCATACCTATTCAGTGGGTGCTATTTCCTTTGTATATGAATTGTTTACTAATGGATACGTGATCCGTACTTGTAATCATAGTTCTAAATTATAAGCTTTTTAATCCTTTTAAGATTTTATTTGTAGTAATCTGTACACCCAATGTGGGGCTTAAACTCACAACCCTGGAATCAAGAGTTGCATGTTCTATCAACTGAGCCAGCTAGGCACCTCTAATCTTTGTTTCTTCCCGCCCTCTACCCCGACAGCCAGAATTAGGGGATAGAAGGAAATATGGAAGTTCCCATGCCTTCCTCATTGTACATCCATTGATAAGAAAGGATCATAATTGGTCATAGGGTGCAAGGCCGAACTCTAGATAAAGCAAAGTTCAAAGCAACATGCTCTAAGTAGTTGTGAGAGTAAAATGGCACTGGATTGGTACCTGAGAGCAGGTGAGAACAAGTAGATTCAAGAGGTAGATCTGGGAAAAGCTAATACATAGGAGCATGTGGCAACTGATCAGCAAGGGCTACAAAAATGTCAGTGTTTGGTCAGCTAAGTAAAATGACTAGAAAATGTGCTTTTTGTTAAACATCTCTCTCAACAGCATTAAAATGCTTTAAAAAATGGCATTTATAAAACCACAGCAATAAAGAGAGTCAGGAGAAAGACCACAACACACAAAAAATCTCATCAAAAATTCGAAAGATGGAAGAAGGATAGCTAGTATCAGAGCAGAAGCAAGCACCATTTATAGTGCTTGCATATAAAGATAAGGACTAGAAGAGCCAATTTAGCTCCAGGCTAAGAAATGCTTAATACTGTAGGAGACAGGAGTGAGACATGAAAGGAAAGCAGTGAAATTAATGGTCAGTTGTATATGGAACATTCACCTAATCCCATACATGCCTTCCTTCCCAACTCCTGTGCACTTGCCAACCAGAGATTTACCCTCAGCAAGAGATGGGACGTTTCTTCTCTGCAGAAATCAAATAGCCCCAAGGGAGAGATCTCTGTATTTCTAGCATTTGAGAATCCAAAAATAAAGCAGTTGTCTTCTAGTTCCAATACTCTTAAAGCTTCAAAATGTATGAAATAAAAACTGAAAATTAAGGGGTACCTGGGCTCAATTGGTGAGCATGCAACTCTTGATCTTGAGGTTGTGAGTTCAAGCTCTATGTTGGGCACGGAGCCTACCTAAAAAAATAAAATAGAATTGAAATAAATATAGGCAAATTTTCAAGTATAGGTATTTCAATGCTTAAGTGATATCACAAAGAGAAAATCAGTTAAGAATATATGACTATCAATTAAATTAAATGACATTTATATACCACCACCCAACAACAGTATATGTATTCTTTTCACGTGTACATATTATGGGCTATAAAACAAGTTTCAAGTTACTTAAAAGAATGGAAACTATGTAAAGTTTGTTCTGTGACCATAACACATAACACAATTAAATTAGAAATCAACTAACAGAAAGATATCTGAAGAATCCCTAAATATTTGGAAATTAAACCACCTTTCCCAAATGAGCCCTGAATTAAAGAGGTAAAAAGGAAAATTTGAAAATACTTTGAGCTAGTCTACACTCATACCACCCTGAACATGTCTGATCTCTTGTGAAAATATTTTGAACTGAATGAATATATTGAAATTGTTGGACCTAGCTAAAGCAGTGTGAATTTAGCTTTTTGTCAAATTCAGCAACTTAAGTGAAATGTAAAAAGTCCTTGAAAGGCACAAACTACCAAAGTTCCCTCAAAAAAGAAAAAGAAGAGGCACCTAAGTGGCTCAGTTGTTAAGCATCTGCCTTCAGCTCAGGTCATTGGGATCCGGGGGGATCAGGGTCCCTGTGGGTCCTCAGTGGGGAGTCTTCTCCATCTCCTTGCTGCCCCGCCCCCTACCACCACCCGCTGCTTATGTCTCTCTCTCTCTCTCTTTCTCTCCCTCAAAGAAAATCTTTAAAACAAATACATAGGGCAGCCCATGTGGCACAGCTGTTTGGTGCCGCCTTCGGCCCAGGCCCAGGGCGTGATCCTGGAGACCCGAGATCGAGGCCCACGTCGGGCTCCCTGCATGGAGCCTGCTTCTCTCTCTGCCTGTGTCTCTGCCTCTCTGTGTGTGTGTGTCTCTCATGAATAAGTAAATAAAATCTTTTAAATATATTTTTAAAATCTTTTAAATAAATAAAAACAAATACATAAATAAATAAAAATTTCTAAGCAAAAGAAAGCATGAATATCCCTAATACGTTGAATTTGTAGCTGACAAACCTTTCCACATACAAAAAAGTACAGGCCTAGATGGCACAAATGAGAGAGGGGCAGAGACACAGGCAGAGGGAGAAGCCGGCTCCATGCAGAGAGCCTGACGTGGGACTCGCTTCAGGGTCTCCGGGATCACGCCCTGGGCTGCAGGCGGCGCTAAACCACTGCGCCACCTGGCTGCCCAAAAAAAAAAAAAAACAAACAAATTTAAAAAAAGCCTCCGGGGATCCCTGGGTGGCGCAGTGGTTTAGCGCCTGCCTTTGGCCCAGGGCGCGATCCTGGAGACCCGGGATCGAATCCCACGTCGGGCTCCTGGTGCATGGAGCCTGCTTCTCCCTCTGCCTGTGTCTCTGCCTCTCTCTCTCTCTCTCTCTTTCTGTGTGTGCGTGACTATCATAAATAAATAAAAAATTAAAAAAAAAAAAAAAAAGCCTCCGGATACAACAGAATGAATCTCCAGAGCATTATGCTATATGAAAGAAATCAGACATAAAAAGCTATACAATGTATAGGAAATTCTAGAAAAGACAAATTTATGCAAGAAAGTAGTTCGCCAGTGGTTAGGACATGGGAGAGAATTAACTGCAAAGCAGCATAATGAATGGAAAAGGTTCACTCAGCTGTGGTGGCAATGACATGAGTGCATTGAACTATTTATATAAAATGGGTAGGTTTTATCATATATAAATTTTTTTTTCATATATAAAATTTACATGGCATATAAATCTAAATCAGTAAAACTAGTTGAAATATACACATGCATATACGTTCACCAGTGCACATCATTTTTTGTATTGTGGGGTGATAACATTTCACATGAGATCTGCCCTCTTAACAAATTTGTAAGTGCACAATATAGTATTGTTAACTATAGGCACAATGTCAGTAGATCTCTAAAACTTATTCATCTTGCATAACTGAAGCTTTATACCTGTTGAAATGCAACTATTTCCCCTCCCTGAAGCCTCTAGCAACACACATTCTCCTTTTGTTTTATGGGTTTGTCTGTTATATGAAGAAGCACTAATGCACATCATTTTGGAATATTAAAACTGCTTTGTTTTCACAGGATCTCTTAATTGGCAGCATTTGGCAAATTGCTTTACTGTTGAAAACTGGGGTTGAGTACTATGCTATCAAATAGATGTTAACCGTGGGTTTCTTTGAACTTAGGGAAACACTTTCCCCATATAATTTTTGTTCAGTTTTCCTCTGAACAGCCACCAACTGTTCCCTATTTTCCTGTGAACACTGACACTCATTTATAGGAGTTTTCTTTCCAGAGTTCTGAGACTGCGTGAGTCTCAGGACTTTGCAAGAATCAGTATCTTGATTTGTAAAAGTCCTTTGATGCTTCTTCTTAAATGTCCACCACTCAACCCTCTTTTGGGGGAATCTGATGAGATACTCCTCCTTTTACTCAATAAGGTTTCATTTATCTTCATCTTCTTTTAGTCTTTTTGCACCCCCATTTTATTCTGGCCTTTGTTCAAGTGACACCTCCTTAAGCATATTCTTCCCTGAACACCCCATTTTTAATATTTAATTTCATTATTTCATTAAATCATCCACTCTATATTATGCTTAGAAGTTGAGGACACATCAGTAAATAAACTCTAACCACAAAGGAAAAAAAGCCTGGTAAATTGGAACACATTAGGGGCACCTGGGTAACTCAGTTGGCTAAGTGCCTGCCTTAAGCTCAGGTCATGATCCTGGGGTCCTGGGATCAAGTCCCATATCAGGCTCCCTGCTCCGTAGGGAGACTGCTTCTTCTTCTCCCTCTACCTGTCGCTCCCCCTCCTTGTGCTCTCTCTCTCTCTCTCATGTAAATAAAATTGGAACACATTAAGATTTTTCTGTGCAAACAAATACTATTAAGAAATTAAAAAGGCAGGGCACCTGGCTGGCTCAGTTAGTAGACATATAACTTTGATCTTGGGGTTTTGAGTCCCAGCCCCATATAGGGTATAGAAATTACTTAAAATAAAATCTCACAGAAAAAAAAAAAGTAAAAAGGCAAGCCACAGTAGATGAAATCTGCAATACTTATATCTGACAAAGACCTTATATCAAGAATATATAAATAAAAGTGGAACACCTTGGGGAGCTCAGTTAAGTGTCTGACCCTTGATTTCAGCTGAGGTCATGCTGTCAAGTTCATGAGATGGAGCCCTGCAATGGGCTCTGAGCTGGGCATGGAACCTGCTTATGATTCTCTCTCTCCCTCTCTCTGCCCACCCCCTCACCGAAATATATATATAACCTATAAATAAGACAAAGGCTGACAACACAACAGAAAAATGAACAAAAGACTTAAGCACTTCATAAAAAAGCCTAACCAAATAGCCAATAAACACGTAGTAAAATACTCTGTTTTAATAACCATCAAGGAAATGCACTTAAAATCACAAGGCAGGGGCACCTGGCTGGCTGGCTTGCAACTCCTGATCCCCGTGTTGTGAGATCAAGTCCACATTGGGCATAGAGCTGACTTTAATAAAACAAAACAAAAGCCTCACAAGGCAGAACTCCACATCCATCCTAATGACTAAAATGAAAAGGCAAGTAATATCTGCATTAATGAGGATGTGGAGCAAACTGCAACTCTCCTACACTACTGGTGAGAGTCTAAATTGAAGCAACAGGTTTGGAAAACGATGGCAGACTGTGTGCGTACCAAATGACCCAGCAATTTTACTTTTGGTCTATGTTCAACAGAAATGGGCCCTAATGTCATCTAAAGGCATGCACTGTCTTCATCAGAGCCAAGAACTACAAATTCTCCAGTGCTTGTAACAGAACGGGTAACATGTGTGAGCTGACACAGAGGAATATCACCCACACTAACAATGAGCAGACCACAATTACGTGCAACTACAGGGATGAATCTCACAAACACATTATCAAATGGAAGAAGCCAGACATGAAATAGGTATATTGTGTGATTTTATTTATACCAAATGAGTAGAATTAGTCCAAGATGGAAAGTAAGAAATCAGCTGTTGCCTAAGATATCTATTATCTGATGACAGACATCAAGCCAGCTGCAAAGTTAACAAAAAATATTTCTCCCAAGGTCATGTCACAGCTGTAAAGTGCCATAATGACTCCTTTCTTCAAGTTACTCCTGCCTCTTTTGCTAATGATGCACCAGTTCCGCCTTGCTGTTCCCATCTTCTGACCCAACATTATGGAGATATTTAATTGCTAAGCTGCCTTATGGCAGCTACCAATTTAGAGCTGATCCCCACTTCCCCTAGATCCCACTCAGAATTATTCAACCCAAGCCCAGGCTTTCCCTACTCCCTCTTCTAACCAAGATGCACTTAAGTTGCTGAGGTGCCCTCCCTTGTTGCAGCAAGCCAATAAGCCTACACTTGGACTAAATTGTTGCCCTTGGTGCTCCTGGTTGGGCATTAAAAAGTATAGCAAAAGCAGGAAAAAATAACGCATGGAGTTAGAAGTCAGGGGACTAGTCAACACTAGAGGGGTAAGGGACTGTAGTGTTGATAATACTGAATTTCTTGAACCAACAGGTGGTTATACAAGTGTGTTTATTTTATATGATTTGAGCTGTATACTTATAATCTGGGCACTTTTCTCTAATACTTTCAATAAAAAGTTTAATTTTTTTAAAAAAAAGTTTTATTTATTTGAGAGAGAGTGAGAGTGAGAGAGATCACAGAGGGAGAGGAAGAGAGGAAAGTAGACTTGCCCTGAGCAGGGCGCCCAATGCAGGGCTTGACCCCAGGATCCTGAGATCACAACCTGAGCCAAAGGCAGACGCTTAACCAACTGAGCCACCCAGGTGCCCCAAAAGATTTACTTTTTTAAAAGACCAGTCTCCCCATTTCTGTGTCCATCAAGTCTGTTCACAGGCTGTTCACGCCCAATCTTCCCTTGACTGCCTTGCACCTATTTGTCATCTTATTATAGTCAGTTGGGTGACCAGAGGCTTCATCTCCTATGATCTAGAGAGTCTAGTCTTTTTCTTTTTTTTTTTTTTTTTAAGATTTTTATTTATTCTTGAGAGGCAGACGGAGAGAGAGAGAGAGAGGCAGAGACACAGGCAGAGAGAGAAGCAGGGAGTCCGATGGGGAACTCCAGGATCATGCCCTGGATTGAAGGCAGGCACTAAACCACTGAGCCACCCAGGTTTCCCGGGAGTCTAGTCTTTGTAGTATATTCTCCTCTTGGGAATTTTGGGACTATATTGTCTGAAAACACATGGTTTTATACCTGGTATTGTGCGTCTCCTTCTGCTAACCATTATTCCTGTTCTTGGTACAGTTCTTAATTTTTTGGAAAAATTCAAGTTAATTTCCAGTGTCTATCCTTCCTGACTTGCACGAGTAGAAATTGATCTATAATCTTTTAACCGGGTTTAAAAGATTTTATTTATTTATTCACGAGAGACACACAGAGAGAGGCAGAGACATAGGCAGAGAGAGAAGTAGGCTCTTCACAGGGAGCCCAATGCAGGGCCAATGCAGCCCAATCCCAGGACCCCAAGGTCACAACCTGAGCGGAAGGCAGACGCTCAACCGCTGAGCCACCCAGACATCCCAGCAACTGTGTTTAACAAAAGAGAACATATAAACATGCATGTTCCATAGACTTGTAATATCCAACATAGGACACAGAATACTCCTATATATCCACAGCTGAAAATAGGTCTCATTCAGCAGGGAGTCTGCCTGAGGATTGTCTCTCCCTCTGCCCTTCCCCCTGCTCGAGCTATTTCTCTCTCTCTAAAATAAATAACTTTTCAAAAAAAAAATGAGTTTTTAGGCTTTGTTTTTAGATAAAAAGTAACCCTAGCTGAGGACACCTGGGTGACTCAGCAGTTGAGTGTCTGCCTTCCGCTCAGGGCGTGATCCCAGGGTCATGGGATCGAGTTCCACATCGGGCTCCCTGCGAAGAGCCTCACTTCTCCCTCTGCCTATGTCTCTGCCTCTCTCTCTCTGTGTCTCTCATAAATAAATAAAATAAAATCTTTAAAAAAAATAAAAAATAACCCTAGCTGAAAGGAAGTCATGAGCAAAGACATGGATGAAGAATGGTGATGGGTATTGCTCAAGACTCGGGCATTAGATCTGTTTAGCTGAATGAAAAGAAAGCGAGACAAGGTTTGGAAAATAAGTTGGTGAGGGGAAACACAGCCCCCAGGAACAAGCTGAAGAATGCCTTGTTCTAAACCTAAGATGGTGGAGGACATTGAGTAGCAGGGAAATGCAGTGACTCAGAAAATAAATACATAACAATTTTATTGATCCATCAGAAAAAATAAAAGCTACAGTGTAACCTGCATCCCCACTGGGGCTAAACCCCTTAAGCACAGATTATGATTCTTAAGTGCTGGTTCTTCTCAATGTCCAAAGTTAATTTTTAATCAAGGATCTCTCCTGGAAATAAGATTTTAAATCCTTTTTCGGGGATCCCTGGGTGGCTCAGTGGTTTAGCGCCTGCCTTTGGCCCAGGGCGCGATCCTGGAGACCCGGGATCGAGTCCCACGTCGGGCTCCCGGCATGTAGCCTGCTTCTCCCTCTGCCTGCGTCTCTGCCTCTTTCTCTCTCTCTCTCTCTCTCTCTCTCTCTATGTCTATCATGAATAAATAAATAAATAAATCTTTAAAATAAATAAATAAACAAATCCTTTTTCATTCACATTAGGATAACAATTGAGATCTGCATCCTGTATCATATGTAAGAAGAGGAACATTGTATGAGAACTATGACTCCATTAGTTCATAGCTAATTTGTGCAGCAATGAAATGGTAAAAACAGCAGCAGTGACAGGCCCCAGAGATGAGTGTCCAACCGCCCCTACAGAGACGTGGTCATGAATTGGTGCGAACCAGAGGCAGAGCCGTCCCTTATAAAATTGTCAAAGTCTTTAACCTCATGAACATTTAGATCTCAGTCAAAACCATTCAGATCCTGCCCTTGCTCCCAGACAGGAATCTGAATGGACCCCCACCCCCACCCCCGTGGCACTCTTAGTAGCCTAGACAGATGACAGTGGCAGCCGAAGCACCTTCTCTGGAATCTCCTGTGCTAATTTCTGCTTCAGGATGGCGCCTAGATCCTTTGATGGGAAAGAATATAACTGTCTTGTGCTCAAGACCATCAGCAGTTTTGGAGACAATACAAAGCTGCTTCTGGGTTTATTGACATGACTTCAGAAACTCCAGAGTAGGCAATTACTTCACTATTTCAGAGACTGCAAGGGCAGCTACGAAGCACACAGCTGCAGCAATGGGTGGAGATGCTCATGCACACAGGTTTTTGTATCTGGAGAGCAGTCTCCAAAGGAGCATTAATTTAGGGGCTATTGCTGAGGCAGCTGCATCCCATGCCCCAACATCAGAGACTACTGAAGAGTTGGCAGCCACCAACTTTTGCACCTTATGCATTGCCCTGGGATGGAGGCCACAGGGTTGTAGCCTTCAGGGACTGCTGGCCTTCTGGACTGAGCTGCAGGAATGTGGGCAGACAGACCTGCAGCATCTGTCCCTGCTGTTCTCCTGGGCTGGGCCTGTGGCTGCTGCTGATACTGGACCATACTGGGCTGCAGCATCTGCCTCAGCTGTTCTCCCTGGCCAGTCTGCTGACCCTGGGGATGCTGCTGATCCCGGGCTCTAGGTGAATGGGACTGCAGCATCTGCTTCAGCTGCTCTCTCCAAGTGGGCTACTGACTCTGGGGCTGCTGCGGATACTGGACCACGGGGAGATAGGACTACAGCCTCTGCCTCAGCTGTTCTCCCCCAGTGGGCTGCTAACTCTGGGCCTGGGGCTGGGGCTGGGCCTGCTGCGGATACTGGGCCATAGACCCATGAAGCCACTGCATCTGTCTCTTCTGTTGTCTCCAACCAGTCCACTGGCCCTGGGGCTGCTGCTGCTGCTACCAGAATGTAGGTATATAGGGCTGCAGAATGTTCCCATGCTGTTCTCTTCAGCTGAGAGAAGTTGGTTTGCTAGCCCTGGGGCTGCTGCTGATACTGGACTGTGGGCAGATAGGGCTGCAGCATGTTCCCTTGCTGTTGCCCCAACCAGGCTGCTGCCCCCAGGATGAAAGATATTCCTGAAGTATCCTCTTGAGGCTCTCATCTAAGAGCACCTGCCAAGAATGAAAATCCTGGAACAGCTTTTTTGTGTTTGACTGTGGATCTCTCATATCAAGAAGTATCTCCTGGGGATTCTTT
Source organism: Canis lupus baileyi (assembly GCF_048164855.1). NCBI lineage: Eukaryota > Metazoa > Chordata > Mammalia > Carnivora > Canidae > Canis > Canis lupus. The sequence continues at coordinate 37,803,476 of NC_132866.1, read as the reverse complement.
GGGTATCGGAATTTTAGAAAATCCTGTAGAAGCATCTTGAGCCTTGGACTCTAGGGTTCTTCCCATTCTGGACATTCCTGCAATGATGGACACAGGAGTTGGTGGTTGAATTGCTGAGATAGCCCTAGGTCTCCCCTAGACAAGCCAGTTAGTGTCTCAAGGGGCCCCTGTCCTGGGATGGGATTTTGTCTCCGGCTTCCGAATTCTCTAGACTTTTCACTGGGAGAATATGTCAAAGGCAAGGGAGCAGCTTGAGGCCAGACTGTTGAGCTGCCTGTGGGAGACAGGGAACTACACAAAGCACCAGAAGCTCCTAAGCTTGCCCTAGTCATCACAGGGGAATCTGTAGCTACATCTACACTACTGACTCCAAGAGTCACAGAGGGATACTGTTGTCCAGAAACATGTTCTGTCTTTCTAGAATCAGTGGGCACAGGAAGCTTGTCATCAGGCCCTTGAGAACAGGCTCCTGACTGGGGGCCTGGTTCTGTCCCTAGTAGACCATCACTTCTCTCCTTGCTTGTGTCCAGCTCTTCAATTTGAGGCCAAAATCAAGTGGAAAAACAGAAAAAGAGTGTTAATTCACTTACCCACTTAAGTCTCCATCAATGCCTTAACATGAAATATTTTCTTAACAGGCTGTCTTAGTGTTATGGTCACCTAGCCAATCACCTGTACTCCTAAAGAACACAGATATAGCTCAGATCCTTAGCCCAAAAATCAGAGATCTTGGTGGTCAGGCCCCATTCTAGCCTTCTATAATATTTTCTTGGTGCTTCCTCCCTTACAGGATCCCAGAATATACTATCCTGCTTACTGTGTTTGCACACCTACATGCCTTGACCAAGCCCAGAGAGCCCTTCCTGAACTGTCTTCCCTATCTTGAAAACCCTTTTCACCTCCCAGGACACATGGCAAGGGAAATCTTATGTTTGCTGAAATAATGATTTCTCTGATGAGGTGACTGCCTTCATCTAAACTATCTCTGGGACATAACATATTAGATTGTGGGCAGAGCAGAGTCTGAAGCAGTGCTTCTTGAACTTGGCTTTTCATCAGAATCATCAGAGAGCTAGATCCTGAAGCCCACAGAGCCACAGGCTCACCTACACTGGATAGGACTTGGGTTCTGCATTTTTACCAAGCTCTCCAGGTGACACTGATGAAAACCAAAGTTTGAGAAAAGCCCAAAACTCCAAGACAAAGCTTAAAGTCCTGCTCTAACATGTGTCATCTGTGTGGCCCTAGAGAGGTCTAGAATTTCCTGAACCGTACTTTCCTGGAAAAAGTGGGGATAGCAAAACCATCCTACATTTCTTATGGGCTTTCAAAGGTAAACTAAGGGGGTTTGATAGCCTGAATGGTACCATGCAAATGCATCCTTTTCCTGGTGGGAGAGGCTTGCAAGTATGACAGCTGCAGTCAAGCCTGATGACAATGCTATGGCCCAAATCAGCCATGTCCTTGTCCTCTTCTCCTCCAATATGAGATGTCCAGGACTTTACTAGGACAGCATTTAGGGCCAGAAAGAATTTGATCCACACACACTGGTAAACCTTTCTAAAACAGCCAGATGTACAATATGGCAGACAATTTCAAAGAAATTCTTATAACAATCCTGAGCTGGAATGTATCTTGCTAAATATCGGGTAGGTTAATTCATGTGTCCAAGTCCCACAGCAGTGGAGAAGTGGCAAAAACAGTCTCTCATAATCTGAGAATTGAGTGAATATCTAGTGCTTCGGAAGAGAGGGACAAGGAAATATAGAACAGGCTATGTGACAATTTATATATGTGAGATAGTGCTCCTGTGATGTGTTCCTTCTTCCCAGGGCATATGAGCCCCTCAAAGAGAACAGGGCCGCATGAACCTAACACATCAATTCCCCATGCAGGACTCAGCACTCTGAGAATCTGGCCTCCAGGAGTTCAAGCCTAGGAAATATCTATATAACTAAGCAACCAAGATGCCAGTGCTTCTGGGGTTTCTATACCTCTTTCAAAGCTGCTAATATCAAGCAGGGCATCTGGTGGCCTCCTTCTTAGACACCTTGGCAATCGCTATGTCTGCTTTCCTTCCTGTAAATTTTGTGAGTTTTATTTATAGAGCGCACATGCTTAAGCCTAGTTGTCTTTGCATCTGATAGAGGCCCTCCCTTCTCAGCACCTCCCACTGACCCACCACGGGCTAGACCAGCACAATGCTGTGGAACTCGCCCAGCTCAGAGATGCCACCACAAATGCAACACCTTGTGGGGCCTTCATCTCCTCACCAGCTAGGGCTCTTCATTCCTGCTTCCTATGAGAATCACCCGGAGAACTCTTTAAAGATTCAGTCAGACGTCAGGCTCCCTGCATGGAGCCTGCTTCTCCCTCTGCCTCTCCCTCTGTCTCTCTCTCTCTCTTTCTCTCTCTCTCATAAATAAATAAAATCTTTAAAGATTCAGTCGGGGGGGGGGTAAAAAAAATAAAGATTCAGTCAGAATTTCTAGAGGTGAGTCTGATGTAAAGATTAAAAACACTATGGCAATTATGCATTCTAACAGCACTCATACTGAAGGTACCAAATGGGGCAAAACCAAAATGTTTCCCAGAAAACACTGACCTTCAAAGAGAGAGCATCTTCCTTCCTCCCCATCACCAACTCCTATCTCCAAGACAGAGCCCTGGTCTTTTTATAGCTTAAGTTTTAACAATGAACGATTTAAATCACTTGATACTGCCTTTAGTGCCTGAGGTGAAGTTCAAAATTAAACTGTTTTCCAGAAAACATTTCCTGCCTATAAGATCTGCAAAACTAAAAACAATAATTATATATCATTCTAATATATAAATATATAAAATATAATAATTATTATAATTTCACAAACGGTAAAGTGCAGCTAGTATAGCTATACATTGCTAATAAAGTTATAAATTTATACACCCGATCCTGAAAACAATTTGATTAAGGTCCTTTGTCAGGAAAATAGATACTACCCTTTGTCCTTGTAAATCTCTCTTAGGTAGTCTCAAAGGAAGGAATCCTTCTCTACAAATCAATGGCTTTCAAAGCAACGTCCACAGATCATCAGCATCAGCCTCACCTGGGAACTAGTTAGAAATGCATCTCCTCAAGCCCACTCCAGACTTCCTGAATCAGAAGCTATGGGGGTAGGACACCACCCTGTGCTTTGATAAGCCCTCCAAGTGACTCTGATACCCTCTCAAGTCTGAGAATCACCGCTGTAACAGTTCTCAAACTTGGCAGCACATAACTATCACAGCTTATGAAGATCCCACCTGAGAGATTTTACTTTAATCGGTCTGGGGTAGGGCCTTAGCAAAGCTCCCCAGTGATTCCAACATGCAGTAATGTTTAAGAAGTAATTAAATAAATAAGTTGATTACAAGCCTTTAGTGCTGTATTTTGTTTTGTCAAGTGGGAAAAATGTGGATGTGACCTAAATGTTCACATTTTTAAAGTCCGCATATACTCATTCAAACTAGAAGTTATAAATCTGATATACTTTTTAAAGATTTTTATTTATTTATTCATGAGAGACACAGAGAGACAGAGACGCAGGCAGAGGGAGAAACAGGCTCCCCTGGGGAATCCGATTCAGGACTCGATCCCAGGACCCCAGGATTGCACCCTGAGCCAAAGGCAGATGGTCAACCACTGAACCACCCAGGCATCCCCAAATATAATATATTTTAAAAGGAAAATTATTGGGATATGATTGCCTACCAACTAATTGTGCATATTAAAAATTTTAGTATTACCTATAAAGAGAGAAAAAAAGCATACTAAAAGGAAATACATGAAAATGTTTGTATTATAAACCAATTTTTTTCTATTGATCTGCATTTCTCAAGTGCATTTAAATGTGCAAGAGTTTTTATATAAGATTATTTTTTAAGTAACCCTTTTCTAAAAAGTAGTTGATGATATCAGTGTTTTGTTGAAGTAGCATGCCCTAAAATATAGGCATTAAATGAATAGGCAAAGGGATTTAAGGACACTGAACCTCTATTAAGTTTTTTATTTCTTTTTATGTATCCCTTCTTTAAAAATGTTAATTCCAGGGGCACCTGGGTGGCTTAGTAGTTGAGCATCTGCCTCTGGCTCAGGGTGCAATCCTGGGGTCCTGGGATCAAGTCCCACATCAGGCTCCCCACGGAAAACCTGCTTCTTTTTCTGCCTATGTCTCTGCCTCTCTCTCTGTGTCTCATGAATAAATAAATTTAAAAAAATATTAATTCCATGGCTTCCTGGGTGGCTCTGTCAGTTAAGTGTCTGACTCTTGATCTCCCTTCAGGTCTTGATCTCAGGGTTGTGAGTTCAAGCCCAGTGTTGGGCTCCACACCCAGTGTGGAACCTACTTAAAAAAAACTTTAAAATGTTTTTTAATTCCAGTGAGTTAAGATAGTGCTATATTAATATCAGGCGTATAATATAGTGATTCAAGAGTTCCATATATTGGGATGCCTGGGTGGCTTGGTTGAGCATCTGCCTTTGGCTCAGGACGTGATCTCAGGATCCAGAATCAAGTCCCACACTGGTCTCCTTGCGGGGAGCCTACCTCTCCCTCTGCCTACATTTCTGCCTCCATTCTCTCAGAATAAATTTTAAAAATTTAAAAAAGAGTTCCATATATTAATGCTCACCAAGATAGGTGTATTCTTAATCCCTATCCCCTATTTTGCCCATGCCCCCACCTACCTCCCCCCCTGTAACCATTTGTTCTCTATAGTTAAGAGTCTGTTTTTTGGTTTGTCACATTTTTTTTATTCCCTTGTTCACTGTTTTGTTTCTTAAATTCCACAAATGAGTGACATCATATGGTATTTTTTCTCAATCTCATTTAGCATTATACTCTCTAGATCCATCCAATTATTATAAATGGCAAAATTTCACTCTTTTTTATGACTGAATATTCCATTGTGCATATATGCATCTTCTTTAGGATGTAAAGTATGATATCATACACCAAAAACATGGTGGGGAGGTGAAGAATGGCTCAAACTTAAGCAACCATCAATTTAATATAGACTGCTATATGTAGAAGATGTTATGTACAATCCTAATGGTAACCACAATCAAAAACCAGTAGTAGATATGCAAAAATAAAGAGAAAAGAATCCAAGTCTATCACTAAAGAAAGTCAGCAAACCATGAGAGAAGAGCACAAGAAACCGAGAAGAACCTCAAAAACAACCACAAAACAAGTAACAAAATGGCAATAAACACATATTTACCAATAAATACTTTAAGCATAAATGAACTAAATGCTACAAACAAAAGACAGAGGGTGATAGAATGGATAAAAAAAACAAGATCCATGTATATGCTGCCTATAAGAGATTCATTTCAGACCTAAAGACACATACAAAGTGAGGGAAAGGAGGGACACCTGGGCGGCTCAGCTGGTCAAGTATCCAACTCATGATTTCAGCTCATTTTGTGATCTTGGGGTTGTGGGATCAAGTCCTGTGTCAGGCTCTGTGCTCAGCGTAGAGTCTACTTGACAGTCTCTCTCTCTCCCCATTCACATATGCACACACTCTCAAATAGATAAATCTTTAAAAGAAACAGTTAATAACAAATATAAAGGAATTAATCAATAGTAATACAATAATAACAGGGGACTGGGGCACCTGGGTGGCTCAGTCGGTTAAGCATCTGCCTTCGGCTCAAGTCATGATCTCAGAGGCCTGGAATCGAGCCCCATGTTGGATTCCTTGCTCAGGAGGGAGTCTGCTTCTCCATCTTGCTCTGTCTCTCTCCCCTACTCACTCATGCACCCTCTCGCTCACTCTCTCAAATAAATAAATAAAATCTTTTTTTTAATTTCTTTTTAAAAATAAAAATTAAAAAAAAAATAATAGCAGGGAACTTTAACACCCCAGTTACATCAATTAACAGGTCATCCAAACAGAAAAGCAACAAGTAAACAGTGGCTTTGAATGACACGCTGGACCAGATGGATTTAACAGATATAATCAGAACATTCCATCCTAAAACTGCAAAATACACATTTTTTTCAAGTGTGCACATGGAACATTCTCCAGAATGGATCACATATTAGGTCATGAAACAACTCTCAACATATTCAGAGAGATCCAAGTCATACCATGCATCTTTTCTGACCACAATGCTATGAAACTATAAATCAACCACAAGAAAAAATCTGGAAAGAGCACAAATACATGGAGGTTAAATAACACACTACTAAACAATGAATGGGCCAACCAAGAAATCAAAGAAGAAATTACAAATTACATAGAGACAAAATGAAAACACAATAATCTTTGGAATGCAGCAAAAGTGATTCTAAGGGAAGTTTCTAGCAACATAGGCCTACCTCAAGAAGTATATTCTCCCAGAAGAACAAAACATTTCTGTGTTTGACTCTCCTAAGTAAAGCTACATGAATGAGTTTGATGAACTCTGGGAGTAGTGGGAAATCTGTTGTTGATCTGTTTTAGTGGGATGATTAGTGGCACTTAACTTCTTATTTTACACAGATATAAAAGGGGGAGAGGGAGAGAAGGTGTCAGTAGCTAATGTAACAAGATGGACACACAAAGTCATGTTGGAGAAAAAATTCACTGACCCTTCCCTGAACATCGTGTGATTCCTTTAGATGTCCAGAGCATAGGAGGGGAGGGGTGTGTGAATATGTATGTTTTGTGTACATCAATGTGCCTGTGTGTTTTCTAAGGTTCACTTTCCCAAGGAGTTCTTTGATCCCTGGGAATGTAAAACTGGGCAAATTTGCATAAGAGCCAAGGACCCTCACAGAATTTTGGTATATATAGTAGAGATGACATTAGATTAGTGGTAAAGTGAGAGAAAATGTACCTACCCTCCAAAATGTATACTTGGGGGGCATTAGCATCAGATTGATGTGTCACTACCTCCTAGCATTTCTAATGTCATGGCACCCATGAAAAACAGTAATATTTTTTATGTATCTATTGGAAGGGATTTGGAGCCATCTATACAGAATTTGGTGGAAAAAAATCATTCTATTTTCTATATATAGCAAAGTGTCAATATAGTAATAAAATGCAAAGTATTAGGGAAGAAAATAGATATTGAACTTAGACAAACTTCCAAATAAAGTCTTCAGACATTTTAATGAGAAATTGAAGATTGAGTCCACTAATTTGCATTTTTAAATATCAGGTTTAATCAGGTTTTGATTTGTATTTCCCTGATGATAAGTGATGATGGGGATCTTTTCATGTATCTATTGGCCAACTGTATTCTTCTTTGGAGAAATGTCTGTTCATGTCTCATTTTTTAATTGGATTGTTTTTTGGATGGAACCCCACATCAGGCTCCATGCTCATCAGGGAGTCTGCTTGAAGATTCTTTTTCTTCCTCTCCCTCTGCCCCTCCTCCCCCTTGCTCTCTCTCTCTCTCTCTCTCTCTCTAAAATAAATACATAAATCTTTTTAAAATAAATAAATAAATAATAAAACCAAATATCTTAAATAGAAAAGGGTATGAAAACTTACAAATATGTCACATAAAGCAGGATGTAATACAATGTTCTTTTAGACCAAAATATTCCAAAGTCTCAGATGACTTTGCTGCTTCTTTTTTTCTTCAGGTGACTGTGCTTCTTAGGCCATTCTTAGGTATATCCTAACGAATCAACAAGAAGCTTTAAAACTTGGCCATTTTGAACTAAAACTGTTTCTCAGTGAAGCTAAACTACATAGAAGGAGACAAAAAGTAGAAATCCTCTGTCGAGGGCAGCCCCAGTGGCTCAGCAGTTTAGCACTGCCTTCAGCCCAGGGCATGATCCTGGAGACCCAGGATCAAGTCCCACATCGGGCTCCCTGCATGGAGCCTGCTTCTCCCTCTGCCTGTGTCTCTGCCTCTCTCTCTCTCTCTCTCTCTCTCTCTCTCCTCTGTCTCTCATGAATAAATAAATAAAATCTTTTAAAAAATCCTCTGTCGAAATAAATCTTTTTCCATTTTCCAATTGCAAAAGTTCATGGTCCTATGTGAAAAATAGTTTGTCCATCATCTTGGAATTTCTGGAATAATCTCCTTCACTTTCACTTTCTTTCCCTCCCTCAAATAACCAAGGTCACTAGGATCTGGGGACTTTGCATCAATACAACTTCTGACTCCAGTCTGCATTTTTGTCTCAGTGCAGTGATATTATTAGGAAGGTCATGAGATTTACAGAAATACAAGTTACAGAGAATGTAAAGATTCTCTATTGGCAATGTATATGGTAACTTATGAATGCTGTTATACAAATCAAGAAACAAGTATTCCAAAGAATTTCCTAAAACCGCTCCAAGGTTCCAGAGAAAAGGGGTATGAAGCTATGAATTATACCACCCATAGGAAATAAGGATTCTTTCTATTGCAGAAGCTCCCTTTGACATTCTCATTTGATGTTATACTATCTTGTCCTTCCAGCCCACTCCTGACTGTTTTGTAGGTTTGGCTACATGTATCATATCAGGAGCAAATAACAAGTGTAAAAGCAACTACAACTTATTTCTAAACATCTATCACAAAATTAATTAAAATGAAAGTCCATTTCCAGTATCATCCCAAAGCAGGCATAAGCCTAGAACCTTGTCCAAAGTCCATGCCTACAGGAGATTTTTATGAAATTTGACAAGCTGATTCTAAAATTTATGTATAAGAGAAAAGGATCAGGAGTAGTTAGATGAATGTGAAAAACAAGAATAAAGATAGCTACACTATATTGAGGGGTGCATGGTGGTTCAGACAGTTAAGCATCTGACTCTTGATTTTGGCTCAGGTTTTGATCTTAGGATGATGAGTTCAAGCCCCCGCATTGGGCTCCATGCTGGGTATAGAAACCTACATAAAAAGATAAATTAAAATGTTAAAAAATAAGAAAGATAGCTGTAGTATATTGGGATTTAGTTAAAAGTTATAAATTTGTCTAATATTCGCATAGGAATAGAGATAGAAGAAAAATCCATGAGAAGGTAATACAGAGCTTAAAAGCGGACCATCAAATAAGTGGTCATTTGGAATACAACAGAGATAGCATTAAAATAATCAGAGGGAGCATAAGTAATTTAACAAATGATGGGGCAACTGATTCTCCATTTGGAAGAAAACTAACATTTCCTACCATAGGAGGAAAACAGAAAAATAACTATTACATGAATTTAAGATCTAAATATGAACTGTGAAATATTCTTTTAGGGGAAAATATGTCCGTGTTTATGATGAGGGTTGGAAAGAATATTTCTTAAAAAAGATTTATGAGGCAAAGATTCTAAGAAAAATATAAATTTTAATACTTTACAACTAAAATTTTCTGTGACAATCCATAAATGAAATTAAATGCATTAGGCACAGATTGAAAAAGTATATTTGCAAAGCATATAGCAAACAAAAGATTTTTATCCAGAACATCTATGAAGACTCTCACAACTTATTTTTCCCCACAATTCTTAGAGAGAAAGCAATTAATGGAAGAAAAGAAACAGTGACTATTTACATATGAAAAGATACACAATGTCAATACTAGTCAGAAAAATGCAATTAAAACAGCAAAAATTAGTTTTATGAACATCAGGTTACAAAAAACTCATAAGCACAGTAATTTCAAGTTTTGGCCATGATGCATGAAAACATGAATTCTCATATACTGCTGGTAGAAATGTAAATGTGCACAACCCATTTAGAAAATATTTTGGGGGGATCCCTGGGTGGCGCAGCGGTTTGGCGCCTGCCTTCGACCCAGGGCACGATCCTGGAGACCCGGGATCGAACCCCACTTCGGGCTCCCTGCATGGAGCTTGCTTCTCCCTCTGCCTGTGTGTGTGTGTGTGTGTGTGTGTCTGTGTGTGTGTGTGTGTGTGTCATGAATGAATAAATAAAATCTTAAAAAAAAAAGAAAGAAAATATTTTGGCATTATCCTGCAAGCTAGTTATTCCATTCCTAAGTGTATTCCCTAGAGAAATTGTCCACCATATGGAAACAGAGACATGTACAAGAATGTTCATTGCATTTCTGAAATTGAGGAACATTGGAAACAACATAAGTTGTCATCAATCTAGAACTGGATAAAATATTCTGATTTATGCCTACATCAAAATATCAAAAATAAACCATATCTGCATATTGCAACGTGAATAAATCATATAAAACAAATTTCACTTTTAAAAAGCAAACTGCAGGGACACTTGGGTTGCTCAACAGTTTATTTTTGGAAATAAAAAATGTCAACATTTTGGCTTTTTAGACCACTGAGTCTGTCTTGGATAAGACGACAGCGTACCCACTTGGGACGCCTGGCTCAGTGGTTGAGAGTCTGCCTTTGACTCACGTCAGGATCCCGGGGTCGTGGGATTGAATCCTGAGTCGGGATCCCCGGCAGGGAGCCTGCCTCTCCCTCTGCCTGTGTCTCTGCCTCTCTCTGTGTCTTTCATGAATAAATAAATAAACTATTTTTAAAAATCACACTGCATAAAGACACAGTTTGACAGCATTTATATAATCTTTTGAAACAGAAAATCCATATATTTATTTGACACACATCATTTTCTAGAGTATACTTTTTATTATTATAAAATGTCCCTCTTTGTCTCTAGTAACATTTTTGTCTTAAAGTCTATTTTGTCTAAGATTAGTATAGCCACTCCAGCTCTTCTTTGATTCCTGCTTTAGAAGAGTTCTACAAGTTCTTGCAAAGCATCATCTGTTGTAACCCAGCCATTCAGGGTCTCTGCAAACTGTTCAATTTCAGTTTCAAAACTGCCAGGCTGCTCTGTAAGATGATTCAAAAACTCCTGAACATACTCTCGTAGAGTGGGATAATCCTCACAACTGCCTTCATAGGAATCTGTATAATTAGAAGAGTAACCTGATGGCTAAAATTCAGGAGCGTTCTCAGACAGCTTAGACATCAATACAGGAGCTACAACCACCTGGGGTTTGGCCATTGCCGACTCCAAGTTCTGCGGCGGGATATTATCCTGTGAACTAGGTGGAGCTCTCTGGGGCCTCGTTTGTTCTGGGAGCGCCCCGGGCCGGGATCTCTTCCATCTGGTTATGTCCAATCTATTTGTATCTTTGAATCTAAAGTGTATTCTTTGTGGACAGCATATAGTTGGATATTGTTGAGGTTTTTATTTCAATCCGGTCTGACAATCTCTGGCTTTTTTTTTTAATGATAAATTTATTTTTTATTGGTGTTCAATTTGCCAATTTACAGAATAACACCCAGTGCTCATCCCGTCAAGTGCCCCCCTCAGTGCCCGTCACCCATTCACCCCCACCCCCTGCCCTCCTCCCCTTCCACCACCCCTAGTTCTTTTCCCAGAGTTAGGAGTCTTTATGTTCTGTCTCCCTTTCTGATATTTCCCACACATTTCTTCTCCCTTCCCTTCTATTCCCTTTCACTATTATTCTCTGGCTTTTTATTAGTGTGCCTAATAACATCAAATGTAAACAAGTTATTATTATAGGAGAAGTTATGTCAGCTATTTTGCTAATTATTTTCTGTCATGTCTTTGTTACTGTTTTTCCTCTTTTCCTCCTTTAATGCCCTTTTAAAAATTATTAAGTACTTTCTAATACACGACTTTAATTCCTGTAATTTTTCACTGTTTTTGGATGCTTGTTCTAGGAATTAAAATATGCATCATAATTTATCACAATCTACTTCAGATTATACCAATTTAATCCCAGTAAAATATAGGAACTCCTTTCCTCTTTGTCCTATTACTGTCATACATATTATGTCTATTTATGTTATAAACTAATCAAAACAGATTATTGCTTGGTACAATCTTAAGACCTTTTTTTTTAAAAAAAAAAAAAAAAGACTTTTTTTTAAGTAGGCTCCACGCTGGGCTTGAACTCACAACTCTGAGATCAAGACCTGACTTGAGATCAAAAGTCAGACACTTAACCAATAGAACCACCCTGGAAATTAAGGAAAGACTGACTTATTTATAGACTCATATAGATTACATGTGATAAACCCAATAATACAATTTCTACAGCTACTGTTAAAACAATAGTATTTTAAATCAATTTTAAAAATAGAAAACATGGGGAGCCTGGGTGGCTCAGTCAGTTGAGGACTAACTCTTGATTTAGGCTCAGGTCATGATCTCTGGGTAGTGGGATGGAGCCTCACATCTGTCTCTTCCTCTGCCCCTCTCCCTGGTCACACTTGCTTGCTCTCGCTGTCTCTCTCTAAGTAAATAAATAAAATATTTTTTTAAATAGAAAAAATATTATACTGTTTTTTATATGTTCCTAGGTAAGGAGCTTTTTTCCACTGTTCCTAATTCTTGGGTGGCGGGGGGTGGGGGGTGGATTCAAGTTATCATGTGGTGTCACTTCCTTACAATCTTAAAGACTGTCTTTAGTATTTTTTGTAGAGTAGATACGTAGCAACAAAAATTCTCTATTTTTGTTAATCTAGAAATATTACCTTTTTTTATTGTTTTTAATACACTTTGCTTTTCAGATGAGTTTTAGGTTCACAGAAAAATTGAGCAGAAAGTACAGGAAGTTCCCAAACACCCCTTGACCCCAACACATCCACAGCCTCCCCCACTATCAACATTCCATAGTAGAATAGTGCATTTGTTACAACTGAATCTACATTGACATATCATCATCATCCTAAGTTCATAGTTTTTGTTAGGGTTCATTCTTTGTGTTTTATATTCTATGGATTTTGACGAATGTATAATGACATGTATCCACCATTATAGTATCATACAGGGTGGTTTCACTGCTCTAAAAATCCTGTTCCTAGTTATCTCTCCCTAGCCCCCAACCCCTGGCAACCACTGATCTTGTTACTCTTTCCATATTTTTGCCTTTTCTAGAATGTCATGTAGTTGAAACCACACAATATTTAGCCTTGTCAGATTAGCTTCTTTAACTTAGTATAATATTCATTTAAGATTCCTCAAGTGTCTTTTCACAGCATGAAAAGACCATGCCATTTCTTCTTAGCACTAATACTCCATTGTCTGAATGTACCACAGTTTATCTGTCCTAACAAAAGACATTGTGATTGCTTCTAAGTTTTCACAGATATGGATAAATCTGCTATAAACATCCATATACATCCATATTTTTTATGGACATAAGTTTTAAATACCAATGTGTCTGCTACATTGCATTGTAAGAGCACAGTTAGTCATATACATACACACACCCAGTTTTATTGAGATATAATTGACATTCATCACTGAATGAATTCGGGTATACAGCATTAAGGTTTGACTTACATATTGTGAAATGATTACCACAATAAGTTTAGTTAACATCTGTCATTTAATATAGATACAATAAAAATAAATGAGAAAAAAAAGAAAAAAATTCTCTTTGTAATGATAACTCTTAGGATTTACTCTCTCAGCAGTATCACAATAACTCTCTTCATATATATCACACAGCAGCGGTGCCTACACTCATCATGTTATACATTATGTCCCTAATACCTATTTATCTTGTAACTTGAAGTTTGTGCCTTTTGACCACCTTCCCCCAACCCCCCTTCTCCCACCTTTGCCTCTGGTAACCACAAATCTGATCTCTTTTTCTAGTAATTTTGTTGTTGTTGTTGCTGTTGTTGTTTATATTCCACGTATATGCAAAATCTCTCTTTGTCTGACCTGTTTCACTTAGCATAATGCCCTCAAAGTCCATTTGTGTTGTTGCAAATGGCAGAGTTTCTTCTTTTTTTCATTAGTATGTTTAGTTTTATAAGAAACTGCCAAAGTGTGTTCAAAACTGGCTGTATCAACTTGCATTCCACCAACAATGAATGAGCGTTCCTGTTGCTTCACAGTCTTGCCAGCATTGGTGGTGTCAGTGTTTTGGATTTACACCATTCTAACAGATGTGTAGTGGAATGGCCATTATTTTATCACTTTCACTTTTGCTAAATATAGAATGCTTGGTTTACAGGATAGTTTTTATTTTTCTTTTAGCACATGTTTTTTCTTTTTCTTCTTGAGATATAACTGACATATAATACTGTGTAAGTTTAAAGTGTACAATATCTTGATAGGACACATTTCTATATTACAATATGATTATCACCATAGTGTAGGCTTTCGTTACTCTTTTTTATACTTTTCCCTTTGCTCTGCTCTGACGGGGTTGTTTGAAGATTTTGCCCTCTAGTTTACCTAATTCTTCTTTCCTTTTGCTCTATTCTGATGCAGATGCTCTCTACTGCTTTTTTTTTTTTTTCATTTCACTCATTGAATTCTTCAGCTCTACAGATTCTTTTTGACTCTTTATTATGATTTCTAACTCTTTGATAAATACCTCATTTTGTTCATGTATGTTTTCCTCATTTCATTGGACTGAGTTTCCTTGTAGTTGATTTGAGTTTCTTCAAAATAGCTATTTTGAATTCTTTGCCAGCTAGTGCAGTAAAGTCCATCCCTTTGGGCTCAACTATTATCTTTTGGTGATGACATGTTTTCTTTATTCTTCATCTTCCTTGGGGTTTTGCATAACTGTTTTCACATTTGAAGTAGCAGACACCTCCTCAAATCCTTACTAGTTGCCCTAGCATGGGGACTATTATTATTCAATGGCCCTGTTCTATCTGGGGCTTCTCCACCTTTGTATGGAAACTCCTGCTCCACACTTCTTTCTTCCTCTTGTGGCAGAATTTTTTTTCTTGTGGCAGAATTCTTAAGCCGTTATGTCTTTCCTGGTTTTTATAAAACACCAAGCAGATGGCTCAAACCTCTCTTTTGTTTTCCAGAAGTTTGAGGATTCTCTCATGCCCACAGATCCTGGTCTGATTTTCAGATAGCACTCCATTTACTGATTGCTAGACTTCACTCTACGGCCATACTCAGGAGTGTGCACAAGGAGCCAGCCACAGTGGGAGAAGAGTGGGAGAAGATGTGTGTTTAGGACTCAGGATGTTCCGTGTGGGAGATCCTTGGGTGAGGCTGTCACACAAGCTCATGGGCAGACTTCTTGCAGAAGTCTGAAGGGTAGTCATCAGGAATCGTGTCCCTTCAATGCTTTTGATAATCTTACATGCCTCTTTCCTAATCTCCTCCCCCCTCTACATCTCAGAGAAACTGATTACTGTCCAGCAGTGTCTCACACAACTGGGGTAACTAAACACACAGGCACTGCTTTCCTTTTCCCCTGCAAGAGAGGTTGCTGGAAGATAGTTAAACTTCACTGTCACCTCAGGGGATAGGCAGTGCTGGCAAAGATCCTCTTACTCTGTCTACTGCATTCAATCTCATAGTTTTGTTTTGTTTTTTTCCTCTAGTGATGTGCTGGAATCTCCCCCTTGGGAAGACTGGACTTCTCCAAAGTCTCTCTCATCTGTGTGTATCTGCCCAGGTCAACACTTCATGTTTTCCCCAAACACAGCCAAGAGGGGCTGGGGCAGGTTCATTGGCTCTCCTGGTTCTGCAGCCCCTACTAAGGTCTGTCTGCCTATTGCTGAACACACAGGTGAGCAAGACTCCTTTCAGGTTTCTTGGCATATGGTACTGGATCCCACAAATCCTACAGAGGCACTTTTATTCATGAGTGGGTGCCTAATTAAGTATTAAAGAAGGGAACAAGAAGGAAGAATATTTGTCATGCCATGATGCCGACGCTCCATTCAGCACTTGTCATTCTATTGTTTTTGGTCTCCATTGTTTCTGATGAGAAATCAACTGTTAATATTATTGTATATGATAAATTGTTCTTTTTTTTTTTTTGCTTTCAAAATTTTCTGGTTTTGGTTTAACTATAATGTATCTAGTTGTGGATCATTTGTATTTATACTATTTTGCATTTATTGAGGTTCATGAATGTATAAATACATTTTTCATCAAATTTAAGAAGTTTTGGGGGCAGCCCCAGTGGCACAGTGGTTTAGCGCCGCCTATAGCCCAGGGTGTGATCCTGGAGATCCAGGATCGAGTCCCACATCGGGCTCCTTGCATTGAGTCTGCTTCTCCCTCTGCCTGTGTCTCTGCCTCTCTCTGTGTCTCTATGAATAAATAAATAAAATCTTAAAAAAAAAAAAAAACTTAAGAAGTCTTTGGACAGTAGTTATTATGCTTTCTATGCCTTTCTCTCCTCTCCTCTGGGACTCTCATTGTTTTGGTGATATGTCTGGTGGTGTTCCACAGGTCTCTGAGGCTCTCTTCACTTTTCCTCATTCCTCTTGTGCTTTCTGGTATCTAGACTGTAAAATCGTTATTGATCTATCCTCAAATTCACTGCTTCTTTCCACTGCAAGTTCAAATCAGATCTTAAAAATCCTTCTACTCATTTTTTTTTATTTCACTCATTGTACTCTGCAAGTCCACACTGCCCATTTTTTTTTAAATAATCTTTCTTTTTATTAATGATCTCTATTTGATGAACCAGTGTCATCATACTTTCCTTTTAATCTTTAAGCATTGTTTCCTTTAGTTTTTTTAACATAATTTATAATAGCTTCTTTGAACAATTTTCTTGTT
Organism: Canis lupus baileyi; assembly: GCF_048164855.1. Classification (NCBI taxonomy): domain Eukaryota; kingdom Metazoa; phylum Chordata; class Mammalia; order Carnivora; family Canidae; genus Canis; species Canis lupus. The sequence continues at coordinate 37,787,002 of NC_132866.1, read as the reverse complement.
AAGTACAGAATCTGGACCCCTTGGGAGATAGTTTGTATTGACCGTTATTTAGAATGGAAAACCTCTATCAATCTATCTTCATATTCAATTCTTACTTATGCTAGATTAATCCTTTCAAACATATTTAGACTTGTTTTATGTCCCAGAATATGGTGTAAGTATGCTATGTGTACAGACTTAATTTACTTAACAGATATACAGCTCTTCTCCTTTTTCTACTTAATTTTGTGTTGGATTTAGTACATCATGTTTTTCAATATATTTTTCCACCTCCTCCAAGTTATGGAATTTACTAGCATGTTTTTTAAAAAAAAAGATTTATTTATTTATTCATGAGAGACACAGAGAGAGAGAGAAGCAGAGACACAGGCAGAGGGAGAAGCAGGCTCCCTACATGGAGCCCAATGCGGGACTTGATCCCCGATCCCAAGATCATGCCCTGAGCCAAAGGCAGACGCTCAAGCACTGAGCCACCCAGGCATCCCTAGCATAATGTTTTTCATAATATCTTCTTCTCTATAATATCTGTAGATATTATAATCTACATAATGGAATACATTGGAGTTTTTCTGTGGATTCTTCCATATTTTTTGTGTAATCGTGTCATTTGCAAACAAAAACTGTTTTATATCTTTCTTTCTAATCTGTATACATTTTATTTCCTTTTCTTGCCTTACTGTAATAGCAAGGGCTTCCAGTACAATTTTGAAAAAGAGTGATAAGGGGACATTCTTGCCTTATAATAGATCTTAATGCAAAAGCATTGAGTTTCTCATCATTAAATATGGTATTAGCTATAGGTATTTTGCAGTCTTTTATCAAGTTGAGAAATTTCCACTCTAAACCTAGTTTACTGAAGTTTCTATCACACATTAGTGGATTCCATACATAATGGATTAAAAGCCATAAAAAAAGGAAGAACAGGGATCCCTGGGTGGCGCAGCGGTTTGGCGCCTGCCTTTGGCCCAGGGCGCGATCCTGGAGACCCGGGATCGAATCCCACGTCGGGCTCCCGGTGCATGGAGCCTGCTTCTCCCTCTTCCTGTGTGTCTCTGCCTCTCTCTCTCTCTGTGTGTGTGTGACTATCATAAATAAATTAAAATTAAAAAAATAAAAAATAAAAAAAAATTAAAAAAGGAAGAACATGCCATTTACAACATGAATGGACCTTGAGGGCATTAAGCTAAGTAAAATAAGTCAGAGAAAGAAAGGCAAATATGATCCCACTTGCATTTTTTTTCTTTTATTTTTAAGTAGACTCCATGCCCAACATGGGCTTGAACTCACAACCCTGAGATCAAAAGTCACATGCTCGGGATCCCTGGGTGGCTCAGCGGTTCAGCGCCTGCCTTTGGCCCAGGGCCAATCCTGGAGTTCCGGTATCGAGTCCCGCGTCGGGCTCCCTGCATGGAGCCTACTTCTCCCTCTGCCTGTGTCTCTGCCTCTCTCTCTCTCTCTCTCTCTCTCTCTATGTCTATCATGAATGAATGAATGAATGAATGAATGAATGAATGAATAAATAAATAAATAAATAAATAAATAAATAAATAAATAAATCTTTGAAAAACAAACAAACAAACAAAAGTCACATGCCCTGGGACGCCTGGGTGGTTCAGTGGTTGAGCCTTCAGCTCAGGGCATGATCCTGGAGTCCCGGAATTGAGTCCCACATTGGGCTCCCTGCATGGAGCCTGCTTCTCTCTCTGCCTCTGTCTCTGCCTCTCTCTGTGTCTCTCACAAATAAATAAATAAAATCTTTAAAAAAGAAAAAAAGTCACATGCTCTATCAACTGAGCCAGTCAGGCACCACAATCTGTATTTTAACATATGATCTCATTTGTATTCATATGTGGAGTCAAAAAAGAGAGAGAAGAGAAGAGAGGAGGAGAAGAGAAGAGAAGAGAAGGGAAGAAAGAGAAGAGAAGAGAAGAGAAGAGAAGAGAAGAGAAGAGAAGAGAAGAGAAGAGAGAAGAGAAAAAAAAGAAAAGAAAAGAAGAAAGAAAAAAGAAAAGAAAAGAAAGAAAAGAAGAAAAGAAAGAAAAGAAAAGAAAAGAAAAGAAAAAAAGAAAAGAAAAGAAAAAAGAAAAGGACAGATTGGTGGTTGCCAGAGGAAGGGGGAGAGGGTGGGCAAAATGGGTGAAGGTGGTCCAAAGGCATAAAATTCCAGAGTGCTATGGTGGTTTAGTTGGTTACATATCCAACCCTTTATCTCACTTCAGGTCTTGATTTCAGGGTCATGAGTTTGAGCCTTCCTTTGGGCTCCATGCTGCACGTGAAGCCTAATTAAAAAAAAAAAGGGGGGGGGGTACAAACTTCCAGTTATAAAATAAATATGTCACAGGGATGTAATGTACAGCATGGTGACTATAATTATACTATGTTGCAGATTTGAATGTTACTAATAGAGGTAATCTTAAAAGTTCTCATCACAAGAAAAAATTGTAACTGTATTGTGATGGATGGATGTTAACTAGAGTTATGGTGGTGATCATTTCACAATATATATATATTAAGTCATTATGTTAGATACTTTAATATGTCAATTATATCTCAAAAAACTTAAATCTCAATAAAAGATAAGTGCAAATGTTTAAAAAGACTAAAAACCCAAATATGGGCAACAATATAGGGCAAAGAGTGTTCTTACACAATTCTCACACTAATAATATGAGTATAAAATGTTAAACTATTTTAGGGCAGCCCAGGTGGCTCAGTGGTTTAGCGCCACCTACAGCCCAGGGCATGATCCTGGAGTCCTGGGATGGAGTCCCATGTCTGGCTCCCTATATAGAGCCTGCTTCTTCTTCTGCCTGTGTCTCTGCCTTTCTCTCTGCGTCTCTCATGAATAAACAAATAATCTTTTTTAAAAAATGTTAAACTATTTTAGAAAAAAATTTGGCAGTTTCTTAAATACACACACCCTAGGGATGGGGTAACTGGGTGACAGACACTAAGGAGGGCACTTGAGGGGATGAGCACTGGGTGTTATATTGTATGTTGGCGAATTGAATTTTTTTTAATTTCATATACACACGCTATAACTCAGAAATTCCAGTCCTAGGTATTTATTTTTTTTTAATTTTTATTTATTTATGATAGTCACACAGAGAGAAAGAGAGAGAGGCAGAGACACAGGCAGAGGGAGAAGCAGGCTCCATGCACCGGGAGCCTGATATGGGATTCGATCCTGGGTCTCCAGGATCGCACCCTGGGCCAAAGGCAGGCGCCAAACCGCTGCGCCACCCAGGGATCCCTAGTCCTAGGTATTTACCCAAGAGACATTAAAATATGTATCTACAAAAAAACTTGGAGCACAAGATTCACAGCTTTATTCCTTGTATCCAAAAACTAGAAACAATCAGATATCCGTCAATAAGAGAATGGATGTATTAGCTTTCTATTGCTGCTATAACAAATTACCACAAACAACACCCTTTTATTATCTCATATTTTCCAGAGGTCAGAAACACAGCATGGATTATACGTGTTCTCCTCTTTGGATCTCACAAGAATGAACTTGAGCTGAGCATCAGGTCTTATCTGTTGAGGTAAGAATCCTCTTCCAAGTTAACTGGCTTTTTGCATAATTCTTTTCCTTATGGTGATGTGTAAGTGGCTTCCCTCCAACCTCAAGCCAGCAATGGTAGGTCAAGTCTTTCTCATGCTCTGAGCCTCTATGTCTCCCTCTTCTGCTTTTAAGAATTCATGTTATTAAATTGGACCCACATGGATAATTCAGGATAACCTCCTTATTTTAAGATCAACTTATTAGTAGCCTTAATTATATCTGCAAAGTCCTTTTTACCAAATAATGTAACAGATTAATGGGTGTAACATCAAGGGCAAAAGTCACAGGGGCCAAATTTTTGCCTACCATAATAGATAATATACTATGGTATACTCATACAATAGAATATTACTTACAAAGTAGAAGAAAGGATGGAAAGAAAAGAAATATACTACAATATAAATATCAAATATTGTTAAGAAATCTTACACATGATAGTATATATGTGATTCCACTTATGTCTAATGATAACTATTTTACAATATACTCTTGAGTGTCCACCTGCATGTTCCTTTGATGATGATTACTTCCTAATTTCAAAAGATTTAAAATGTTTTAGAAAATAAAAATATCAATAATAGAATCTCATTCAGCCATTTATTTTTTTAAAGATTTTATTTTTAAGTAATACACCCAATGTGGGGCTTGAACTCACAACCCCAAGATCAAGAGTTGCATGCACCACTGACTGAGCCAGCCAGGTGCCCCTCATTCAGCCATTTTTAAAAGATATGTTTAAAAAATTTTCAATCATAAGTGAAAATACTCACTTACCAGATGAAGAAACTGGGATGAGTTACTTAACCTCTCTGTTGAAGCAGTATTATCTATAATAGGGGGGTTTGGTGAGTATTAAATGAAATGATACACCAATCCTCAAAGTGTGGGCTCTGAACCAGCATCAGCATCAGCATCAGCATCACTTGGAACTTGATAGAAATGTAAATTATCTAGCCCCGTCTTCAAGTGGGGACCTTGATGCATTATGCTAAAGTTTGTGAACCACTGGGATAAAATATTCAAAACATCTAGTACATAGTAATAATCATAGCTATCAATTTGTAGTATATAAAAAGCATTATGCTAGGGTTTTATATGCCTAATGTTACTTAACCACCATAACAATCCAGTGAGGTATCACTACAACCATTCTATATATGAGAAAACTGAGGCCCAGGGAAGATAAGGAGCTTAGATTCATTCTGTCTCATTCAGGTTTCTCATTTTGAGACATCAATGTAATAAGCCACAAATTCACTCACCTAGTCAATCACATGCTTAGCAACTCATTTAGTTTTTCACCTCATTTTATAGATTAAAAAAAAGTAATTCCCAGAGAAGGAAAGTGACTTGCCAGGAGTCAAACAGTTAATGGAAGAGCCTAAAAATAAGAATAATAATAATTAATAATAATAATAATAATATAAATGAAAAATAAATAACATTTTATTAAAATAGCTCAAGAACTGTATCCAGAGAAAATAAATTTGTTTATGCTTATCAGCCTCTTGGTAAGAAGAGTTGCTCACAGAGTTGAGAATATCTGGAAGCAACATCAATTGTCAATTAAAACACAAGGCAGGGCAGCCCAGGTGGCTCAGTGGTTTAGCGCCACCTTCAGCCCAGGCATGATCCTGGAGACCCGGGATCAAGTCCCACGTCAGGTTCCCTGCCTGGAGCCTGCCTCTCTCTCTCTCTCTCTCTCTCATAAATAAAATCTTTAAAAAAAAAACAAAAACACAAGGCAAATATCAAGTGGTTTTCCTTGTTTTTGATGAGTCAAAAGATGTTACTACTCGATTATTATTGTTTATTCAGAATGTCAATAAGAAATTTGACAAAAAAGCAAAATCAGATCTATAATAAACACAGAGAACAAACTGATGGCTAATGGTTGCCAGAGGGGAGGGTTGCATACCCCTGGATTATGTGGTCACCCCTCATCCTGGTCTTTGCCTTTCACTACCTAATCCAGGGGTTAATAATGGAGAGGTGGAACAGAGACTTGATCTAACAGAAAAAGCTCAAAGAAAATCATGTCCTCAATTCATGGCAGAGAAGGGGAATTGCCTCCCAGGGTAACTTTATAAGCATTCCAGATAAACCAGGTGGCATTTGCAAAGACTAGGAAGCAGAGACAAAGATGTTGGACAGAAATAAGAGTTAGAAAGGTCTTAGGCATGTTGTGCCTGAAGTATCTGTGGAACAGACAGACAGAGATCTTCAAGGGGCAGCTGAATGTGTGGTTCTGAGCTCAGGAGGGAGGAAGCCCAAGACCAAGGTGATGATAGCAGAGTCACTGGCATTTTGGTGGTAACCAAAACCAGCAGTGAATCAGGTGGCTGACAGGAGAGAGACTGAGGATGTCAAATACAAGATCTGAGAGGAAGTCTGGAAGAATAGGTCATGAAAATATGGGAAAGAAATCATACAAAAGGTAAAAACAAAACTAGCAATTCACATTTAAACACATTAGCTCTTCACTTATGGAAAATAAATAGAAAATAAAGAAGCAGGAATGTTTTCTAAAAACCAAGGGCATAAAGGTAAGAACTAAGACAATCAAAACAACCAAACACGGATAAAACAAAATCACGCCAAGAAAGAAAGAAAATCTGCTTTTAGTTTCCAATGGTGCTTTTCCAGAGGAATAGAAAACTGCTTAAGGATTGACTTTGATAACAAGGAGCCATCAGAGTTCAAGAGATAATTCCCCAAAAAAGTGAAAAACTTGACTCCTGAATTGTGGAAAACAACATCAAAACTCTGGAGAAGGCCTGAAATAGAATGGATGGACATAAATGAGCAATTCTGCAAATCTCCTAGAATGTAAAGACTGCCAAGTGCACACGGGAGCTTGGGCCTTCTTTCTTGATAATATAAAAATGCTAAGTTTTCCAGCTGAGTAGCCATCACAAGTAGACACTGATTTACCCTCTATATCTGCTGGATGATGCCTGCTCAAGAAACCCTTTATCAAAGGAGCCCACTGCTGGTTTCCACGCGGAGCGGCCTATTAGCAGCAACAGATCTGGACAACAGACCCGGCCTTTAACACAACCCCGCCGCCCGCTGGCTCGGTGCACATCGCCTCTCCACGACCAGGCTCTCTTCGCTCAAACAAATAAATGGTCGTGAACATTCAGAGAAATGCCCGCCGCGTGATCCCCAAGCACGGCGTCCTACGGGGCTCGGGGCCTCTCCCGCGCCCCCGGCCTCAGCGCAGGGAGCCAGCCGAGGAGCCGAGCCTCCGCCACGGGGCGCTGCGGGCAGAGGCGAGCCGCGGGCCGAGGTCGGCGCACGCGCGCAGGGCCGCACGCCTCCGAGGCCGCCGCGCCGGGCCCGCCCCCCACCTCGGGGTCCCGCCCCCCCCCCCCCACCTCGGGGTCCCGCGCCGCCCCCGGCGCGCACGCGCTCCTCTCAGCGGCGCTCTCCCCGCCACGTCCGTCAGCACGTCCCCGCCGCCCGCCGCCCGCCGCAGCAGAGCCGAGGGAGCCCGCCTCGGAGACCTCCCGTCAGCCTCGGCGGGAGCGCGCGCACCTCCGCGGCGGGCGGGGCTGATCCCGCGGTGAGACGCACCCGGAGCCGCAGGGCTTCTCCCTTGGTAGGAGAATAATGACGACTGTTTCGTTTTCCTACTGTTTACGACGTTAGCCTCCAAAGAAGACACAGTGATCCACGAAAATCTTAGGAAAGTCAGAAAATACACACAACCAAAAGAAGCAATGGACACAGCTTCACCTCCCACTCCGAGGTTTATGTGTTTAGCCGTTGGACACACAATCTTATTGTCGTTTGCAGAAATGCGATCATATATACATGATTTTTATCACTATCCTTGCAGAAAACAATTTCTTGTAAAATCTAACACCGATAATTTTTTTCCAGTGATAAATAAGTTCCATTCACAACAGCATCAAAAATTGTGCAAAGTTATTATTCGAGTTAATAAAAGAAGTAAACCTGTTTAAAAAGGGGGGGGGGGAATCCCCGGGTGGCCCAGCGGCTTAGCGCCGCCTTCAGCCCAGGGCGTGATCCTGGAGACCCGGGATCGAGTCCCCAGTCAGCTCCCTGCGGGGAGCCTGCTTCTCCCTCTGCCTGTGTCTCTGCCCCTCTCTGTCTCTCTGTCTCTCTGTCTCTCGTGAATAAATAAAATCTTTTTAAAAAATTTTTTTAAAAAGAGAGACATTTTGTGATGTGTAACATTTAAAAGACCTGAGGGACGCCTGGGTAGCTCAGTGGTTGAGTGTCTGTCTTCCGCTCAGGTCATGATCCCGGGGTCCTGGGATCAAGTCCCGCATTGGGCTCCCCGTGTGGAGCCTGCTTCTCCCTCTGCCTATGTCTCTCTGCCTCTCTCTCTCTCTGTCTGTCTCTCATGAATAAATAAATAAAATCTTTAAAAAAAAAAAAAAAAGACTTGAATAGGTAGATATTCCTATGATTTTTTCCCAGGAAAGAAAACTCTTGAAATCAACAATATCCCAAACAGAATCTCAATGACTTTCTGTGCCTATTTTCTTTTTGCTTTTTATTTTATATCATCTTACTTGACAGGAACCTTAGAGGAAAAATAAGGATTTTTTGAAGAAAAAGAAAGAGTACTGCTTAACATATATTAAAATTCTATTATTATTTAAGTTTAGAATTGGCACCAAAGAAAAAGAATATTTAAGAATGCATTACATGGTTAAAGAGCCTAGATGCAATAATCTCCCAGTAGCAACGAACACAGAGTACTTAGAAATTATATATGAAAAGTAGATAGCGATCTTTGGAAAAGTGATTGCAAGTTTGGCCCAAAAAAGTACAAGGTGAAACTGGGAAAGCTTACTGTGCTAGAGAACAAGGAAGCACTCGCAGATTAATGGGATACAACATATACAGGAGCAAACTTGAGGAGGTACCTATTAGCAAAATCATGGGATCAATTAAAGCACTTAAAAACATAAATTTTTTAAATGAGGGAGGATACTTTAATTTCCAAGAAGATAAAGTAGATGTGCTTTTCTCTATTCTACCTAAGTACAACTAAAATCCCTGGACATTATATATAAAACAAATATAAGCAGACTGAAAGATGGAAAAAAAGGCAAACCAGCTAAAGACTTCAAGATCCAAGAAATTGAAATAGTGATCTGTTCACTGGGTTTCCTTTTTGCCTCACAGATTTCAAATTTGTAGCAAAAGCAAGTGATGACCTGGAAACACAAAGGGGTGCAGATTAAAAAAAAAAAAAAAAAAGACTCGAAACAAGCCTACTCTGTCTAGCCAAAGGACCAGGAAAGAGGGAGCCCTCACAAGACAGAAAACTTCTAGTCCATAAGCACTATACCCCAGATAAGTATCACAGGAAGAAGTATGGCCTCAATCCCATCATGCCAGTAAAGACTGAGCAGAAGGCACAGACCTCTACCCTCACCTATCTATAATGATGTATCTCAATTCCTCTTTCCCCCGTTGAGTTTATATTAGAAAAGCCAAGAAGGGAACTGGGACATTTGTCTCCATCCATCAGTAATGAGGCTATTCCTACCTCAGTGTCAGTGGAGATCATGTGGCATCTCAGAACTCGCAACCTCCCTCAAGAATGACAAGGAAGGCCCCAACTCAGGTTTCAGAGAAGGATGAGTGGGAAACCTAGAATTGTACCTCCATCTGTCAGTAAAGAGGCAGTGTTCCACAGTTCCCCTCCTGGAACAATGTCAGAGAAAGCCAGTTAAAACAGAAGATTTGAATAAGATCCAGCATGTTCTAAAATAATATGAAAGTATCCAGGTTCCAAGGAAAAATCACTCATAACACTAAGAAGGAAGATCTCAAACTGAATTTAAAAAGACAACAGATTTCAAAAGAACAGGATGTTAGAATGATCTGACAAAGATTTTAAAGCAGCCATGACGAAAATGCTTCAACAAGCAATTACAAACACACTTGAACTAAATTTAAAAACTGAAGAATAAAAAAATAAATAAATAAAAACTGAAGAATATCACCAAAGGAACAGAAAATACAAAAAAAAAAAAAAAAAACCTTTCAAATGGAAATTTTAGTGGGACTCCTGGGTGGTTCAGCAGTTGAGCATCTGCCTGTGGTTCAGGGCGTGATCCCAGGATCCAGGATAGAGTCCTACATCCAGCTCCTTCAGAGAGCCTCCTTCTCCCATTACCTGTGTCTCTGGCTCTCTCCCTGTCTCTCATGAATAAATACATAAAATCTTTTTAAAACAAAAACAGGGGATCCCTGGGTGGCGCAGCGGTTTGGCGCCTGCCTTTGGCCCAGGGCGCGATCCTGGAGACCCGGGATCGAATCCCACGTCGGGCTCCCGGTGCATGGAGCCTGCTTCTCCCTCTGCCTGTGTCTCTGCCTCTCTCTCTCTCTCTGAATAAATAAATAAATAAATAATCTTAAAAAAAAAAGAAATTTAAAAAAAATAAAATAAAAATAAAACAAAAACAAATGGAAATTTTAGTAATGAAAATTATAATAAATGAAATTAAAAACAACGTGGGCTCAAAATAAAAAAAGAATGAAGTGGGGGGGATGGAGGGCATTGGCTGGCTTAGTAGGTACAGCATGAAACTCTTGATCTCAGGGTTATGAGTTCCAGACCCATATCAGGGGTAGAGATTACTTAAAAATAAAATCTTAAAAAAAAGAATGAAGACAACAAAGAAAGGAATGGTGAACTCTAAGAGGAAACGATAGAAACTGCCTAATTTCATATGCCACCTCCTTTATGAAGTCTCCTTAGCAATTCAACTAGGGGTGATTTCTTTCCAGGGTTTTGGACCCCAGCAATGCCCCTGTCTTTATACCTTCTCCCTTCCCCTACTGTGTTGTGATTTATTTGAAGGCAAGACCTGTTTTGTGAATTTTGTTTTTTTGCACTTGGCAAAGGATCACTAATAAATAATATTAAATTTGTCATATACTACCTTATATTGACAAATACATTGTTTCTTTTTAAAGATTATAAAACATACTTACCAAATTTGCTCCCAAGATGGCTCAATAAAACAGTTTCACAAGTAAAAAAAGAAAAAAAGTGGGGATCCCTGGGTGGCTCAGTGGTTCAGCGCCTGCCTTCGGCCCGGGGCGTGATCCTGGGGTCCAGAGATCGGGTCCCGCATCGGACTCCCGGAGTGGAGCCTGCTTCTCCCTCTGCCTGTGTCTCTGCCTCTCTCTCTATTTCTCTGTGTCTGTCATGAATAAATAAAATCTTAAAAAAAAAAAAGGAAAAAAAAGAAAAGAAAAAAAAAAAGAAACTGCCTATAATCTGAATAACAGAAAGAAAAGAGAAAGTAGACTTAAAAAAAAAAAAAAAACTAAAAGTCAGGGGCCTGACCGACTAAATTTGAAAAAATTAACATTCACATTATCAGAGTCATTAGAGAAGAAAAGGAGTAGCACTGGAAAAACACTTGAACAAATAATAGCTTAAAACTCTCCAAATTAAAAAAAAAAAAACAAAAAACTCTCCAAATTTGGCAAAGACATAAATATTCAGGAAAATGAGTAAAGCCAAAACAAGATAAAGCCAAGGAAATCCACAACAAAACCCATCATAATCGGGATGCCTGGGTGGCTCACCGGTTGAGCATCTGCCTGTAGCTCAGGGCATGATTCCAAGGTCCTGGGATCAAATCCCACATCAGGCTCCCCGTGGGAAGTCTGTTTCTCCCTCTGCCTATGACTCTGCCTCTCTGTGTGTCTCTCATGAATAAATAAATAAATAAAATCTTAAAAGAAAAAAGACCCATCATAACCAAACATTTGAAAATTAAAGATTTTAAGAATCTTGAAAGCAGCAAGAGAGCAGTGACATCTTACTTATAAGGGGGAAAACAATCTGAGTGACAATGCATTTCTCTATAGAAACTATAGAGACCAGAAAGAAGTGGCACAGAATTTTTCAAGTGCTGAAAGAAAAGAAATGTCAACCCAAAAGCCTACATCCAGCCAAAATATCTGACAGTAATGAAGAGGAAACACAGATGGTCTAAGGTGAATTTCCAAATAATAGAATATATCATCCTTAGACCTACCCTAATAAGTGCCAAAAGAAGTCCTTTAAACAGAAAGGAAATGATTAAGGAAGAAATCTTGGAACACAGTAAACAAAAGTGAGTAAAAACACTACACTTCTCTTAAATTTTCTACGTTATATGTTACAGTTGAAGCACAGATTATAATGTTGTCTGATCAGATTCTGAATGTAAATATTTAAGACAATTATAAGCAGTAGAAGGGGGACATCTGGCTGGTTCAGTCCATAGAGCATGCAACTCTTGATCTCAGGTTAAGTTCAAGCCCCATTTTCGGTGTATAGATTACTTTTAAAAAAATCTTGGGGTACCTGGTGGCTCAGTTGGTTAAGTGTCTGACTCTTGATTTTGGCTCAGGTAGTGATCTCAGGGTCCTGAGATGAAGCCCCACATCCGTGCTCAGCATGGAGTCGCCTTCAGATTCTTCTTCTTCTTCTTCCTTTTTTTTTTTTTTTTTTAAGATTTTACATATTTATTCATGAGAGACACAGACAGAGAGAGGCAGAGACAGAGGCAGAGGGAGAAGCAGACTCCATGCAGGGAGCCCAATGTGGGACTCGATCCCAGAACTCCAGGATCATGCCCTGAGTCAAAGGCAGACACTCAACCGCTGAGCCACCCAGGCGTCCCTCTGCTTCAGATTCTTGCTCTTCCTCTATCCTCCTCCTGTTCATCCTCTCTCTCTCAAGATAAGTAAATAAAAATCTTTTTCAAAAAAATTTAAATGGGATTATATTCTATTTTTTAAAATTTTTAAATCAAGCACTCATTCTTGGGGCACCTCTGATTGAGTTAAGCCTCTGATTCTTGATTTCACCTCAGGTCATGATCTCAGGGTCATGAGATCAAGGCCTGCATTGGGCTCCACACTCGGCATGGAGTTTGTTTGAGGTTCTGTCTCCACTCCCTCTGCCCTTCCTGCTCATGCTCGCTCACTCTCTCCCCACCTCTAAAATAAATAAATATTTCTAAAAAAAATCGTTATAAGCAGTATAGGGAAAAAGGATGTAAAGGGAGGTAAGATTTCTATTCTTCACTCAAATAAAATGAGAACACAGTTAATGAGTTATATATAAATAAATATATAAAATACAGAACAACCACTAAAATAGCTATACAAATAGATATACTCAAAACCCTATAGATACAGCAAAATGTAATGCAAAATGGAATTCTAAAAAATGTTCAATTAATCCGTGAAAAGGGAGGCAATTCAAAGAAACAAGAAACAAATGAACAAACATAAAACACAAACTAAAATGAGAGACTTAAATCCTAACATATTAATAATTACATTAAATCTAAGTGGTCTAATAATGCCAATTAAAACACAGAGATTGGCAAAGTGGATTTTAAAAATATAACCCAACTATATACTGTCCAGAAGAAACTTAATTCAAATACAATAAGCAGGGTAAAAGTAATAGAATAGAAAAAATATATGATGTCAACATTAATTTTTAAACATTTAATGTAAAAAAGGCAAGAATGGCTATATAAATATCAAATAAGGTACACTTCAGAACACAGAAAATTATCAACAAAGGTAAGAGCATTATATAATGAGAAAGGAGTTACTCCAGAAGGCATAGCACTCCTAGATGCCACATAATATGTGAAGTAAAAACTGACAGAACTGAAGGATAGACAAATTCACAATTATAGCTAGTATTATCACATACCTCTCTCGGTAACTGAAACAATAACGAGACAGAAAAGCACCAAGAATATAAAAGAACTCCGTAGCAACATCAACCAACAAGTACTAATTGACATTTATAGAATACCCAACAACAGCAAAAACACATTATTTTCAAGCACTTGCAGAATGTGTACCATAAAACAAACTTCAGCATATTTAAAAGAACTGAAATTGGGGCGCCTGCATGGCTCAGTCAGTTAAGCATCCACCTTTAGCTTAGGACATGATCCCTGGGTCCTAGGATTGAGCCCCATGGAGCAGAGAGCCTGCTTTTCCCTCTGCCCTGCTTGTACTCTCTGACAAATAAATAAAACTTTAATAAATAAATAAAAGAACTGAAATAATACATAATACATTGTCCAGGTGCAATGTAGCCAAACTAGGTATCAATAAGAGAAAGAGAACAAAAAATTTTTAGAACCCTTATAAACTCAACAATACATTTGTAGGAAAATCTGTGGGTCAAGGGGAGTCTCAGAGGAAATTTTAAAAAATATATTAGGGATACCTGGGTGGCTCAGCAGTTCAGCACCTGCCTTCAGCTCAGGGCGTGATTCTGGAGTCCTGGGATCGAGTCCCATGTCCAGCTCCCTAGATGGAGCCTGCTTCTCTCTTAACCCCTGTCTCTGCCTCTCTCTCTGTGTCCCTCATGAACAAATAAAATATTTAAAAATACATTAAACTTAATGAAAATGAAAATAAAACATATCAAAAATTTGAGACACCAACTAAAGTAGTGCTAAGAAAGAAATTCCTAATGCTAAGTGCCTAACTCAGGGTCGCCACAAACGAGGTATATACAGGCATTTATTGCTTCATTGTGATATTTGCTTTACTGTAGTGTTCTGGAAATTAACCTGGAGTATATCTGAGGTATTCCTGTTGTGATAATGATTGCATAACTCTGTGATATACCAAAAATCACTGATTTGCACAATTCAAGTGGTGCATTTTGTGTTATATTAATTATATCTAAAATAAATTTGTTGTAAAAATGAGTAAATAAAGTTTCCAAGAGGAATGCAATATAACCAGTAAGTTAGGGACACCTGGGTGGCTCAGCGGTTTGGCACCTGCCTTTGGCCCAGGGCGTGATCCTGGAGTCCCGGGAATGAGTCCCATGTCGGGCTCCCTGCATGGAGCCTGCTTCTGCCTCTGCCTGTGTCTCTGTTTCTCTTTCTCTCTGTGTGTCTCTCATTAATAAATAAATAAAATCTTAAAAAAAAAAAAAAGCCAGTAAGTTAAAAAATAATTAAACCAGAGGCACCTGGCTGGCTCAGCCCAAGGAGCATGTGACTCCTGATCTCAGGATTGTGAGTTCAAGCCCCAAATTGAGAGTAGAGTTTACTCAAAAGAAAAGAAAGAAAAATAATTAAACCAGAAAAAGAAGATAGTAACAATACCAGATGCTGGTGTGAAGGGCAATAGTGACTAATGTGACCATAAACACAGCTCCTAATTCATTGGACACAGAAATTTTTTAACATTTATGATACTTTGAAAATTCAAGAAAGAATTGTATGATTTTTAATTTTGTGCATAATGTTAAAATGTATTAGTATTATATAGTACTACTTATAATATAGAAAAATATATTTTCATATTTGCATAATTGAAATTTTCCCCAAAATGCTCAAATACTTTTTTATGCAAGACATACATACAGAGAAAGAGACAGAGACAGATTTGCACCATAAAAATGTCATAAAAGGAAGAACCTAGACGGCTCAGTCAGCTGAGCATCTGACTTGATTTCAGCTCAGGTCTTGATCTAAGGATCATGAGTTCAAGCCCTGCATTGGGCTCCACGCTGGGCATGAAGCCTACAAAAAAAAAAAAAGAAAGAAGAAAAAGAAAGAAAGAAAGAAAGAAAGAAAGAAAGAAAGAAAGAAAGAAAGAAAGAAAGAAAGAAAGAAAGAAAGAAAGAAAGGAAGGAAGGAAGAAAGGAAGAAAGAAAGAAAGAAAGAAAGAAAGAAAGAAAGAAAGAAAGAAAGAAAGAAAGAAAGAAAGAAAGAAAGAAAGAAAAAGTTAGAAAGGCTAAACACTAAGCAAACATTTCTCTGATATATAAACCAGGGTTTCTCATATGAGGGCCTATGGGCCAAATCCAGCCCACAGCCTGTTTCTATCTAGCCTGTGAGCTGAGAATGATTTTTATCTTTTTAAAGGGTCATTAAAAACAACAAACAAACAAAATATATACACACACACACACACACATGAAATATTATGTGGCCCAGAAGCCTAAAATATTTACTATATGGCACTTTTTTCTTTTTTTTTTTTTTTAAGGATTTTATTTATTTATTCATGAGAGACACAGAGAGAGAGGCAGAGACACAAACAGAGGGAGAAGCAGGCTCCCTATGGGGAGCCTGATGCGGGACTCGGTCCCAGAACCCCAGATCATGACCTGAGCTGAAGCCAGATGCTCAACCACTGAGCCACCCAGGTGTCCCACTATATGGCTTTCAACAGAAGTTTGCTGACACTTGTTCTAAACAGGTATTTTCTTAACAAAGACCATATTGTTAATTCTCTGTTAAAATAAAAACTAATAATATTTTATATACAGTATTGGCCTGCAACAGCACCAGACTGTTTTACTTTTCCTTATGAAAGGTTGTATGACCCAGCTTTAAGGCAGCTTTTAGGGAAGAGGAATTTTAGATAACAGGCTCAGAGACTTAAAAAAAAAAAATTAAAGAATTGGGGCATCTGGGTGGTTCAGTCGATTAAGCATCAGACTTTTGATTTTGGCTCAGGTCATGATCTCAGGATCAAGTCCCGCATGTGCTCCACGCTTATTACGGAGTCTGCTTGGGATTCTCTCTCCCTCTCCTTCATACAGACACTTTCTAAATAAATAAATAAATAAATAAATAAATAAATAAATAAATAAATAAATTTTAAATGTTTTGCTATTACTTATTTGAGGGGGGAGCACAAGCAGGGGCAGAGGTAGAGGGAGAAGCAGACTCTCCACTGAGCTGGGAGCCCAACTTGGGGCTCAATGCCAGGACCCTAGGATCATGACCTGAGCCAAAGGCAGACGCTTAACCAACTGAGCTACTCAGGGACCCCAATAAATAAAATACTTTTTAAAAAAATCAAGAATCTCTTAAATCATGGATGCAAGAGGATGTCTTCTGTGAATTAACTGCCAATTGGGTTATCCATTCACTTTCACTATAAAAGAAAAATCACATAGGAAAGTCACTTTTTCAGCAAGAGAAAGACTGCTTGCTTCTTGGAGTGGGGTCAGCAAGACAACTCTGCAAGCATAAGGGAATCTGCATTGACCTGGATTCCAAGCCAGCCTTTTTTGGGGAAGCTCAAGAAAAAACACATTATGCCCCAGACTCCACAATGAAAACAAACAATCCATGCAATTGAGAAATGAAGACCTGGTTTAAGTTCAGCACTCCCTGCAAGCCTGATCAACTATATATTTCTTTTGAAATAAATGAACACACACCCATTTCTTTCATGGTATGTATTAGATTGTTATAGGACAATATTTCTTCTAAAAATGTCTAGTAAGACCCATATCAACAACAAAAATACACTTTTTTTGGTAACAAACACAACAGATATTTTATTTTCTAGGTTCTTTTTTTTTTTTTTTTTAATTTTTATTTATTTATGATAGTCACACAGAGAGAGAGAGAGGCAGAGACATAGGCAGAGGGAGAAGCAGGCTCCATGCACCGGGAGCCCGACGCGGGATTTGATCCCGGGTCTCCAGGATCGCGCCCTGGGCCAAAGGCAGGCGCCAAACCGCTGCGCCACCCAGGGATCCCCAATTTTCTAGGTTCTTAATACTGATACTACTAACACCCAGTTACTTGTTCCAAGACTTAGAAATCATTCTAGATAATCTTTCCTTATCCTATTCAGTCTTTTTTTTTAATATTTTTTATTGGAGTTCGATTTGCCGACATATAGTATAACACCCAGTGCTCATCCCATCAAGTGTTCCCCTCAATGCCCATCACTCAGTCACCCCAACCCCCCACCCACCTCCCCTTCCACTACCCCTTGTTCCTTTCCCAGAGTTAGGAGTCTCTCATGTTCTGTCACCTTCACTGATATTTCCAACTCATTTTCTCTCCTTTTCCCTTTAATCCTTTTCACTATTTTTTATATTCCCTAAATGAATGAAACCTTGTAATGTTTGTCCTTTTCCAATTTACTTACTTCACTCAGCATAATACCCTCCAGTTCCATCCACGTTGAAGCAAATGGCGGGTATTTGTCTTTTCTAACGGCTGAGGAATATTCCATTGTATACATAGACCACATCTTCTTCATCCATTCATCTTTCGATGGACACCGAGGCTCCTTCAACAGTTTGGCTATTGTGGACATTGCTGCTAGAAACATTGGGGTGCAGGTGTCCCGGCGTTTCACTGCATCTGTATCTTTGGGGTAAATCCCCAGCAGTGCAATTGCTGGGTCCTAGGGCAGGTCTATTTTTAACTCTTTGAGGAACCTCCACACAGTTTTCCAGAGTGGCTGCACCAGTTCACATTCCCACCAACAGTGCAAGAGGGTTCCCCTTTCTCTACATCCTCTCCCACATTTGTTGTTTCCTGTCTTGTTAATTTTCCCCATTCTCACTGGTGTGAGGTGGTATCTCATTGTGGTTTTGATGTGTATTTCCCTGATGGCCAGTGATGCGGAGCATTTTCTCATGTGCTTGTCAGCCATATCATGTCTTCTTTGGTGAAATTTCTGTTCATGTCTTTTGCCCATTTCATGATTGGATTGTTTGTTTCTTTGCTGTTGAGTTTAATAAGTTCTTTATAGGGATCCCTGGGTGGCACAGCGGTTTGGCGCCTGCCTTTGGCCCAGGGCACGATCCTGGAGACCCGGGATCGAATCCCACGTCGGGCTCCCGGTGCATGGAGCCTGCTTCTCCCTCTGCCTATGTCTCTGCCTCTCTCTCTCTGTGTGTGTGACTATTAAAAAAAAAAAAAGTTCTTTATAGATCTTGGATCTGATATATCATTCTTCCATTCTGTAGATTGTCTTTTAGTTTTGTTGACTGTTTTTTTGTTTTGGTCTGGTTTTTGTTTTTTGGAGGGGTTTGTTTTTGTTTTTTGTTTTTGTTTTTTGCTGTGCAGAAGCTTTTTATCTTTTTTTTTTTTTGAAGATTTTATTTATTTATTCATGACCGAGCAAGAGCGAGAGCGAGGGAGAGACACAGGCAGAGGGAGAAGCAGGCTCCATGCAGGGAAGCCCGATGTGGGACTCAATCCTGGGTCTCCAGGATCACACCCCCAGCTGAAGACAGTGCTAAACCTCTGCACCGCTGGGGCTGCCCAGAAGCTTTTTATCTTGATTAAGTCCCAATAATTCATTTTTGCTTTTGTTTCTCTTGCCTTCATGGATGTATCTTGCAAGAAGTTGCTGTGGCCAAGTTCAAAAAGAGTATTGCCTGTAAAATCCTCTAGGATTTTGATAGATTCTTATCTCACATTTAGATCTTTCATCCATAGCAAAAATACACTTAAAGGCATCCAAATGTTGTGGGAACAAAGATAAAGGAGACCAAAACTTCAGAACAGAGGGGCACATGGGGTGGCTCAGTGGATTAAGCAGCTGCCTTCCACTCAGGTCATGATCTCAGGGTCCTGGGATCGAGCCCACATCAGCTCCCTGCTCAGTGGAGAGTCTGCTTCTCTCTCTCCCTCTGCTGATCCCCCTACTTGTGCTTGCTCACACTCTCTCTCCTCATCTTTCTGTCAAATAAATAAATAAATAACATCTTTAAAAAAACAAAAAAACTTCAGAACAGAAAGAACCACAGGAGAACTCCCGATTTCCTGCTGTTTGTGTGTGTGTTTCTCCTGAGAGTATTTTCTAATTCTGGATGCAAGCAGAGCCTCTGGGCTTGTCTTACTCTAGGCACTTTGTCTCTGCTGAAGAAAAAAACAAAGCAAGGACAATTTTGGCAGTGGTATGCTGACAGGAATGACAAACTCAAGAGTCTCTCCTAAGAGGTTAATGGGACGAGACCAAAAAGGCAGAATGAAGTCTCTCAGTTTTGTAGTGCTTAGAATATAAAGACCTTCTGAAAATAAAACAGGCAAGATATGAAAACCCTAGAGAATGTAGTGAATTGCTCTTCAGGATCTAAATCCACTTCTAATCCAGGACCACTTAGCAATTCTGGCACAGGGCTGAGAATAAGGTTTGAGCCCCTGCAGAAAGCAGCTGTGGAGGACAGAGATTCTAGCATTTATCAAGGGCTGGAGTTAAAACCAAACTTTTGAATATGTAAAGTGTCTCAAGGTAAGTACCAAGTTTGAAGTTCTATGAGAAGACTTAAAATTTCTTTTTTTTTTTTTTTAAGGTTATTTATTTATTTATTTATTTGAACTGGAGAAGGCAAAGGGAGAAGGAGCCAGAAAATCTTAAGCGGGCTCCATGCCAAGTGCAGATTTGAGATGGATCTCACAACTCTGAGATAGTGACCTGAGCCAAAATCAAGAGTTGGACACTTAACCAACTGAGCCACGCAGGCACCCAAGATTTTCTAAGGGCAAATTAAATAATTGAACAAGGTCACAAACAGGCACCAGAGTTTAGGACTTCATCATTATCTTTCAAGGGCACTTTATTCCATCCACAACAATTGCAGATGACAAAAATCTGCGAACTTGAGGACCAGGCAACAGAATTTGCCCATTTGAACCAGAGAAAATAGACCGAAAGGAAAATAAAACAAGACAAAACAAAACACAAAGCCTCTGGGGGCCCCCAGCTGTATGCTTAAAAAAAATAATGGCTGAAAATGTCACCAAACTGACAAAAGACAAATCTAAATTTGTCTCTAAATAGAAGCCAGTGATGGAACCCTCCAAAAATCTCAATTAAGCTTCTGAAAGTAAAGAAAAAACCCTGAAAACAGCCAGAAAGAAAAAACACATTACTCACAGAACACCAATTTGAATGACAGTGGATTTCTCAACTGGAATCATAGAGGCCAGAAGGAATTGTCACATTTTTCCAAAGCTCATAGGAAAATACTCTAAATTGTAAATTCTTCAACTGATTTGAAACTCTCTGTCAGGAATAAAAAAGAAATAAAGATATTCTCACCTGAAAGAAAACTAATAGAATTTGTTGTACAGAGACCCACCATTAAAGAATGGCTAAA
Source organism: Canis lupus baileyi (assembly GCF_048164855.1). Taxonomy (NCBI): domain Eukaryota; kingdom Metazoa; phylum Chordata; class Mammalia; order Carnivora; family Canidae; genus Canis; species Canis lupus. Next base: position 37,766,519 of record NC_132866.1, on the reverse strand, counting down.
GAATAAATTATCTCTCCTCATGAGTTTTATAAATCATATTTCAAAGCTGAAACAGGGATCCCTGGGTGGCTCAGCGGTTGAGCGCCTGCCTTCAGCCCAGGGCATGATCCTGGAGTCCCAGGATGAAGTCCCACATCGGGCTTCCTGCATGAGCCTGCTTCTCCCTCTGCCTGTCTCTGCCTCTCTTTCTGTGTCTCTCATGAATACATAAATAAAGTCTTTGGAAAAAACAAAAAGCTGAAACAAAAAAATACCATGTTGAAACAGGGAAACTAAAGAGACCCCATTACGGGCTTTTTCTTACTCCTTTTCCTGCTCCTATTCTTGCTAGGGCCTGCAACCTTGCACTACACACCCTATGTCCTCCTTATAAAGGTCAAGGAGTTAATTATTTCTTTGAAGCCTTCCGGCACTATAGATAGCATCTAAAGAGTGACTAGATAGTGTCTCAAGTATTTTCCAGACCAATGACTCACCAAGACCCCTGGCTCCAGGGCATAAGTGACTTATGGAGGAAACCTAAACAGTCTCTATCTGCTCTCTATGCCTTCAGTATACTGTTCTCATTTCCTCTCTGCTTGAGTTTGATTTCTCTCTTGGCTGGTCCTGTGTGCCCCCCTGTCTGGGTCCTTAGACGCAACCTGCTTGCATCAATGCGATACTCAAGAGAATAATATTAGAAAGCCGGGAAAGTAAAAACAACTAAATGAAGGTAAGGTTTCCATGCTTCCAGGCAGCCCAGGTGGCTCAGCGGTTTGGCACCGCCTTCAGCCCAGGGCCTGATCCTGGAGACCCGGGATCAAGTCTCGCGTCGGGCTCCCTGCATGGAGCCTGCTTCTCCCTCTGCCTGTGTCTCTGCCTCTCTCTCTGTGTCTCTCATTAATAAATAAATAAAATCTTTAAAAAAAAAAAAAAGATTTCCATGCTTCCCACTAAGTGGTAAAATGTTGACATAAGTCAACTGTGATAAACATTCAGTTACATGTATATATTATGATACCAGGAGGAACTACTACAAATATTGACACCTACAGCTGTGAGAGGCAGTTGGTTAAGTTCTAACAGGATGCCTGGAGGCCAGCAAAGAGGAAATTGTGGCCAGCTATCAGGAGAGTCAGAGGCCTGTCCTGGCAGCACCCCAAAACAAAGCCACAAAAAGCTGGATCAAACCAGACAGGCCCAAGATGACAGGTACCGCAGCAGGAACTCCTGACCCAACACAAGGAAGAAAAAGTCAAAAACCCTGCTTCAGGAAAAATCCCCTCCTCAAGTAATGAATATTCCTCCCCCCTTGTTAACAACTGTCAATAAAAGTTAGAAACCCAAACCCCCAGGACATGCAGCTCTCTCGGGCTCTCTCTCTCTCTCTCACTGGCTCTCATATCTCTAGAGTGTACTTTCCCTTTAATAAACTTTCCCACCTGTGACCCTCAGCTGCGGTGTTGTGTCTGTCATTGAATTTCTTCTCATGATGAGAGCAAGAGTCTTTGGCAATATCTTTTGGATGGGCCGATTGAAGCCTCAGGGCCCAGGATCTCCCCAGGTCACCTGGCATCACAGCTACAACAGTAGATGCAAAACCTAATCCCTCGACAGAAAAAATGTAAGACTACAAACTAAAGGACTATTTACCTCATTCCTTTTATCCATTGTGAGGATTTGGCATCAACTTCACAGTGCTAAAGGATGCCCACATAACTGGTAAGACATTTCTGGGGGTCTCTGTGAGGGTGTTTTCAGAAGAGATTTTCATTTGAATAGGCAGACTAAGTAAAAGATCACCCTCACCGATGCAAGTAAGTATCATCCAATCCACTGAAGGCCTGAACTAAAAGGTAGAGCAAGGATATCCTTGCTGGAGCTAGGATATCCATCCTCTTACTGCCCTTAAACATCAGCACTCCTGGCTCTCAGGCCTTCAGACTCTGGCCGAATGACACCACTGGCTTTCCTGATTCTCCAGTTTACAGAGAGCAGATTGTGGGACTTCTTTGCCTCTAAAATTGTAGGAGTCAACTCCTATAGTAGATCACCTCATATATATCTATATGTATGCTACTGGTTCTCTTTTTCTGGAGAACTCTAATACATCAGTACATCATGTCCACATTTCAATAAAAATTAAAGGTATACCAAAAGACAAAAAAAGACAGTTTGAAAAGAAAGAGAAAGCATCAGAGCCAGACTCAGATATGGTGGAAATGTTGGTATTACAAGACTGAGAATTTGAAATTATGATTACTGGGTCACCTGGATGGTGTGTCAGTTAGGCATCTGACTCTTGGTTTCAACTCAGGTCTGATCTCACTCTGCACTCAGAATGGAGTCTACTTAAGACTCTTTCTCCCTCTTCTTCTGCCCCTCCCCCCTGCTCGCTCTCTCTCTCTCTCTCTCTAATAAATATATCTTTAAAATAAAATAAAATTATGATTACTGTTAAGAGCACTAATGGAAAAAATGTACAACATGCAAGAACAGATGAGAGATGTAAGCAGAGAATGGAAACTCTAAGAAAGAATCAAAAACAAGTGCTGGAAATCAAAAACACTGTGACAAAAATGAAGCATGCCTTTTATGGGCTCATCAAGAGACAGGAACTGAGGAAAGGATCAGCAAGCTTGAAGAAATGTCAATGGAAACTTCCAAAACTGGAGGCGCCTGGGTGGCTCAGTCAGTTAAGCGTCTGCCTTCAGCTCAGGTCATGATCCCAGGACGCTGGGATCACCCTGTGTCAGGCTCTCTCCTCAGCGGGGAGCCTGCTTCTCCCCCTCCCTCTGCCTCTGCCTGCTGCTCCCCCTGCTTGTGGTATCTCTCTCTCTCTGTCAAATAAATAAAATCTTTAAAAAAAAAAAAAAAGCCTTCCAAAACTGAAATGCAAAGAGAACAAAACAAAACAATATCCAAGAACCATAGGACAATTACAAAAGTGTAAGATCCAATAAAATAAACTTCAGAACAAAGAAAATTACTAGAAACCAAGAGAAATATGACATAATGATAAATGGAGGTATGTAACAGGAAGACATAACATTTAGAAATCCTAAATGTACATGAACCAACTGGGAGAGCCTCAAAATACACAAAACATAAAAATACAATAAATCTTAAAAAAATCACTATACCTGATATTAAGGCTTACTAGAAATAGCAACAGTGATTCAGAAAATATAGTATTAGTGGTGAGAGAGACACAGATCAATGCAACAAAACAGAGAATCCAGACAAAGACCCACATAAATACAATGATTTTTTGACAATGGTGCAAAATTAACTCAGGAAAAGAGGGGATAGCTTTTTCAACAAAAGACACTGGGACAATCAGATTTCCATATGCCAAGAAACTGACCTTTGACCTACACCTCACTCTTTATACAAAAATAAATTCAAAATAGATTGTGGACTTACATGTAAAAAGTAAAACCATAAAACTTTTAAAAATAGGAGAAAACCTTCAATCAAGAACTAAACAAAAAATTCTTAGACTTCACACCAAAAGCTTAATCCATAAAAATACAATTAATAAATTGGACTCCATTAATACTAAAATTTTTCACTCTGTGAAGGACCATGTGAAGAAAATGAAAAGACAAGCTAAAGATTGGGAAAAGTATTTGCAAACCATATGTCTGACAAAACTCTAGTATCTAGAAAATATAAAAGACTCTCAAGGAGCACCTGGGTGGCTCAGTGGTTGAACATCTGCCTTTGGCTCAGGTCATGATCCCAGGGTCCTGAGATTGAGTCCCACATCAGGCTTCCTGCAGGGTGCCAGCTTCTCCTTCTGCCTATGTCTCTGTCTATCTCTCTGTCTCTCATGAATAAATAAAATCTTAAAAAAAAAAAACTCTCAAAACACAACAGTAAAAAAAATCCAACTTAAAAATGGGCAAAAAAATAGGGACAAATCATTGAAGAGGATATGCAGATGCCAAATAAGCACATGGAAAGATATTTAACATTAGCCTTTAGGAGGGTGCCCATTAAAAACACAATATAGGAGCACCTGGCTAGCTCAATGAGTAGAGCATGCAACTCTTTTTTTTTTTTTTAATTTTTATTTATTTATGATAGTCACACAGAGATAGAGAGAGAGAGAGAGAGGCAGAGACACAGGCAGAGGGAGAAGCAGGCCCCATGCACTGGGAGCCCGACGTAGGACTCAATCCTGGGTCTCCAGGATCACGCCCTGGGCCAAAGGCAGGCACTAAACTGCTGCGCCACCCAGGGATCCCAAGCATGCAACTCTTAACCTCAGGGTCATGAGTTCAAGCCCCATATCAGATGTAAAATAAATAAATAAATAAATATTCATGAAACCCTAGCATTAAAAAAAAAAAAAAAAACCATAATGTTACATCACTACACTGATTAGAATAGCTAAAATAATAATAACAATAAAAAAAAAAAAAAACAGTGACAAACCAAACCAAATGCCGGTGAGGATGTGAAGAAACAGAATCACCTCTACATTGCTGGTTGGAATGTAAAATAGTACAGCCACTCTAGAAAACTCTCTAAAAACTAAACCCTCTTAAGCATTTATCTCAGAGAAATAAAAATTTATATTCACACACACACACACACAAGAAAAAACTATACACAAACACTCATAACACTTTTATTCATAATACAATATTGGAAACAGCCTAACTTAATGGGTAAACAAACGGTGGTACATCCAGACCACAAAATGATGTCAGCATTAAAAAAGAATAAATTACTGATATGCACAAAAACATAGACAAGTGAATCGTCAGGCAATTATGCTGGAAAAAGCCAATTCTAAAAGGTTACACATTGTATGATTCTGTTTGTGCAACATAGTTTAAGTGGCAGCATTTTAGGAATGGAGAACCCATTATTTGTTGGGAGGAGCTAGAATGAGATACCGAAGGGAACAAGATATGGTTATAGAAGAGAAACACAGAACTTCTGTGGTATGGAACTGTTCTGTACCGTGGCTGGTGGTGGATACACAAACCCACACATGGAATAAAACTACACAAATGAGGACAAATAAAACTGAGAAACTTTAAACTGATTGGTGGATTCTATCAATATGATCATTTTCCTGGCTAAAACTGTACTACAGTTTTGTAAGATGTTACCACTGGGGGAAGCTGGGTACAAAGAATACTTGATTTCTCTGTTATTAAAACTGTAGCATGGGGCACCTGGATGGCTCAGTTGGTTAAATGTCTGCCTTTGGCTCAGGTCATGATCTCAGGGTCCTGGGATCCAGCCTTTTATCAGGCTCCCTGCTCAGCAGGGCGTCTGCTTCTCCCTCTCCTTCTGCCTCCCCCGACCTCCACTCATGTTCTGTCTCAAATAAATAAAATAAATACACAAATAAAATAAAACTGTATCTTACAATCTATAATTATCTCAATGAACATTTCAATTTAAAAAAAAGGTTGGGGCTCCTGGTGGCTCAGTAGGTTAAGTGTCTGTCTTTGGTTCAGGTCGTGATCCCAGGGTTCTGAGATCAAGGCCCACGTGGGGCTCCTAGCTCAGCAGGGAGCCTGCTTCTCCCTCTTCCTCTGCCCCATCACTCCCCACTGCTTGTGCTCTGTCAAATAAATAAATAAAACCTAAAAAAAAGAGAACAAAACAAAAGCTACATAAGTATTAAGTATGGGACACCTTACCCATTTCATATTCACATTAAAATCACGAATTAAAAATTATGTAAGTTATTAAGCAAATATATGTGCTTCCTACTATAATGTACAATTCCAGTAAGCAAGCCTGTCATGCAAAACTTCTCTTATATAAGATATTTATATATACCCTGCAAAAAAAAAAGCCTCCATATTTTTTTTACTTTTGTTGATAATGTATATCTTCAAAATTTTAATAAAGTTATCAAATACCACTTATTTTGCTGCTCAGTGAAACGCTACTTATGGGCAAAAGATTTCTCCTACTTATTGGGTTCCCCACCTCAGCCCTGGGCTGTTTCTGCTACGCAGTGAGCCTGACAAGAAGGAGAAGGTTTCTAAGTTTTTAGACTGTTGACTGAGGTTTCTTAGTGTCATTTCTCTGATGTTCAGTGAGGTCAGGATTTTGGCAAGTGGTTCCAATATAATCCTGGGGTTTCTCCCTAGTGTGTATTCTCTAATGTGCTGGATGGCTTCTGTTGGAAGGTTTTCCCACATTCGTTATGTTCAAAGGGTTTCTCCCCTGGGTGGGCTCTCTGAGGTACTGTGAGGGATGGCTTGTGGTAGAAAGTTTTCCCACGTTCATGACATTTATGAGGTTTCTTTCCTACGTGTGTTCTTTGATGTTCTCTCAGTTTACACTTCACAGAGGATTTTCTACAGTCACTGCATTCGTAGGGTTTCTCTCCTGTGTGAGTTCCGTGATGATTAATGAAGTTTAGCTTCTGGAAGAAAATTTTCTCACATTCCTTACATTCAAAGGATTTCTCCCCAGTATGTATTATCTGATGTACAGCAAGAGCTGATCACTAAAGGCTTTCTGACATACATTACATTCATAGGGTTTCTCCCCTTGTGTGCAAGACCTGACTTCTATCTAAAAGTCTTTCCACGTTTGGCGCACTCATAGGGTTTCTCCTCTCTTGTATATCCTCTGATAGAAGATGAGAAATGATTTATATCTGAAGGTTTTCCCACATTCATGACATTCACAGTTTTTCTCCTATATAGGTTTTCTGACTCATAGGAAGCTTTGGCTTCTAGCAAAATGCACTAGCATATTGATTAATTTTATAGGCTTTCCTTCCTATGTGTTTCTTGATGCTGAATGAAATTTGGCTTCTTGGATCCCTGGGTGGCGCAGCGGTTTGGCGCCTGCCTTTGGCCCAGGGCGCAATCCTGGAGACCCGGGATCGAATCCCACGTCGGGCTCCTGGTGCATGGAGCCTGCTTCTCCCTCTGCCTGTGTCTCTGCCTCTCTCTGTGTGTGTGTGACTATCATAAATAAATAAAAATAAAAAAAAAAAGAAATACTTCCCTATCTTCATTACAGTCAAAAGTTTCCTCTCCTTTACAAATTCACTGGAGTGACTTCTTGCTGAAACTATTTTCACTTTCAACGCACTCATAGTCTCTCTTCCCTATGATAACTCGATTGTGCTTAGAGTTGATTTCTCACCAAGAGACACCTCCTACAGTCATTAAATTCATACTGATTTTCCTTTGTATGAGTTCCCTGATGAACAATGAATGTTGGTCTATCAGAAAAGGCTTTTATATGTTCATTATATTCATAGGGCTTCTTCCATAAACATGTTCTTATATGTAATGAAAGTTGCTCCCTCATGGAAGGCTTTCCCACATTCATTATATTCAAAAAGCTGCTTCAGAGTTTGAATGAGGACCTATTTTGAAACAGGTCCTCATTTTGACTGACAGCTTTTCCATTTTTGTCATATTCAGAAGGTTTCTCTCTGGGATGAAAATTCTGCTTTGTATAGAGGAGCAATTTCCCATGTGCATAAAACTCATCAAGCTTCCTTATAAAGAAGTTTCTATTAGTAATAATTACTTCTGAAATATAATTCCAATTCATTCCATATGAGTCACATATACTAGTCATTTTTTTCTTGTGGAAGAGTTTGTGTCCAGATAAAACAATTTTCCTCAGGGCAGCTCGGGTGGCCCAACAGTTTAGCACAGCCTTCAGCCCAGGGCATGATCCTGGAGACCCAGGATCGAGTCCCACGTTGGGCTCCCTGCATGGAGCCTGCTTCTCCCTCTGCCTGTGTCTCTTCCTCTCTCTCTCTCTCCCTGTGTCTCTCATGAATAAATAAATAAAATCTTTAAAAAAAATGATTTTCCTAATATACTACTTCTCTCCTTAGTCAATGTTTTGTTGTTGACAAAATCAACTTTCCACAGATACTGACTGGTCTTGCTTTTCCTGGCTCTTCTCCATCAGGTCAACTATGCAAAAGTCTAGAAATAAAAATAATTTACCATAGTTTGAAAATATTAAGATATTTCTTAAGAAAAGATGGCATGTTTATATGTCTCATTATAGACCAGTTTTTTGCTGTGAAAGTAATCTGAACAAAATCTAATTTTGCTGTGAAAGTAATACTGCCTCACTCCCCTAGGTTTGCATAATATTTGCAAAAATAACTTGCAGTAGTAAAGATAACTGGGCAATCTGGCAACAGAACATAATTTGGTAATTCTAAATGTTTACTGTAGTGATCATTTTGCAATAAAACACAAATAATGAATCATTATGTTATGTACCTGAAACTAATGTAATATTGTATGTCAATTACAACTCAATTTTTAAAAACGTGACATTCAGAGATCCCTGGATGGCTCACTCAGTGGAGCACGTGACTCTTGATCTTCGGGTTTTAAGTTTGAGCCCCATGTTGGGTGTAGAGATTAGTTTAAAATAAAGTTTTAAAATGTGACATTCAAAAATGGATAGAGAATTTGAAATAAACATAATAAACACAAAATGTTTGGATAACTGCTTCATCCTGGGATGGGGAAATTCACAGGGAATAGGATCGGCCCAACAACTCAACAAATAGCAAGTAAAATCACAAAGCAAACTAACAGGCAATGATGGTGAGGGGAGATATCAAAGGAACAATTAGATATGGAACAATCAGATCAGGATCTAGTCTGTATCTCCTCAAACAAGAGCCTCACTAACATACATGCTTACAATGTCATCCCCTTTTTTCTATTCCATATGACATCACCAAATTAAATTTCAGAAAATACTCAGTTCGATTAGAGTTAAAGGGAAAATTCTATTGCCTAGGCTATATTTGCATTCTTGCTGGGATTCACAAGAATATTAATTTCCAAGTAAGTATACATTCAAGCTGTTCTTATAACAGGATCGGATGCACACCTTTATTTGTCTATAATGTCATTATCTAATACTTACAGTCTATTTCAACTACAAATGAATTATATGGGGACACCTGGGTGGCTCAGTAATTGAGCGTCTGCCTTTGGCCCAGGGTGTGATCCTGGAGTCCCAGGATCAAGTCCCACATCAGGGTCCTTGCAGGGAGCCTGCTTCTCCCTCTGCCTATGCCTCTGCCTCTCTCTGTGTCTCTCATGAATAAATAAATAAAATCTTAAAAAAAAAAACCAAAAAAATGAATTATACAATATCATCATTGTTAGATCTACAGTGCTCTGTCTCTTTACATTTATCTTCTGATCTAATAATTATGAAAAGTTTTCTCATGTTAGCTTTCTGACTTTTGCACTTAAGAGCACAAAGCAAAAATTCTGAAATCTCAACTGTGTTCAATGAAAACTAAAAAAATATATATATATATGCCTGGTTGGTTCAGTCAGTGGACTGTGACACTCTTGATCTCAGAATTGTGAGTTCAAGCATCACACTGGGTGTTGAGATTACTTAAAAATAAAATCTTTTTTTAAAAAAATGAATAAGGTATCTTCAGATTTTTTTCATACCTTCATCACAACTAATTCAATCCTTCATAGAACTTAAGAAAACTGGATGATGACATAGCAGTGAGGGTTTACTTTACTATTACATTAACCTTCTAAGAAATTCCATCATTCTTCTATTTTCTTATATTTTAGTCTATTTTAGCACTGTTGGATGTAATCGATAAGTAATGCTGAAATAACTCCTACAGTGATAAAATAGCAAAACATTTCAAAATACATTAAAATAATCTCCCTACAATCCTATTTCTTAGATCTATACATAAGACTAAGTCATCCTTCCTTGGACAATAAAGCAGTGAATCCTCAAAAAAAAAAAAAAAAAAAAAAAAAAGACTAAGTCATCCATATGGAAACTGCAAGACAGAATGAGTTTATTCAGTTAAAAAATAGAAGTAAATTTTCTTTGTTCATTTAAAATTTTAAACTTTATCTCTGTTAATTTAAAATTTCATTTTGTAGTTATAAAAAAATTATGAAAGCCATAAAATGTCAATGCTTGCAAATAGAACTGCTTCAAAGAGAAACTCAAAAACTAAAATTGAGGGGGGCACCTGGGTGGCTCAGTTGGTTAAGCGGCTAGCTCTCAATTTTGGCTCAGGTCACCATCTCAGGGTTGTGAGGTGGAGTCCCACTCAGGCTCTGCACAGAGTCTGCTTGAGATTCTCTCCCTCTCCCCCCACCACACTGCTTGCACTTGTACACATACCCTGTCTAATAATAATAAAATGATTTAAAAAATTTTAAAAGCCCATCTCCAGTTTCTCCCTGGAAAGGGCCTAACTACATACTTTCCCAGCTGCTGCCTGATGGATCAACTTCCAATCAGCCTGGATCTAGGTGCTGACTGAAATCCCTGTACACTGATAGGTCTTGGCATACCCCAACCAGGAGCCACTGAAAACAAAGAAGGCAACCTGGACAATCACAAAGGTCTGGGAGACACCTGAGTACTGATGAGGCTGTGGAGGAAAGGGAACCTGTGTGTACTGTTAGAAATATTAATTGGTACAGCACCTGTGGAAAACAGTATGGAAGTCACTCGAAAAATTAAAAATAAAACTATCATATGATCCAGCAATCACACTTCTGGGTACATATCCAAAAGAAAAGAACACAGGATATGGAAGAAATATCTGTACTCCCATAGTCACTGCAGCATTACACACAATAGCCAAGATATAGAAACAATCTGTTGTCCATCAAGAAATGAATGGACAAAGATGTGATTTATATATTCTCTCTCTCTCTCATATACATACATTCAACAAACTGATTCAGCCATAAGAAGAAAACCTTCCTATTTGGGATAAGATGGATGGACTCTGAAATCATTATTATGCTGGATGAAATGTCAGACAGAAAAAGACAAATACTGCACAGTATCACATATATGGAATCTTAAAAGAAAAAAAAAAGTCCAACTCAGAAACAGAAGGTAGAAAAGTGACTATCAGGGGCTGACAGGTAGTGGAAATAGAGTTTGGTAAAAGGTTACACATTTCCAGCTGTAAGATGAATGAAGTCTGAGGATCTAATGTATAACATGGTGGCTACAATTGATAACACTATTACTGTATACTGAAATTTGCTAAGAAGAGAAAGTAAATGTTCTCACAAAAAAAGTAAAATAAATACTTGAGGTAATAGATGTAACGAATAATTAACTACATGGTGGAATCCTTTCACAAAGTGCATATATATCAAATCATCACAATGTACCCTTTTTGTTGTTGTTGTTGTTGTTGTTGTTTTCAGTAATCTCTAATCTCTACACCCAACATGGGGCTGGAGCTCATGACTCAAGATCAGGAGTTGCATGTTCTTCCACAAGGCAGTCAGGCACCCACATATTTAAATACCTTGCAATTTTATTTGCTAATTATGCCAAAAAAAAAACTGAACAAATTTAAAAATAAAATGAAATAATAACAGTTTTCCAGCTTATTAGAAATACTGGGACACAGGCTGATTAAAAGACTGAAATATAATCATAAGATTATGAAATGCTTCCCTCTCAACAACTTCCCACCACATCAACAGGCTCAAGGGCAATAACAGATCACAGATGAAAAAGTTGAATAGTTTCAAGACACAGAAGTACACACAGAAGTCCAAAGTTAAGAAGGGAGTAAAAACAAGGAATTTGGAGACTCTGGTACCTAAGCTATACCAAACATTGAACACAGCCCATCTCCTCACCAGATTCACATAAATCCTCACAACAAAAATCCATTTATCTCAGTTCTATTACAAGATACATGTCCAGCTTTGAAAAAAAAATGACAAAGCATATCAACAAGCAAGAAAAAAACAACACTCAGAAAAGACAAAGTAATCATCAGAACAAAACTCAAGATGCTGGAATTATGAGACAGGGAGTTTTATTTTATTTTTTTAATAAATTTATTTTTTATTAGTGTTCAATTTGTCAACATATAGAATAACACTCAGCGCTCATCCCATCAAGTGCCCACCTCAGTGCCCGTCACCCAGTCACCCCCACCCCTGCCCACCTCCCCTTCCATCACTCCTAGTTTGTTTCCCAGAGTTAGCAGTCTTTCATGTTCTGTCTCCCTTTCTGATATTTCCCACTTATTTTTTCTCCTTTCCCCTTTATTCCCTTTCACTATTTTTTATATTCCCCAAATGAATGAGACCATATAATGTTTGTCCTTTTCTGACTGACTTACTTCATTCAGCATAATACCCTCCAGGTCCATCCAAGTCGAAGCAAATGGTAGGTATTTGTCATTTCTAATGGCTGAGTAATATTCCATTGTATACATAAACCACATCTTCTTTATCCATTCATCTTTTGATGGACACCGAGGCTCCTTCCACAGTTTGGCTATTGTGGACATTGCTGCTAGAAACATCGAGGTGCAGGTGTCCTGGCGTTTCATTGCATTGGTATCTTTGGGATCAATCCCCAGCAGTGCAATTGCTGGGTCGTAGGGCAGGTCTATTTTTCACTCTTTGAGGAACCTCCACACAGTTTTCCAGAGTGGCTGCACCAGTTCACATTCCCACCAACAGTGCAAGAGGGTTCCCCTTTCTCCACATCCTCTCCAACATTTGTGGTTTCCTGCCTTGTTAATGTTCCCCATTCTCACTGGTGTGAGGTGGTATCTCATTGTGGTTTTGATTTGTATTTCCCTGATGGCCAGTGATGCGGAGCATTTTCTCATGTGCTTGTTGGCCATATCATGTCTTCTTTGGTGAAATTTCTGTTCATGTCTTTTGCCCATTTCATGATTGGATTGTTTGTTTCTTTGCTGTTGAGTTTAATAAGTTCTTTATAGATCTTAGAAACTAGCCCTTTATCTGATAGGTCATTTGCAAATATCTTCTCCCATTCTATAGGTGGTCTTTTAGTTTTGTTGACTGTATCCTTTGCTGTGCAAAAGTTTCTTATCTTGATGAAGTCCCAATAGTGCATTTTTGCTTTTGTTTCTTTTGCCTTCGTGGATGTATCTTACAAGAAGTTACTGTGGCCGAGTTCTAAAAGGGTGTTGCCTGTGTTCTCCTCTAGGATTTTGATGGAATCTTGTCTCACACTTAGATCTTTCATCCATTTTGAGTTTATCTTTGTGTATGGTGAAAGAGAGTGGTCTAGTTTCATTCTTCTGCATGTGGATGTCCAATTTTCTCAGCACCTTTTATTGAAGAGACTGTCTTTTTTCCAGTGGATAGTCTTTCCTCCTTTGTCGAATATTAGTTCACCATAAAGTTGAGGGTCCACTTCTGGATTCTCTATTCTGTTCCATTGATCTATGTGTCTGTTTTTGTGCCAGTACCACACTGTCTTGTTGACCACAGCTTTGTAGTACAACCTGAAATCTGGCATTGTGATGTCCCCAGCTCTGGCTTTCTTTTTCAATATTCCCCTGGCTATTCAGGGTATTTTCTGATTCCACACAAATTTTTTTTTTTCCTGATTCCACACAAATCTTAAGATGATTTGTTCCAACTCTCTGAAGAAAGTCCATGGTATTTTGATAGGGATTGCATTAAATGTGTAAATTGGGGATCCCTGGGTGGCGCAGCGGTTTAGCGCCTGCCTTTGACCCAGGGCGCGATCCTGGAGACCCGGGATCGAATCCCACATTGGGCTCCCGGTGCATGGAGCCTGCATCTCCCTCTGCTTATGTCTCTGCCTCTCTCTCTCTCTGTGTGTGACTATCATAAATTTTAAAAAAAAATTAAAAAAAAATGTGTAAATTGCCCTGGGTAACATTGACATTTTCACAATATTTATTCTTCCAATCCATGAGCATGGAATATTTTTCCATCTCTTTGTGTCTTCCTCAATTTCTTTCAGAAGTGTCCTGTAGTTTTTAGGGTATAGATCCTTTACCCCTTTGGTTAGGTTGATTCCTAGGTATTTATGCTTTTGGGTGCAATTGTAAATGGGATTGACTCCTTAATTTCTCTTTCTTCATTCTCATTGTTAGTGTATAGAAATGCAACTGACTTCTGGGCATTGATTTTGTATCCTGCCACACTGCCCAATTGCTGTATGAGTTCTAGCAATCTTGGGGTGCAGTCTTTTGTGTTTTCTATGTAGAGTATCATGTCATCGGCGAAGAGGGAGAGTTTGACTTCTTCTTTGCCAATTTGAATGCCTTTTATTTCTTTTTGTTGTCTTATTGCTGAGGCTAGGACTTCTAATTCTATGTTGAATAGCTGTGGTGAGAGCAGACATCCCTGTTGTGTTCCTGATCTTAGGGGAAAGGCTCTCAGTGTTTCCCTATTGAGAATGATATTTGCTGTGGGCTTTTCGTAGATGGCATTTAAGATGTTGAGGAATGTTCCCTCTATCGCTACACTCTTAAGAGTTCTGATCAGGAATGGATGCTATATTTTGTCAAATGCTTTCTCTGTATCTATTGAAAGGATCATATGGTTCTTGTTTTTTTTCTTGCTGATATGATGAATCACATTGATTGTTTTACAAGTGTTGAACCAGCCTTGCATCCCAGGGTAAATCCTACTTGGTCATGGTGAATAAGAGACAGGGAGATTTAAATAACTATAATTAAAAAGTTAAAGAGTTGAATGAAAAAAATTAGACAACATTCAAGAATAAATGAATTACATAAGCAGGGAAAGAAACTCCAAGAGAAAAAATTCAAAAGGAAATGTCAAAATTCAAAACCACAGTCACAGAAATGAGGCATGCCTTTTTTTTTAATCTTTTTTTTTAATTTTTATTTATTTATGATAGTCACACAGAGAGAAAGAGAGAGAGAGAGGCAGAGACATAGGCAGAGGGAGAAGCAGGCTCCATGCACCGAGAGCCCGACGTGGGATTCGATCCTGGGTCTCCAGGATTGTGCCCTGACCAAAGGCAGGCGCTAAACCACTGCGCCACCCAGGGATCCCCAGGCATGCCTTTGATGCATATTATACAACAAGCCAAGAACCCATGAACTTGAAGAGAGGTCAACAAAACTTGACAAACTGAAATATGAAGAGAAAAAGAATGAAAAAAAAGAACATCCATCCAAGAACTGTGGAACATCACAGGATATAATATATCCATAAGTAGAATACCAGAAGAACAGAGAAAAGGGAGTATCTGAAGTAACAATGACCAAAATATTCCAAAATTAATGACGGATCCAGGAAACTCAGGCAATTCCAAGCAGAATAAATACCAACAAAACCACATCTAGTCACACCATATTTAAACTGCAGAAAATCAAAGTCAAAGGGGAAAATCCTGAAAGAAGCAAAGAAGTGGGGAGTAAGGGAAGGCTGGAGGGGTGTGCACCTTACCTTCAAAGGAACAGTAATAAGAATTACAACAGACTTCTCAGAACCCATGCAAGGAAGAAGAGTGGAATTTTCTTTTAATTCTATTTATTTATTTCAGACACACAAAGAGAGAACAAGCAGGGGGAGGGGCAGAGGAAGATGGAGAAATAGACTGCCCTTTGAGCAGGGAGCCCGACGTGGGGCTCAATCCCACGACTCTGGGATCATGACCTGCACTGAAGGTAGAGGATTAATCGACTGATCCACCCAGGTACCCAAAGAACAGTGGAATTATTTTTTTTTTTTTAAGATTTGACTTATTTATTCGTGAGAAACACAAAAAGAGGCAGAGACATAGGCAGAGGGAGAAGCAGGCTCCTCTCAGAAAGTCCAATGCAGGACTCGATCCCAGGACCCCTATGACCTGAGCCAAAGGCAGATGCTCAACCACTGAGCCACCTAGGCACCCCATGAAGAGGGGAATTAAATATCTAAAGTGGGGCAGCCCCGGTGGCACAGAGGTTTAGCGCTGCCTGCAGCCCGGGGTGTAATCCTGGGGACCCCGGATCGAGTCCCGCATCGGGCTCCCTGCATGGTGCCTGCTTCTCTCTCTGCCTGTGTCTCTGCCTCTCTCTCTCTAGCTGTGTCTCTATGAATAAATAAATAAAATCTTTAAAAAAAAAAATATCTAAAGTGTTGAAAGAAAAAAGCCACCAAGCTAGAATTAATGAAAAAGATGCACTGAGGCATACACTTATATAATACTGAATAACAAGGATAAACTCTTACACGCTTCCAGATGAAAGAACAAATGACTCACAAAGTAAAGAGATATATTCCAAATTCAGATTTCTCCTCTGCAATGGGAAAACAAAAAGACAGTGAGATTATGAGAAAAGAATTTCAATCTAGAAATCCTATACACAAATAAATTGCTTTTCAAGTAGCAGGCCCCTTGGGGGTGCCTGGGTGGTTCAGTTGATTAAATACCTGCCTTGGCTCAGGTCATGATCTCGGGGTCCTGGGTTCGAGCCCCACATTAGGCTCACTGCTTCTCCCTCTCCCTCTGCCCCACCCTCCTCTCTCAAATAAATAAATAAAATCTTAAAAAAAAAAATGGCAGGCCCCAAACCAGGTATATTTTAGTGGGCACGGCCTCAAGAAATAAATCATCTGTGTTACCTCCACAGAGAAAATGCTGACAAACTGACAAGTCTCAAGCAAGAGGAAGCTGAGGAGGAGGGGAAGGAGTGGGAAACAACAGACCTTATTAGTGATATACAGCTACAACTAGATGGATAATATTAACATGATTTGAAATGTACATGACAGGGGCAATGAGTGTCCTAGTTGGTTAAGGCCTCGACTCTTGATCTCAGCCTAGGGGTTTTTTTGTTTTGTTTTGTTTTGTTTTTAAGATTTTATTTATTTATTCATGAGAGACACACACACACAGAGGCAGAAACATAGGCAGAAGGAGAGGCAGGCTCCCTTTAGGGAGCCTGACATGGGCCTTCATCCCAGGACTCCAGGATCATAACCTGAGCCAAAGGCAGACGCCCAACCACTGAGCCACCTAGGTGCCCCTGAGCCCAAGACTTGAGCTCAGGGTCATGAGTTCAAGCCCAGCATTGAGCTCCACACGGGTGTGGAGCCTACTTGAAATGTAAAACATAATGTTAAAGACCTCTTGAAACAGAAGACTCTCCATAGGGAAGCACCAATAATATATTAATAAATTAGCAAAATTAAAGAGTCTGGATGTAGGGTGGGGTGGACTAAAGCTTTCCAAGGTCATCTAAGAGGGAGTGAGGAGGAATACCAATCACTAGATACATTTTAGATACAGGGCCCAGTGGTTTTGCTGATCAGTAAGATATGGAGCACAAAACAAAATAGGACAAGGATGATTCCAAAGGGTAGGCACCAGAGGGAGCAAGTTTGGAAGCGGAGGCCCAGGTCAGTTTTAGTCATGCTGAGCAGGAGTCCATTAAAGGATCGAATAGAGGTATAGATTGAATGGTTGGATATACACATCTCAAGTGCAGGAAGAGACATGCAGGCAACAGATTATCCACAGATAAGACCAGACAAGATCACCAAGGGAGGGGCCTCTGACAAAGGAAGGATGAAAACCAAGGACCTTGCTCCAGTGCACACTAACACTGAGAGGTAGGAGGAACCAGCAAACAAGAGAGAAAAGGAGTATTAACAGATTGTGAAAACCAAGTAAGTAAAGTGAATCAGAAGGAAAAACTAACCAGTGGTGTCAAATGTGCCTAAAAAAGCAAGTAAGGGGGCCCCAAGGTGGCATAGTCAGTCAGTTAAGCATCCTACTCTTGATTTCAGCTCAGGTCATGGTCTAGGGGCCTGAGATCTAGCCCCCTCATCGGGCTCCTTGCTCAGCAGGGGGGGTCTGCTTCTCCCTCTCCTTCTGCCCTGCCCCCTGCTCGTGCACACAGCACTCTCGCTCTCTCTCAAATAAATATATAATTTTTTAAAATAACAGCACATAAGAAAACTGAGACTTTTGCCACTGGATTCAGCAATGGAGGTCACTGCTGACTGAATAGAAATAACTAAGGGATAGGGATAAGATCAAGGCTTTCAGTTCATATCAGGATGCTAAATTAACACTATTGTTGGCTCCCTTGCCCGAAGACAGAGCCAGAAAGCAAAGCTAACTGTGAGAAATCCTTTGTGTGACTCTGAACTGTTATCTGAACTGGTGTTCCTGAGCCATGCTTTGCTCGGAACAAAAAGCACCTACTCCCTATCTGGGGATGACAATGATAAACTGGGAAGAAACAACAGCAACTTTTATCATGTTCTATAGGATAATTTTTTTAAAAAGAAAAAATAAATTCAATCTATAATTTTAAACTTACCATAAAGAAAATCCAGACCCTAGACAAAGTCACTTAATTTTATAACTAAAGAATAAATAAAACCAGTATTTTTTTCTTTTAACGATTTTATTTATTTATTCATGAGAGACACACACAGAGGCAGAGACACAGGTAGAGGGAGAAGCAGGCTCCCTGTGGGGAGCCCAATGCGGGACTTGATCCCAGGAAGTTGGGATCATGCCCTGAGCCACAGGCAGACACTCACCACTGAGCCACCCAGACATCCTAAAACCAATCTTAACAAAAACACTTCCAGAGAAAAAAAAAAAAACCAAACTTAGTTTGAGGCCAGTAATAAAATTGATATAAAACCTAACAAAAACATTATAAGAAATGAAAATAACAGTCTCTCATAAATGAAGACAAAAATCGTTAAGTAATTTATCGTAAAATATATTTAAAGGTGACAGAATTTCAAGGTTAGGTGGGATTTTTCCCCCGGAAAATAGGCTGGTTTAACATTCGAAAATCAAAACATTAATAAAATTACCCTGGTAAAAAAAAATAAAGGAGAAAACCATATATAATCAACTCAGTAATCAAACCCATTGGATGATAAAAACTCTCAGCAAACTAGGGACAGAAGGAAACTTCCCGAAGAATATCTACCAAAGAACTTATAGCAAACATCAAACTGTGGAGGCTGAGAAAAATCAAGGCCATTCCACCTCAAGTTTAGCATTAGCACAAGTAAAGCCATCTTAGGCCCCTGTGAATAAGAGCTGAACTTTATAGGAAAAAACTGCAGAATGTCCTCAATGTCCTCACAGGGAATCCCATATCAGAAAGACAACAGAGCCCACGCCCATGGTAGAAAGTCCCATATTAGAATGAGAACAGAGCTCAATGCCCTTGAAAGCCCCATATCAAAATGTAAACAGAACTTGAGAAATTCCTCCATCCCTTCTGAAAATCCCCTAGACCAGCCTATAAAAAACCCAGCTGGGGTCCAAAAACCACTTCGGGGTCCAAGTCCCTGCTCCACTGTGTCGGGTATACTTGGACCCAAGCTCGAGCTGGTAATAAACCCTCAGTGCGCTTGCATCGGTGTGGGCTCCTTGGTGGTTTCTCGGATTTGCAATCTTGGGCACAACAAAACAAGAAGATAAGATATTGAAAATGTTCCGTCAAGACAGAGAAGAAAACAGGATGCACTATCTCTATTCCATAGTACATTATAGCTCCTAGCCACAGCAATAAAGAGAGGAAATAAAGTTAAAAAATAGATGAAACATTAAGAAATGTTCATACAACATAACTGTATGGGTAGAAAATCCAAAATAATCTATAGATCAAATATGAGAGTTAATAAATGGTAAGGTCACTGAAAACAAGTTCAATATACAAAAACTGACTATATTTCTATATATTAGTAACACTCAAATAAGGAGAAAAATGTTCAACTACCTAAGGACAAATCCAACCAAAAAAGTAGATGTACATGTGGAATTTATCAAACGTTGCTGAAAAAAAGAAAATCTAAGTAAATGAAGAGAAATGTAATGTTCAAGAGTTGAAAATTCAAGTCTATATTAATATGACCAGTCTGCCAAATCAATCTATAGATTCAATGCAATACTAAATTCAGCAAATTAGGGTGTAGAGGAAGGGGGGGTTGAACAGATTATTACAAAATTGATACAGAAATATAAAGGGCTTAAAGTAGCCAGGGCAAATCTTGAAGAATGAAAGCAGAAAACTTATAACCACAGATATGAATACCTTTTATAAAGCTATAATAAGAGCAGCGTACTACTGGCATGAGGCCAATGAGACCACTACAATAGAAAGAAGAATCCAAAAAGCAGGGTGCCTGGCTGGATCAGTCCGTACAGCATCTGACTCGATCTCAGAGTTGTGAGTTCAAGCCCCACGTTGGGCGAGGAGCCTACTTTTAAACAAATAAGGATAAAGGGGTGCCTGAGTGGCTCAGTAGACGGAGCATCTGATTCTTGGTTTCTGCTGGAGTTGTGACCTCAGTGGTGGGATAGAGCCCCAAGTTGGAAGTTGGGTTCTGTGAGTTCCTCCCCCTCTGCTCCAACCCCCCACCCCAGTCAGGCACTTCTCTCTTAAATAAATAAGATCTTGGGGGGAAAAATAAAAACTACAAAAAGAAAAATCAAATTTGGCTGTAATATCATAAAACCCGCATACTCCTACATGCCACTTTGTCCTTATACTGATGTGCTTCTGGATATTTTCCCTGAGGCTGATTTTCATCTATTTCTATATTTCCATTCTAAGCTATTGACCCTTAAAAGCCTCATATGGGGGCAGCCTGCGTGGCTCAGCAGTTTAACGCCGCCTTCAGTTCAGAGCGTGATCCTGGAGACCCGGCATCGAGTCCTGCGGGCTCCCTGCAGGGCGCCTGCCTCTATCTCTCTCAGGAGTAAATAAATAAAATCTTAAGAAAAGAAAAAAAAAAGCAAACAAAACAGGGAGAACAACAATAAACAACTCACCTGAGATCTATTCATTTTCTGTGGAACTAGGAAACTACAAAGGTGGAGCTGGGGGAGAAGAAAGATCACAAGAAATCTGACCTGCCTTGGACCTCCTGGATTCTTCTGCGTATAAAATTCCACTCACCAACTGGATAACACGTTCTCCTGTAGGAGAACATCCTTTGGTCCTTAACTACCTTGGCAGTAGTTTCTCAGACTTTTGACAGAAACCCATCTTAACTGTATCTGAAGAATCTGACTAGTGGTTAGGCCACAAATGAACAAGATGACCCCGACATTTATCCTCTCTAGCTCAGTGTTTTTCATCTTTCACTGGAAGCAGAAACAGGTAATCCAGGATGTACTTTCCTGCACTACTTTGAGTCTGTGAAGTCAGAACGGAGGAAGCAACCACATCTTTCAATGCTGCATGTGGTCTGTGAGCCCCTCAGGATCTGAAAAGAATGGAGCTTTTGAAAAGACGTCAAAGACTGTTAGGCAGGTCTGAGATAGAATTTTCTTGGTGGCAGATGGTATTTCTTTCCGCCAGACCATACTCTATCAAACCCTGAAATGAAGTGACTTGTCCTCGGCAGGCTTGCCCTTCGGCCTTACCCTAGCTCAGCTCTCCTGAAGCTCGGCTCAGACCTCAGGCTGTCACAGGTTTGAAGGGTGACTTACAGAACACAAGGATCCCATATTGCTGCTAGCTGTGGAAATCTAGCATCTGGTCCCAGACTAGTCCTTGCTCTGCAGCCCTGGGGGGACCTGCAGCCCTGGCCACCTTCCAGGTGGGGTTCCTCGTTACCTTGGAAGAGCTGCTTTGTTCCTAGGAACGAGGACACGGACGTCAGGACAAAACCATTTTAGCTGTAACCTACCCTAAGGTTCTCAAAACTTGGAACTCCCTGTGCCCCATAATCTTGGGCTGGTCCTTCAAAAAAACCAAAGTAGGTCCACTGCGGACACAAAGGCTGGGCAGTTCAGACCGGGAAGAAAGAAGCATGAAGAAACACCGAGAATCCCAGAAATACAAGTGCCCCGTGATACCCCGGAGTCCACACTATACTTGACGGCGAAGCGGCCCCCGGCCCGGTGCGGGCTGGGCTACAACGCCGGAGTGAGGCCGATTCGTTTTCTGGGGACGCCGAGCTGTGGAGGTGCCTGCTGGCGTCCCCCGCGGGGGCGCGGGCTGCGGCGTGCGCGGGCCTCTCGAGTCTGTTAGAGCAGAAGGTACTTCCTGCGTTAATCACCGAGCGCGCGGCGGCCTTGCGGGACCCGCCAACACTGCCGCCGCCCGGGCGCCCACAGGAGCCGGACCGCGCACAGAGGTCGGAGCGCGCTCCGCCGCCCCTGCAGCTCCCGCGCGCTGGGATCTGGGATCCGAGAGCCGGGCCCCGCCCCCGCACAGGCGCAGCTCCTACTCCACGCGGGCTGCACCCCAGCTGCGCCCCACCCCCACCGCGCCCAGAGGCTGGGCCCTGCGCGGACGGCGCATGCGCCGGAACACCCGCTCCCGGCCCTGCGCGGACGGCGCATGCGCCAGAACACCCGCTTCCGGCTTCCGCCCGGCGCCAGCCGCGGACCGCGATGGACGTTTCCCGTCGGGCCCCGCGGCAGGAGCCCCGCCCCGGAGGTGTGGGGCCCGGGGAGGGGGGGCCCGGGGAGGGGGGCCGAGGGGCGGGCGGGGCTGAGCCGGCTAGAACCGCGAGGGGGCGCGAGGCCGGCGTTCCGGCTGCCCGGCTGCCCGGCTGCCCGCAGGCTTCGGAAGAGCTACTCGAGAGAATAAGCGCGGGTCAAACGGTTAGGAGGAAAACAAGCCCGGGGCCGGACTGCAGAGCTCTTCCCACCACGGAGCTGGTGCTGGTGGCAGTACCAGTAATGATGATAAAAGAGGGTGGTGCCAGCTTCTCAAAATTACTTACAATACATAAAAATTGTACATAAAAATACACAAACCAAAAGAAAACGAGTATCGCACACAGCCGGATCTCCATTAGATGGCTGCACAATCTTGCGACATTGTACAAAAATGGCATAACTATTACAGCATGTTTTCAGTAAAGAATATAAAAAATTTTTCCGGTCAATATATATGCCTCGGCTCTAATTGATAATTTCAAATAAGTAGAAGATTTGAAAGAATTAATGAGCACCTAGAGTCAACAGCTTAATATTTTGCCATGTTTGTTTTATCTAAATGTATAGTCATTTATGATGACACTTCAGCCCTGAATATATCATCTTGTATTTTCTTAAGATTAAGGACGTAGTACTCTTATCCCATCTATTCAATTTAACAGCAGTTCCATATAAATCATCGAATATCAAGTTCATATTCAAATTTCCCCAATTACTACAAAATGTCTACTATAAAGGTTTTGGTTTTTGAAGCTATTTTTTAAAAACCAGGATTCAATAAACCCCAAAACAGTGAAATTCACATATTATAGTAGATAGTGATGTGAGGAATGTGTATGTGAAGACTAGGTGAAATTTACTTCTAGATAATGGAGTACTAATTTTCCCATTGGAATAAGTGTAGTGAGAGCATTCTCAAGGATCATAAATCTATCAATAGGATAGAGAAATCTTGTTTTAATTCTGCTTCATATTATCCGAGCATTTAACAGAATTCAACTACCAACTCACCTGCATAGTGCATCAAACTCAAATTGTATTAAAAATCAAAATTTATTCCAGAGTTATCCGCTTTCAGCTATGTTTTACAGCACACGCATGAATACCACTCCACAGTAAACATTTGGATTAGTTGGTTTTTAAAAAAGATTTTTAATTTTAGCAACACTGAATATTAAAGTAGCAGTACAAGTCTGCAGATCATTCACAAAACGAATGTTTCAAAGCACAAAAACATTTATAGAAGACTGACAGGTGATAGAATTAAATTTTGTGTGGCTAAGATGAAGCAGATTACATACAGTAATAAATACCTCAATTTGCTGTTTAAGATAAGTTTCAAAATTCTGATTCCCAACAATTTTCTAAAATATTAAAAGAATTGCATTACCTCAAACTTTTTATATAACATACAACTTTCAAATATTTATTCACATTATTTTAAATTGGCGCAATTTGGGATCCCTGGGTGGCGCAGCGGTTTGGTGCCTGCCTTTGGCCCAGGGCGCGATCCTGGAGACCCGGGATCGAATCCCACGTCAGGCTCCCGGTGCATGGAGCCTGCTCCTCCCTCTGTCTGTGTCTCTGCCTCTCTCTCTCTCTCTCTCTGTCACTATGAATGAATAAATAAAATCTTAAAGGAAAAAAAAAGATTAAAAAAAAAAAAAAAACAATTGCACCCAAAAGCATAAGAGACCTAGGAATAAACCTAACCAAAGAGGAAAAGGATCTATACTCTAAAAAGTACAGAACACTTCTGAAAGAAATTAAGGAAGACACAAAGAGATGGAAAAATATTCCGTGCTCATGGAATTGGAAGAATTAATATTGTGAAAAAGTCTATGCTACCCAGGGCAATTTACACATTTAATGCAATCCCTATCAAAATACCATGGACTTTCTTCAGAAAGTTGGAATAAATCATCTTAAGATTTGTGTGGAATCAGAAAAGACCCCGAATAGCCAGGGGAATATTGAAAAAGAAAGCCAGAGCTGGGGGCATCACAATGCCAGATTTCAGGTTGTCCTACAAAGCTGTGGTCATCAAGACAGTGTGGTACTGGCACAAAAACAGACACATAGATCAATGGAACAGAATAGAGAATCCAGAAGTGGACCCTCAACTTTATGGTCAACTAATATTCGACAAAGCAGGAAAGACTATCCACTGGAAGAAAGACAGTCTCTTCAATAAATGGTGCTGGGAAAATTGGACATCCACATGCAGAAGAATGAAACTAGACCACTCTCTTACACCACACACAAAGATAAACTCAAAATGGATGAAAGATCTAAATGTGAGACAAGAATCCATCAAAACCCTAGAGGAGAGGGATCCCTGGGTGGCGCAGCGGTTTGGCGCCTGCCTTTGGCCCAGGGCGCGATCCTGGAGACCCGGGATCGAGTCCCACATCGGGCTCCCAGTGCATGGAGCCTGCTTCTCCCTCTGCCTATGTCTCTGCCTCTCTCTCTCTCTCTCTGTGACTATCATAAATAAATAAAAATTAAAAAAAAAAAAAAAAACCCTAGAGGAGAACACAGGCAACACCCTTTTTGAACTCGGCCACAGTAGCTTCTTGCAAGATACATCCATGAAGGCAAAGGAGACAAAAGCAAAAGTGAATTATTGGGACTTAAGATAAAAAGCTTCTGCACAGCAAAAGATACAGTCAACAAAACTCAAAGACAACCTACAGAATGGGAGAAGATATTTGCAAATGATGTATCAGATAAAGGGCTAGTTTCCAAATCTATAAAGAACTTCTTAAACTCAACACCAAAGAAACAAACAATCCAATCATGAAATGGGCAAAAGACATGAAGAGAAATCTCACAGAGAAAGACATAGACATGGCCAATACGCACATGAGAAAATGCTCCGCGTCACTTGCCATCAGGGAAATACACATCGAAACCACAATGAGGGGGCAGCCCGGGTGGCTTAGCAGTTTAGCACTGCCTTCAGCCCAGGGCCTGATCCTGGGGACCCAGGATCCAGCCCCACATCGGGCTCCTTGCATGGAGCCTGCTTCTCCCTCTCCCTCTCCCTCTGCCTGTGTCTCTGCCTGTGTGTGTGTGTGTGTGTGTCTCAGGAATAAATAAAATCTTAAAAAAAAAAAACCCACAATGAGATACCACGTCACACCAGTGAGAATGGTGAAAATTAACAATTTAGAGGATGTGGAGAAAGGGGAACCCTCTTGCACTTCTGGTGGGAATGTGAACTGCTGCAGCCACTCTGGAAAACTGTGTGGAGGTTCCTCAAAGAGTTAAAAATAGATCTGCCCTATGACCCAGCAATTGCACTGCTGGGGATTTACCCCAAAGATACAGATGCAATGAAACGCCGGGACACCTGCACCCCGATGTTTATAGCAGCAATGTCCACAATAGCCAAACTGTGGAAGGAGCCTCGGTGTCCATCGAAAGATGAATGGATAAAGAAGATGTGGTTCATGTATACAATGGAATATTCCTCAGCCATTAGAAACACAAATACCCACCATTTGCTTTGACGTGGACGGAACTGGAGGGTATTATGCTGAGTGAAGTAAGTCAATCGGAGAAGGACAAACATTATATGTTCTCATTCATTTGGGGAATATAAAAATTAGTGAAAGGGAATAAAGGGAAAGGAGAGAAAATGAGTGGGAAATATCAGTGAGGGAGACAGAACATGAAAGACTCCTAACTCTGGGAAAGGAGCAAGGGGTGGTGGAAAGGGAGGTGGGTGGGGGGTGGAGGTGACTGGGTGACGGGCACTGAGGGGGGCACTTGACGGGATGAGCACTGGGTGTTATGCTATATGTTGGCAAATCGAACTACAATAAAAAAATATATATACAGAAAAAAAAAAAGTCAGCTAAAAAAACTCAGCTCTGCCCGGAATTTACTATTTGCACCAACCAACAGTTAGGATAGCTCCTGACTTCCCTTAGAGCACTTACTAATTATGAATTCTTCCTCGGTCCCTTTGATATGTATATATATATCTCTTATAACTCCGAAGCATCTGTGTCAAGGACCTGAAAGCCATTTCCTTGAAATGAAATGTATTTATCAGGAAAGATAGGGCCTCTGTTTCCCAATCTCTGTGGGAGGATAGAATTCTAATTTCAATAATTATGAATGCAGCTGACCTAATTGCATTTATACTTTTATTTTTTTTTTTTAGAGAGGGCATTCTCTTGAGGGGGAGAGGGGCAGAGGGAGAGACTCTTTAGCAGGTTCCATGCACAGCGAGGAGTCCCAGGCGAGGCTCCATCTCACAACCCTGAGATCATGACTTGCACAGAGCCACCCAGGTGCTCCACATTTATACTTTTTAATATTTCATTTCTTTGACTCTACTTGAGCCTCTGCTTGCCCCCCACATTCTGCTTTTAAAATATCCTATGATTTCTGCACAAATTAGAATGGAGCTCAGCTCTTCCCCTATCAGTAGTTAAGGTAAAATCTATTTTCACCACCTTATGTCCAGCTGTGTTTATCTTTGATACCCTGAAGAAATGAGATGGACTCCCCATCCAAAATTTGGTTTGGATGTCAAAATTGATGCACTCCACGTGCACAAAGAGGGTATGAAAAGGTTTATTACTCATATAATGAGGCTTTCTGGCATGAACAAGAATAGTCACCACACAAGTCTAAAAATGGCTTAAGAAAGCTGGGAAAAGGGCAGCCCTGGTGGCTCAGTGGTTTAGCGCTGCCTTGGCCGAGGGCATGATCCTGGAGACCCTGGATCGAGTCCCATGTCGGGCTCCCTGTATGGAGCCTGCTTCTCCCTCTGCCTGTGTCTCTGCCTCTCTCTGTGTCTCTCATGCATATATAAAATCTTAAAAAAAAAAAAAAAAAAAAAGAAAAGAAAAGAAAGCTGGGAAAAGACTGGTTTAAGGGTTTTATTGTGATTAAGGGGTGGGACTGGGGCTCTTGCATACCTTAAACTTCCAGAGTCAAAGGTGGGAGCACTTGGGCTTTCGCATCAACCTCATTGACACCGTGCAGGTGGAGGATGAGAGGTAGAGCTTGAAAGCTGTCATCTTGGGACACCTGGGTGGCTCAGCAGTTGAACATCTGTCTTTAGCCCAGGGCATGATCCTAGAGTTCTGAGATCGAGTCCTGACATCGGGCTCCCTGCATGGGCCTGCTTCTGTCTGCCTATGTCTCTGCCTCTCTGTGTGTCTCTCATGAATAAATAAATAAATAAATACAACCTTTTTAAAAAAAGAAAGTGGTCATCAATCAAAGGTCAAATATGGAGTCAGACTCTCTGTTATACAAACCCAGTGGTATTAAAAAAAAATAGATAAGAGGGAATTGGCCAACAAAGATGAAATTATAGCAAAGAAAGCAAAAGTTACAGTGCTGACAGTGAAACAAGTCAAAATGTAATTTCAGAAAGTATAGCTGGCCAGGGGAATATCAACACTGTCACCAGTTTAAGAGGCTCTGGATTTACAGCCAGAGGAACTTGCTGAAGGGGAACTCATCGACATAAATGAGGGAAGTGACAAAAGGGACAAAGATGTCCCAAGGAAGTGATATTCTTTTTCTGGGTTTGTTTTTTGTTTTTGTTTTGTTTTGTTTTGTTTTTGAATTTTATTTTTATTTATTTTTTAAGTCACCATGTTAGTCTCCTATCAAGTGTTTCATGGAGTGTCCAGCAAATTGCTAGTGCAGATATGAAAATAGTGGCACCAGTGTCCCTAGCCAATTCAGTTCTTAGGAAATTGCTATGGAGTCACAAATCTGCAGGCACTTTATTAGTTATTTATCACTACATAACAAATAACCCATGATCTGGTGGCTTAAGACAACACATTTTTATTGTTTCACACCACTTTTGAGACTCAGGAGCAGCTCATCTGTGCAATTCTGGCTCAGGTTTTCTCTTCATGTGACACCACAACCCTCAGTCAAGTTGCAGTCACCCGAAGGCTTGGCCAGGGCTGACAGATCCACTTCCAGGATGGCACACCACATGGCTATCAGCAGGCACCTCAGCTCCTTGCCGCGGGAGCCTCTCAACATGGCAACTGGCTTCCCTCAGGGCATCGGATCTGAGAGAGGCAGGGGGAGGGGGAGGCAGAAGCCAGGGTGTCCTTTAGAACCTGGCCTCAGAAGCAACATGCCACTTCTGCAGCATCCTATTGATCTCCCAGGCAACCTTCACAATACAAAGGGGACAATACAAAGATGTGAATATGGGGGCAGGATCACTGAGGATGACAAATCACCCAGAAGGAAGAGGACAGACAATGTGATGGTGTCCTCTGTAGAAAGCAGTCAGGGGTGTGTGTGTGTGTGTGTGTGTGTGTGTGTGTGTGTGTGTGAAGTTCTTCACATCCATATTTCTTTTCTAGATATTCTTCTGCATTTTTTCTTTCATTTTCAACCCTTCCCTTGTATTCTGGTTTTACTCTTTGTAGTTAAAATATGAAAAAAAAAAAAAAAAAAAAAAAGGTTCGGGGCTTAGTCGGTTAAGCATCAGACCCTTCATTTCAGCTCCTGATCTTAGGGTTGTGAGATAGGGCCCTGCCTCAGGCTCCATGCTCAGTGGGGAGTTGACATAAGCTTCTTTTTCTTTCTCCCTCTGCCCCTCTCCTGCTTGCTCTCTCTTGCTCTCTCTCTTGCTCTCTCTCTCAAAATAAAATCTTTTAAAAAATGGCTAAGACGGGGATGGCTGGGTGGGCTCAGCGGTTGAGCCGCTGCCTTCTGCTCAGGGCATGATCCTCTAGTCCGGGATTGAGTCCCTCATTGGGCTCCCTGCATGGAGCCTGCTTCTCCCTCTGCCTGTGTCTCTGCCTCTCTCTCTGTGTGTCTCTCAAAAATGAATAAATAAAATCTTTTAAAAAGATAAAAATAGGGCAGCCCCGGTGGCTCAGCGGTTTAGTGCCACCTTCAACCCAGGGCCTGATCCTGGAGACCTGGGATCGAGTCCCACGTCGGGCTCCCTGCATGGAGCCTGCTTCTCCCTCTCCCAGTGTCTCTGCCTCTCTCTCTCTCTCTCATGAATAAATAAATAGAATCTTAAAAAAAAAAAGAAAGAAAGAAAAGAAAAGAAACTGAATGATGAAGCAGGCAGGTGTAGCATGTTGGTATCTGGGATAAGATCATAGCAGATATGATTGGTATGATCTGGAGATAGCCAGGAAGCCAGAAAGGCTGGAGGAAGGGGATGTAGGAAGAAGAGGTCAGATGGTGGATTGAGAAGCGGATTCTGCAGTGTCTCCATCATCCCTGGTTCTTAGCACACTGCTGTCCTGTTCCTCTGAGAACCAGTACAGTTTTTATTTTGTAATGCAGAAACTCTTTTCTAGTATCCCACTCCTCTTCCACTCTACCGTTAATTAGTAGGCATTGCCAAGGCTACAATAATAAAGATGTAAAATTTCAAATTGACAATGCTCTTCCAAATAGATTTCTGGAACGATCATCACAGTGAAGGTGTTGTCAATCACGTATCATTGACAATGAAGCGCTATTTTTTGTACCAAGTCTTCAATATCTGCTGTATATTTTACACATAAGAGCATCTCAATTCAGATGCTAAGTTTTCATCAGAAATACTTGATCTAGGGACGCCTGGGTGGCTCAGCAGTCGAGCATCTGCCTTCGGCTCAGGGTGTGATCCTGGGGTCCTGGGATCGAGTCCCAAATCAGGCTCCCTGCATGGAGCCTGCTTCTCCCTCCGCCTGTGCCTCTCTCTTTCTGTGTCTCTCATGAATAAATAAAATCTTAAAAAAAAATACTTGATCTATATTTAGATTTCATAAAATTTACTACGGAAAAAATATCTATAGGGGCCTGGGTGGCTCAGTCAGTGAAGCATCTGCCTTCGGTTCCAGTCATGATCCTGGGGTCTTGGGATCCAGCCCTGCATCCAGCCCTGGGATCCTCCCTGTTGAGCAGGGAGCTTACCTCTCCCTCTCTCTCTGCCCCTGCTCCCCTTGCTTGTATTCTCTCTGTCAAATAAATAAAATCTTTTTAAAAAAATTAAAGGGAAAGACTCAGTTCTTTAGTCACAGTAGCCACATTTCAAGTGCTCAACAGCCACATGTGGCTTCATATCAGACAGGGCAGTTTTATTTTTATTTTTTAAAAGATTTTATTTATTTATTCATGAGAGACACAGAGAGACAGGCAGAGACAGGCAGAGGGAGAAGCAGGCTCCATGCAGGGAGCCCGACCGGGACTCAATCCCAGGTCTCCAGGATCAGGCCCTGGGCTGAAGGAGGTGCTAAACCGCTGAGCCACCTGAGCTGCCCACAGGGCAGTTTTAGACCAAACATTATCTTTTTAAGGAATTCCTCTGTGCATACCTTAATTTGTGTTTCCACAAGATTTGTGTTTATCTCTTCATTATACTTATATCTCATTATAAGGCATGACTTTTTTTTTTTTTAAAGGCTTGATGGTTTTTTATAACTTTTCTTGGAATTAGACTGATATTAAAAAAGATTCCAGGGATCCCTGGGTGGCGCAGCGGTTTAGTGCCTGCCTTTGGCCCAGGGCACGATCCTGGAGACCCGGGATCGAGTCCCACGTCGGGCTCCTAGTGCATGGAGCCTGCTTCTCCCTCTGCCTGTGTCTCTGACTCTCTCTCTCTCTCTGTGACTATCATAAATAAAAAAAAAAAAAAAATTAAAAAATTTAAAAAAATAAAATAAAAAAGATTCCACTCTTAGGCATCTTCCTATCTCCAATGGCCCTTCCTAACCAAAACAAGGGCTTGGGCAAGTTGTCACATTTAGTAAACAGATTAGTAGCGTAGTGAATTAGTGACCTCCCAAAAAGATAGGTCCAGGTCATAATCCCTGGAACCAGTGAAGGTGACCTTATTTGGTATAAGGTTCTTTGCAGGTATAATTAAAGGATCTCAAGATGAGATCATCCTGGATTAGGGTGGGCCCTAAATCCAATGACCAGTGTTCTTTTAAGACATAGAAAAGGAGGGATGCCTGGGTGGCTCTGTGGTTGAGTGTCTGCCTGCTGCTCAGGGCCTGATCCCAGAGTCCCGGGATTGTAGTCCTGCATTGGGGTCCCTGCAGGGAGCCTGCTTCTCCCTCTGCCTGTGTCTCTCTCTCTGTGTGTCTCTCATGAATAAATAAAATATTTTAAGAAAAGATATAGAGGGGATCCCTGGGCGGCTCAGTGGTTTAGCGCCTGCCTTTGGCCCAGGGCGCGATCCTGGAGTCCCAGGACTGAGTCCCGTGTCGGGCTCCCGGCATGGAGCCTGCTTCTCCCTCTGCCTGTGTCTCTGCCTCTCTCTCTCTCTCTCTCTATCATGAACAAATAAATAAATCTTTAAAAAAAAGATATAGAAAAGGAGCTGTACAGAGATATACAAGGAAAGAGCCATGTGAAGATGGTGGCAGAGATTATAGGGCAACCACGAGCCAAGGAACACCACAGATTGCCAACAGCCAGCAAAAGCTGGGATAGAGGACTAGAATAGATCCCCTCTCAGAAACTCCAGAAGGAGCCAATTCTCCCAACACCTTGATGTTGGACTTCTCTGGCTTCTAGATCTGTTTTAAGTCACCATGTTTGTGGCAATTTGTACAGCAGCCTTAGGAAAAAAAAATAGTCTATATCACTGCCACAGATTACAATCATGTCAGGAGACAGTCTCAGGGGAGTGACTGAACTGGTAAAGCACCTCCCTGGATGTTATTAATAACCAAAGATGGGGATCCCTGGGTGGCTCAGCGGTTTAGCGCTTGCCTTCAGCCCAAGGCATGATCCTAGAAACCCGGGATTGAGTCCCACATCAGGTTCCCTGCATGGAGCCTGCTTCTCTTAAATAAAATCTTAAAAAAATAATAACCAAAGAGGATTCTTATGACTGGAATATAGATAATAAGCCATTAGACTCTGAATATGATTTTGGAGAAGGAGCAAGGAGAATAATATATTCTTGTAATAGAACTAAAGGTTTTCAATAGGCCCCATGCAATATTTTACCTAACGATATAACACCAAAAGAACTCCAACACATTAAATCTGGTAACCAAACAAGGGTACTTAGTATCACTATTATTAATATTGTCCCCAAACTTTTATCAATGCAATAATTCAAGAAATAAAAGTAGATTATCCTTTTTATTTAAAAATATTTTATTTATTTGAGAGAGAGAATGAGTGAGAGATAGGGAATGAGAAAGGGGAGGAGCAGAGGTAGAGGGAGTAGCAGACTCCCTGCTGAGCAGGGAGCCCAACATGGGATTTGATACTAGGACTCTAAGATCATGACCTGGGCCAAAGGTAGATGCCTGACCCCACTGAGCCACCCAGGCACCCTTCATATTATAGTTTTATATTTGGATCTGTGATCCATTCTGAGTTAACATATAAGGTGTTAAGGTTTCAATTAGGGTTCATTTTATCTGCATATGGATAACCAATCATTCCAGCACTGAATTGTTAGACTATCCTCTTGCCATGAATGTGTCTGCAACTTGTCAAAAATCAATCGATCATATTAGTGTCAATTTCTGGCTTCTATTCTGTTCCACTAATCTATTGATCCCTTCACCAATATCATGCTATCTTCATTCTTACAGCTTTTTAATAAGTCTTAAAATTGAGTAGCATGTTTCCTCTAACCATGTTTTTCAAAACAGTTTTGGCAGGGTGCCTTGCCTGATTGGCTCAGCTAATGGAGTGTGTGACTCAATCTCGAGGTCATCAGTTCCAGCCCCACGTTGGGTGTAGAGCTTGCTTAAAATAGTTTTAGCTATTCTGTTCTTTTTTCCATCATACACTATTTCTCTTTATCTCTGGTAATTTTCATTGTTCAGAAGTCTGCTTTGTTTGATATTAATATAGTCACTTCAGATTTTTTTTAAAGATTTTATTTATTTATTCATGAGAGACACAGAGAAAGAGGCAGAGACACAGGCAGAGAGAGAAGCAGTCTCCCCACAAAAGCCCAACGTGAGACATGGTCCCAGACCCTGGGATCATGCCCTGAGCTAAAGGCAGGTTGTTCACCCGTTGAGCCACCCAGGTGTCCCGTCATTTCAGGTGTTTTTTTTTTTTAAAGATTTTATTTATATATTCATGAGAGATACAGAGAGAGTGAGGCAGAGACACAGGCAGAGAGAGAAGCAGGCTCCATGCAGGAAGCCTAATGTGGGACTAGATCCCAGGACCCCGGGATCATGCCCTGGGCTGAAGGCAGGCACTCAACCACTGAGCCACCCAGGCATCCCACTTCAGATTTTTGTTTACTGTTCGATGTTATATCTTTCTCTATCCCTTTATCTTTAAAACTACCTGTACAGACTTTCTTGTAAACATTTGTCTTTTTTTAATCCATGCTATTTCGGTTGTTTAATTGGTTTGTTTTTGCCATTTATATTTTGTGCCAAAAAGAGTTATTAACATGGCAGGCCTGAGCCTGCTAACATTATCAAGGCCAGCTTGAAAGGCTGGTCCTTGGCTGCCATCCAAGAACTCTCCTGGTAAACAGTTGACTACACTCAAAAAAAACTTTCCCTTAAGTGATAAGAGTGACTACTGCACCTAAACTAACAGACATGTAAGCTGAACACCTGCTTTCCTTCTGGACATCTGAAATTTCAGTGACTATCACAAGTAATATTGGCACTGTGTGCCTCCATGACTGACTCCCCAGGAAGATCCTGAATTCCTAGCCTTTGGTGAGCTCCCCTTGTAGACGACACTTCACAAAGTTGTTGCAGCTTGTTGCTGGGGGAATTCAGTACATCCTATGTGACTCCACCAAAAGCACTCTGGGAAGCTCAGGTCTGGTTTCTTCTAGACATCACCCTATAAGCCTTTTTCCCTCTGCTGATTCTGCTTTACATCCCTATAATGTCATCAATCTTAGCCACAAGTATGACTATATCTTAAGTCCTGTGCATCTTTCTGTGAAAAATAATTTAATTTAGTAATAGAAATTTTAGTTAAATGTTTTACTTTAGCAAAACACACCTAAAATAAACTAACAGAAGGTGCCTGGATGGCTCAGTGGGTTAAGCCTTTGGCTTAGGTCAAGATCCTGGGGTCCTGGGATGGAATCCTGGGTGGGACTCCCTGCTCAGCTGGGAGTCTGCTTCTCCCTCTGCTCCTCTCCCCCCACTCGTGCTCAATCTCTCTCTCATAAATAAATAAAATAAAATAAAATAAAATAATAAAATAAAATAAAAAACAGTAAAAAGAAAGCTTAATTGAGGCTTCAAAATTTCATACAATCACAAAGACCAAAATCCTACAGTATTATGTTTCAATTTACAAATTTAATGTTATAAAATCGTAACTTAAAGGATGATAATTGAACAAAAACAGATTAGAGGGGCAACTGACTGGCTCAGTAGGAAAAGCTTGTGATTCTTGATCTTGGACTTGTGAGTTTGATCCCCACATTGGGTGTAGAGATTACCTAAATTTAAAAAACAACTTAAGGGCAGCCTAGGTGGCTCAGCAGTTAAGTGTCTGCCTTCAGCCCAACGCATGATCCCGGGATTGAGTCTCGCATCAGGCTCCTTGCATGGAACCTGCTTCTCCCTCTGCCTGTGTCTCTGCCTCTCTCTCTCTGTCTCTGTGTCTCTCCTGAATAAATAAAATCTTTAAAAAAAATAATAAAATAAAATAAAAATAATAATAAAATAATAAAATAAAAAACAACTTAAAAAAACAAAGAGATTACGATGAAAAGGGGCACCTGTGCGGCTCAGTCAGTTGAGTGTCAGACTCGGTTTCTACTCAGGTCATGATCTGAGGCTCATGGGATTGAGCCCCACATTGAGGCTCCATGCTCAGCACAGTTACTGAAGATTCTCTCCCTCTCTGCCTCTACTCCTTCCCCTGCTCATGCACTTTTTTTCTCTCTAAATAAATAAATAAAATATTTTTTAAAGAAAGATTAGAATAAAAAATTTAAAATTTAAAAAATTATGAACCTAATACATTTAATTGAATTTTTCAAAAGCATGTCTCTCTCTTGAATTGTTCAAGAGCAACATGGTATAAAAGTTTTATTTTACATAGCTGAAATCATTTCAATATACATATTTAATTTCTGAGGTATACTTATACAATATAAATTGGAATAAGCTCAAAATGCAAGAGACATTTTGAGGCATTACAAAATACTGAAAAGGAAATTTTTTTTAAAATACTGATTTCACAAGTTAATGGTGCAAATCGGTTACACAGCTTCCACTTCTGTAATAACAGCTGCTCATTGTTCCTGGGCTCTCTGTATAAGGTTAGACTGAAGTCAGTGGAGTTTTCCTATAAAACAAGTTATATCAGCTTGAGCTGTTTTGACTAATACTATATAGTCACTGCCCATCAACACCGATCTGCTTCAGTTCTGTGGGATTTGAATACTTTAATATATCTGTGTTCCATGGCTTCTCTATTTTTTTAAGTCCATTTGATATAATCTTCTGATTAGACTTCAACAAAAAATGAACACCTGATGCCCCATCTTCAACTCTGGAAATTCTGTACCTCTCAGCAAATAGCACCAGGGTGAGGTGGGCTTTCACTGCCTTCAAGACCAAGCATCAGAGAAGGGACACTGGATAGGGCAGCATCAAACTAGTTTGGGTACAATCTTTTGTAGCTGAAAATGAAACAAAAATAGAATAATTTTTCACTTAATATATGTAACAAGAATACATAAGAAACATTATTTTTCCCCATTTTGTAGATAAGGAAAGTAAGGATGAATGAAATTATATAAGGGGCCTTAAGAATATCAAGTATGGGGACACCTGGGTGGCTCACCAGTTTAGCATCTGCCTTCGGCTCAGGGCGTGATCCTGGAGTCCCAGGATCGAGTCCCACATTGGGCTCCCTGCATGGAGCTTCCTTCTCCTTCTGCCTATGTCTCTGCCTCTCTCTCTCTCTCTCTCATGAATAAATAAAATCTTTTTTTTTGAATAAATAAAATCTTAAAAAAAAAAAGAATTTCAAGTATGTTTCAGTCCTGAGATTTAATCCCAAGACTCTTGGTTCCAAAGCTTGTACAGATACGTCCACCCTGCCTGTAAGCACTACCTAACATTACAAAAAGTCTACAATTGAATGGAATCCAAATGGAATCCAAATGTCACTCAGAACGGACAACTTGAAAAGATGCAAGAAGCTTCAGAGACAGTCTGAGTGCTGAGGCTCCCTCTTTCTTGAGCCCAGATGGCTGGAAAGCAGCTATGGGTTCACTCCCAGGCTGACATAGTTAGCATGACCAGTGAGGCAGAGAAGTACCCTTGGCTCTGGCAGCACCCAAGATACCTTGGGAATGCTACACCACTCCCGTCTCCTGGCACCTGGACCATACCACACTCCATCCTGTTGTCAATAAAGGGTATAGGTGAACAGTACCAAGAGTCATGCCAGCAGAAACTCTTACATGACATCTAAGAAAAAAACAATGTGTTGATTTTTCTCAGAGCATTACTCAACTGGAAGGACAAAACCTAATACTGAAGGAAACTAAGCCAATACACTAAACAGGAGGTTTTGAAATATGTATAATATATTCAGAGAAATATGAGAGTCTAAGGCACTTGTAAAAGAACATCCTTTATGCAAAACAGTTGTTAATTTTTTTTTAAGATTTTATTTATTTATTCATGAGAGACACAGAGAGAGAGAGAGAGAAAGAGAGGCAGAGACACAGGCAGAGAGAGCAGCAGGCCCCATTCAGGGAGCCTGACATGGGACTCGATTCCAGGTCTCCAGGATCACACCCTGGGCTGAAGGCGGCGCTAAATCGCTGAGCCACCCGGGCTGCCCGAGTTTTGTTCATTCTTACATTAAAAATAGGTCAAGGGATGCCTGTCTGGCTTTGGCTCAGAGCATGATCTCGGGGTCCTGGGATCAAGTCCCACATTGGGCTCCTCGCAGGGAGCCTGCTTCTCCCTCTGCCTATGTCTCTGCCTCTGTCTCTGTCTCTCATGAATAAATAAATAAAATCTTTAAAAAAAGGACATAAAAAGAAAATAAAAATAGTGTCAAAATCTGAAAGAAATGCTCATCATATTAAAGAAATATCAGAAGAAAATTTGTACAGTGAAATAGTGAGCTGGAAGATGCAATCAATGATCTCAAATGCAGTGCAAAAGAAAAGAGCAAGTGTGAGCTTTAGTTATAAGGGATGAAACTGTAAATTCTAATAGCCAACTATGAATGTTCTAAAAGGTAATAAAAGATAATTAATTTGGGGTAATACTTCAAGAACAAGAAATAATGCTCCAAATTGCAGAACAATAGGCATCCATAGATTATATGTATTACTATACAACTAAAAAAAGGATATATTCAGATGCCTTGAATATACTGGGAATACAAATATTTCTCAAATTAAGGCAAGAGTGCCTTAAAATGTCATGACAAAATTTGGTAACTTCTCTGTAATATTCTTAGTTATAACTGTTAATTATAATAAAAACTCTTACACTTAACCAATAATACTGGCTTACTTGTTTGCAATAGGAAGTATATTTACAGAGTATAATTAATGATGGAAGCTGAATTTCACCTTAATGATCAAACCTAGTTTTTAACCCATTGTCTACGGCTTTAACAATTGTTATGATAAACAGAACCAATAAAATGATTGTTCTTAATGGTTTATGATCATAAGCAACCAGCTGCTTTATTCTTTTTCTTAAGGTCTTATTTATTTATTTATTTGAGAGAGAGAGAGCACACAAGCAGGGGGAAGGAGAAAGAGAATCTCAAGCTGATTCCCTGCTTTTGCACATGGGGCTCAACCTTACAACCCTGAGATCATGACCTGAGTCAAAATCATGAGTCAACCAACTGAACCACCTGGACGCCTCCCCATCTTGCTTTATTCTTTTTACAAGTTTTGGTTAAAATAAACATGGGTAAAGAACAATCAAGTTCATTTCTCAAAAAAAAAGTCCTCCCTCAAATGAAAAGAACATCATAAACTATGTGATGACTTCAGACTAATTAATATATACACAATTGTAAGGGGAGGTGGGGAAAACAAAACAAAATATTTGAAAAAATGATAGCCTACAACTTTAACTGTAAACCTGCAATTCCAAGATGCTCATTGAACCCTACACAAAAGAAACATGAAGAAAAACTACACCAAAGAACATCCTAATCAAATTACTCAAAACAAGTGATTAAAAAAAAAAGAAAAGGAAAGGAAACCAACTCAAGCCAGTAAAAACAGACATGTTAAATAAATAAGATTCAGATTTCTCACCCGAAACAATGCAAGAAAGAAGACAATGGAGCGACAGCTTTAAAGTACTGAAAGACAAGATTCTAATTGTAGAATAGTAAAAAATATCTTTCAAAAATGAAGGCAAAGCTTCCAGTCCAGGACAAGATAGAGTAAATACACTTCATATTCCTCCACTACGTACAGCTAACCATCCTGAACATTATATAAATAAGACTGAAATGTAGAAAGAAAACAGCAAATCAAAAAGGGATTTGGGGACCCAAGAAATGACATAATGTCAGAGTCCATGGGTTTTCTTTTTGACTCGTATATCCCAGACTATGGTTAGAATAGCCAGCAATCTGAAAATGTCAATGGATGCAGATTTTTAAAAAGATGCTTTTTCCAGCCAGAGGACAGGAAAGGGGCAGTGTTACAAGACAGAAAACTTTTAGATAATAAACATCTGGCTCCCAGCCAAACTCCACAGAAAACAAGTGTGGCACCACCCCTTCCATATAAACAAAAGTCTAATAGGAAGACTAGAATTGAAACAAAACAGAGGATCATAGGGGAAAAGGGGAAAAAATTAAACAAAATGAAATCAGAGAGGGAGACAAACCATAAGATTCTTTTTTTTTTTTTTTTTTTTTTTTTTTTACCATAAGAGATTCTTAATCATAGGAGGGGCATTTGGGTGGCTTAGTGGTTGAGTGTGTCTGCCTTCCGCTTAGGACATGATCCCAGGGTCCTGGGATCCAGCCATGCAGGAAGCCTGCTTTTCCCCATCCCTCTGCCACTCTACTTGTGTTGTCTTTCAAATAAATAAATAAATAAATAAATAAATAAATAAATAAATAAATAAATAAATTCTATAAAATAAAATTCAAAAACAGTAAAGAGAAGGGTTGATGATTGAGACTATACCAAGGGTTATAAGGGTAGAGTTCTATTTCTTAAGATTAGTGGTAGATACACAGATTTTAGGTTCAGGAGTATTCTTTTCACCTTCAAGGCATGTTTTACAATATATTTATTTTTATTTTTATTTTTTTAAAAGATTTTATTCATTTACTCATGAGAGACACAGAGAGAGGCAGAAACATAGGCAGAGGGAGGAGCCGGCTCCATGCAGGGAGCCCCGATGTGGGACTCAATCCTCAGATCCCAGGATCAGCCCTGAGCCAAAGGCAGATGCTTAATCGCTGAGCCACCCAGGCATCTCTATATTTCTTATTTTTAAAATGGAAAAAGAAAACTACACACGAAAATCTTGATCATACAGAAAATATATGAGAGAGCTTGAGACAAAGCTCTGGACCCATAACCACACCTCTGAATTTAGGCTCATTCCAAGATGAGCTATCAAAAAGGAACCAGGGCAAATTGTAGTCAAGAGTACGACTAGGAAAAAAAAAAAAAAAAAGAGTACGACTAGGGATCCCTGGGTGGCCCAGCGGTTTGGCGCCTGCCTTTGGCCCAGGGCGCGATCCTGGAGACCCGGGATCGAATCCCACATCGGACTCCCGGTGCATGGAGCCTGCTTCTCTCTCTGCCTCTCTTTCTCTCTCTCTCTCTCTCTCTCTCTCTGTGACTATCATAAATAAATAAAAAATTAAAAAAAAAAAGAGTACGACTAGAAAAAGGGAAAGAAAAGCAAAAGGCTGACTACACACAGGCAACAGCAAAATGTGACCAAGAGGCAGAGGAAATCAATGAGAGAATATTTCAGACCAAAGTATTCAAATTTAGTGAAGCAGATAAAGTGCAGAGATGCATATAGGAAGAAGTAAAATTTCTGAAGAAGAAAAGTTCAAAGGTTTGAAAATAATTCCTGAAGAGTAGAAAACGGGGCTATGGAGAAAAGAGTTTTTGAGTAATAAAGGCTTGTTACGAGTTTGTGACTGTTGAAATATGTAAATATACTGGCTTTAATTAAGACCCCCCCCCCCCCGCCGCCACCTCCAACACCCCGCCCCGCCAAGTCGCACCCTTCGAGGTGTCCCTGCAAGCTGGCGCAGACGTCTCGGCTCTGCAGGTCCGGGATGCCCACCGTCTAGGGCTCTCCTGACATCCCTCCAAGTCGGGCCCTCTAGATCCCCTTGTCTCCATCTCGCCAGACGGACTAGCAATACCCCCACTGGAGCCAAGAATCTTGGCTTCCTCTATAATGAATCCACCCTACACACACACACACACACACACACACACACACACACACACACACACACGCCGAATCCCAGCCCCGCCGCCCCCAGCCCAGAGGGCCCAGTTCTCGGTCCGTCCCAGCGGTGCGGCCCTCAGCCTCCGCCCCGCCGCCCGTCCCGCCCCTCACCTCGGGCTCCGGGTCTCCACGCTCCCGCTCTTCACATCCGGCACCTCGATCGTCCCTCTGAGCACCTAGAGGAGGGTGGAACGCGGGGAACTTGGCAGTTGTAGCTGAGGCAGTTGAGGCTTGTTTACCATCACCATGGAAACCCCTGGCAGCGCGCCCTGGGCGGGGCCCCGAGGGGCGGGGCCTGGCGCGCGGCCGGCCCCGGCGCACAACTCCCGCCCGTCGGGCGCACGCGGCGTTTCCCGCAGCCCGCTTGCTCCGGGCTCGCCCAGTCCCCGCTCGGCCGCACCCCAGCACCCGAGGGCCGCTGCCCGGAGAGCCCGCGCCCCCACCCCACTTCCGGCTGCTGGCGTGACCGCCGGCCGCCTTCCCCGCGGAACCCCACCTTCTTCTCCCGAAGACGCGGCTGGAAGGACGCAGGGAGCGGCGCGGTGGACCCTCGGCGGGCGGCGGGCGGCGGGGCCGCGAGGGCGCCCTTGTGACGCGCCGGGCTCGCCGCGTGATCCGTGGGCCCGGCGGGTGGGGGCCGGGGCTGCGGAGGCGGGGCGGGAGGGGAGCGGCCGGCCGCGCGATCCCGACCCCCTGAACCGACACTGAAAGCACCGCAAGGGACCCCGGGCGGCGCGGCGGTTTAGCGCCGCCTTCGGCCCAGGGCGTGGTCCTGGGGTCGCGGGATCGGGTCCCACGTCGGGCTCCCCGCATGGAGCCTGCTTCTCCCTCCTCCCGTGTCTCTGCCTCTCTCTCATGCGTAAATAAATAAAAATGTTTTTTGTTTTTTTTTTAAAAGCACCCCACCCAGGGAGCCCAGAAGACGCGTAGACGGAAGACCGCTCTGAGAGGAGGAAATGGGAGTCGGTTCCCGCCGAGGGGGGCAGAGGGCCCAGGGCGGCGGCGCCAGGAAGGCGGCTCCGAGGGCGGCGGTGGGCGCAGGCCGTGTGCTCCCAGCTGTGGCTCGCGGCTCGCGGCTCGGCGCTGGGGGGTAGATTCGCCAGGGCTTTGGCTTCAGGCCTGGCCGGAGACACAGTCCCGGGGCAGACGATGTTCGTTGCTGGAGAAACGCGCCAGGTCAATGCCCTCGGGCTTCTGCTGCGTACACCAGGCCACCCGGCTTGCTCCGAACGAGACCGCTGGTGCGCCCTTGCTGTGGACTTGCTGGTTAAGCAGATGTACACAGTTGGAATGAGCGGCATCGGGGACCAGCGTCGTCATCTCTGTATCAAAAGCTGCTGAGCAGTCTTCTGCTTGCCTTTTTTTTTTTTTTAAGGTTATTTATTTATTTATTTATTCATGAGATACACAGAGAGAGGGAGAGGCAGAGGGAGAAGCAGGCTCCATGCCGGGAGCCCGACACAGGGCTCGGATCCCGGGACTCGAGGATCACGCCCTGGGCCCTTTAGGCAGGCGCTAAACCGCTGAGCCATCCAGGGATCCCCTTCTGCTTGCTATCTTAATCCTGTTCAGGTGTAGCACTAGAAAAAGCATCCTCGAGAGCCATGATCGGTCGCCAGCCTGGATGCCCTGATGAACCTAAGCAATGCCGTGGAATATTGACATCAGAATGAGTTCTCTGACAAGGTAGAAGAAAATAAGACAACTCTAATGGTGCCTGAACAGATAAAAAGACCGTGCAAGCACAAAGATGATAACATCCCATCCCCAGCTAACGTGACTACTGCTTCTCCCATGACAACGCTAGCCCTGCTTCTCCATTCCTCCCGCTTTCTAGATAAAAATTAAGCTAGTCACTGAATCGCCCCTGCTTTCTAACAGCACCAAAACAGAACCTGTTTCCTTGGACGCTCCCCAAAATCACCTAGCAGAAGCCCATATACCATAATAAGCCCACTTTTAACACCCTCATCCTGAGACTCCCTCACTACAGCAGCAAATTACCCTTCATCGTTTGACCATACTATGGGTAGTCTTTGATGGGCATCATAGTATGAATAAAAACCCATTTCAGAATTATAAGTAAGCATATACAAAAAAATAAAATCTTACAACTTATACTCTCCTGAGAAATAAAAACGGAATCCCTGGGTGGCTCAGCGGTTTAGCGCCTGCCTTCGGCCCAGGGTGCGATCCTGGAGTCCGGGATGGAGTCCTGTGTTGGGCTACCTGCATGGAGCCTGCTTCTCCCTCTGCCTGTGTCTCAGCCTCTTTCTCTCTGTGTCTTTCATGAATAAATAAATAAAATCTTAAAAAAAAAAAAAGAAAAAACATTAACCTGAATGGCTAAACAGATGAGATCTTGGAATATAAAAAGCTTGTACGCTAAATGCTCTGTGGCTTGTATGTTTGGTTTCCAGAACAGAAGAAAGACATTAATGGTAAAATCAGATTTCTTAGTTTTGACAAACATACCATGGTTATATCAGACATTAAATATAGGAGAAACAGTAAAGGGTATGTAGGTATTCCCTGTAGTGTCTTTGCAACTTTCTATAGATTTAAAATGACCCCAAAATACTAATTTTATTTTTTTTTAATTTTTTTTAATTTTTATTTATTTATGATAGAGAGAGAGAGGCAGAGACATAGGCAGAGGGAGAAGCAGGCTCCATGCACCGGGAGCCCGACATGGGATTCGATCCCGGGTCTCCAGGATCGCGCCCTGGGCCAAAGGCAGGCGCTAAACCACTGCGCCACCCAGGGATCCCTAATTTTATTTTTAAAAAGTTATGAATTGGGGCACCGGGGTGGCTCGGTTAAGCATCTGGTTAAAAGCATCTGACTCTTGGTTTTCTCTCAGATTATGATCACAGGGTCCTGGGATCAAGCCCAGAGTTGGGCTCCATGCTCAGCCAGGAGTCAGTTTAAGGATCTTTCACCCCTCCCCTGCCCTTCCCCTTTGCACATGCTCGCTTTCTCTCAAATAAATAATCTTTTTTTTTTTTTAAGATTTATTTATTTATTTCTGATAGACATAGAGAGAGAGGCAGAGACACAGGCAGAGGGAGAAGCAGGCTCCACGCAGGGATCCTGATGTGGGACTCGATCCCAGGTCTCCAGGATCATGCTCTGGGCCGAAGGCAGGCACTAAACCACTGAGCCACCCAGAGATCCCTAAATAAATCTTTTTAAAAAAATTATGAACAATTATCCTCCAGGGAAGAGTTTTATTTCTGCACTGGAGTAATAGTGATGGTTGTTATAATCTTGAGTGACTCTGGTATGAGGGTCAAATACAGTCACAACAACAGCTCTTCTGCCTCAATTCTAGCTTTTGGTTCTTCCCACTCCAACCAACAGGGTTCCTTCCTGGGTCCCCACATACCCTCTGGCATGTGGCCACCACCCACTGAAAGTGACCACACTTGCTCCCCACTACTTTGTTGTTACACGGAAGTCCATCAGTCCAGGATTTCTGACTGCTTTCAAAGTGAAAATAAGCTGTAAGTAAAACAAAACAAAGGCACAGAGAAGTTGGGTCAAGGCAGCATTGTCAAATTAAAGAAGGAGGAAACTGCCTCTTTTACTCTGCAAACATATTAACATATTCCTGAGCTTTCCTCGGTGAGATGTTATTCTGCAGCCCCCAGCCTTCACCCCAAGCACAGGAGTCAATTGATGCTATAGTGAGAGGCATTACATGATATGATATACCAACAAAACATAAAATAGGATACCAAAATTGAACACCTGATAGTCACTGGAGAACTAGGTGTAACGGTCTGGCATTTTATGGTAGCAGTGAATAGAAGTTTTCATTCAGAGGGTGCCTGGGTGGCATAGTTGCTTAAGCATGGGA
The DNA here is from genome assembly GCF_048164855.1 of Canis lupus baileyi. Taxonomy (NCBI): domain Eukaryota; kingdom Metazoa; phylum Chordata; class Mammalia; order Carnivora; family Canidae; genus Canis; species Canis lupus. The sequence goes on along the minus strand of NC_132866.1, from coordinate 37,722,059 downwards.
CTCTTGATTTTGGCTCAGGTCTTGATCTCAGGGTCATGAGATGAAGCCCCACGCTCAGCACGGAGTCTGCTAAAGTTTCTCTCCCTATCCCTCTGCCCCTGCTTACTTCATGCTCTCTCTCTCTCTCTCAAATAAATAAATCTTTAAAAAAATAAAAGGAAGTTTTCATTCAGGGAATTCTCCCATAATAAAAGAAAGATAGGGATCCCTTGGTGGCTCAGTGGCTGAGTGCCTGCCTTCCCCCAGGAGCCTTGGAGTCCTGGGATGAAGTCCCCTATCAGGCTTCCTGCATGGAGCCTGCCTCTCCCTCTGCCTGTGTCTCTGCCTCTCTCTCTGTTTCTCATGAATAAATAAATAATTTTTTAAAAAGATAGATATGAATGGCAGAAGATACAATTATTAAAACAACTGGGACCCTAGGAGGAGTTTATCTTCTGGAATCTGGTGATTTTCATTATGTTGGAGTAGAGGCTTGCTGTCCAATAGAAACAAAATGTGAGCCACGCATGTAATTTAAAATTTTTGTAGGAGCCACATTTATAAAAGTAGGAAGAAACAGGTAAAATTAATTTGTTTCAATGTATCCAAGATATAATTTCATATGTAATCAATATATAAAATTATCAGTGATACACTTTATATTATTTTTTACTGGAGTAAATCTTTGAAATGTGTGTATTTTCTGTTGGACAGCACATCTCAACACAGATGTTAAATTTTTATTGGGAATACTTAACATATATTTATATTTTATAAAATTTACAGTTAAAAAATTAGATTCACATATCTATGTTGTTCCAAACATAGTTAAAAATTTTCAAATATGAATTATCCATATTTAAATTTAAATTAAGGCAAGAAAGTAAAGAAAATGGAATTCTAGTGTGTTGTCTTCAGGAATGCAAAATGGTGCAGCCACTATGGAAAACAGCATGGCAAATTCTCAAAAATTGAAAAGGATTACCATGTGATCCAGCAATTACATTTCTGGATATACTCAAAATAATTGAAAATAAGATCTGAAAGAGATAGTGGTACACCAATGTTCATAGCAGCATTATTTACAATAGGGAAAAGGAGGAAGCAACCCAATTTGTTGATAGATGAATGAATAAACAAAATGTGGTCTGTACAAACAACATAATATCATTCATCCTTAAAAGAGAAGGAAATTCCGGGGCACCTCGGTGGCTCGGTTGGTTAAGCATCCAACTCTTGATTTTGGCTCAGGTCATGATCTCAGGGTCTGAGACTGATCTCTACATCAGTCACAGCATTCAGCAGTATCCTTAAGATTCTCTCTCCCTGTCCTTCTCCTTCTGCCCCTCCCCCCTTCTCATGCTCTCTCCGGGGCAAAAAGGAGAGAGAGAGAAGGAAATTCTGAGACATGCTACTACATGGATGAAACTTGAGGACATAACGCTTCATGAAACAAACCAGTCATAAAAAGACAAGTACCACATGATTCCACTTCAAGGAGGATCAGATTCATAGGCCAGAAAAAGGAATGGTGATGTAGCCCTGGACTGTGGGGAGGCAGGAAATGGGGAATTGTTTAATATGTATAGAGTTTCAGGCTTTCAAGACGAAAAGAGTACAGAGATTGTTTGCACAAGATTGAATGTACTTAACGCTACTGATCTTAGAAAATGGTTAAGATGGTCAACTTATATTGTTATTTTACTACAATTAAAATAAAAAGTCAGGGGTAACTGAGTGGCTCATTCAGTTAAGTGTCCAACTCTTGATTTCAGCCCAGTTCACGATCTCAGGGTCATGAGATCAAGGGTTGCGAGATTGAGCCCCGCAAAGGGCTCTGCACTGAGCACAGAGCCTGCTTGGGATTCTCTCTCCCTCTGTTCATTCCCCACCCCACCTACTGCCCCCTCCATCAATGAGTAAATTAATTTTTAAAAAAGTCAGGGGTGCCTGGCTCAGTCTGTAGAGCATGTGACTCTTGATCTTTGGGGTCATAAATTTAAGTCTCACATTGTGTGTAGAGGTTATTTAAAAATAAATTTAAAAATATTAAAAAGTCAGATCCTTAATCCCACTAGCCCATTTCAAGTGCTCAGCAGCCCTGTGTGGCTAACTGGCTTCCTTATCACACAATGCAGCTTTAGACTAAGAAAGGAGGAACTGAAATCCTACTATCTTCAACTGTCACTTTGAAAGGACTTCTCCTTGGTTCTGTCTCTGCCCTAAGCCACTGCCTTTCTTCACTCTGCCTGGAGGGTTAGAACCTGTTACTTAAGTCTAGAGAGTTGGAAATACTCATACCAATGACTTCAGAATAAGCTTCAGTTTCCTTTGGAGAGTTTCACTTGAATATAGAGGGCGGGGCAGCCATCTGATTGTTAGCCATCTACTTTGATCCTGTGGATGTAATACTTCTCAAAAGGAGGCACAAGAAAATTAAACTTCACATGTCACCTGTGAAAGTTTATTCCAACATGGATTAACACTGAAATCACTGTGATCCAATGAATAAAATCTGAAAGCAATTTTTATAAAGTCCCATTTGTGAATAGCACAGAGATTTGACCCCTCAGGGCCAGAAAGAAGGGTGAAGGAGCTATACATGAGGCATCATCAGGGCTTGCTCTTGACTTTCCCTATAGGGCTTAAGTGTGATTGGCTTTTATTTACAGTTCTTAGTAAACATTAGGTTTCTTATCAGGTGCTCGATATATATTTTAGACAAAGATTGATTAGAGGTTATTTTAAGTTTTTGTTTTTAAGGAAGTGTGTGAGCAGAGCAGGGAGGAGGGAGCAGATACAAAGGGAGAGAAAGAATCTGAAGCAGTCCCTGCCCTAGCATGGAGCCCAAACCCAAGGCTCAAATCTTAGGACCCTGAGATCATGACCTGAGCTGAATGGACCTGTAACTGACTGAGCCACCCAGGGTCCCCTAGAGTTGTCTTTATAATAATCTTTGTATTTTATTACTATGTGATTTAATCATTTTTCTATTCTCCAAGTCTTTTTAGTTAACTTGTGGCTCCTAAGAATTTTTATTCTTTTCCGAAAAGACATAATATATGATAAGCCTGATAGGATACACATTATGCCTTATCAGTAAAGAATGAAAATCCCTCCTCTGGGTGATAAATTCTCTAAATGCAAGGACAGAACAATTTAATTCTCTTTGTCTTCCATGCCTTTAAGCACAGGGCTCAAATAAGTTCTAAGCAAGCATTTGCTGATGGCCAGAAAGGCTTTTTCTGTAGGTGTTAATATGTGTTTTAAATGACATTATCCAGTTTTATTTAACAAGGGTTAAATGTCTTTGTTGCTTACCAGTAATCAAAGACAGGCATCAAGTTTAGCTCAATCACTGAGTATCCAGGGCTCCTAGAATGGTCTCCTGCCCAAAGAAAGGACTCAAGTAGTATTGAATAGATAAGTAAATGAAAGCTAACTACTTTTTAAAGTAAACTGCTTTAAAATGAGTTGAGGTGGTGCCTGGCTGGCTCAAGTCTGTAGAACATGCAACTTTTGATCTTGGAGTTGGGAGTTCAAACCCCGCATCGGGCAGAGAGATTACTTAAACAAACAAATCTACCAAAAAGACAAATGCACACAATAAAAAGAAGAAAGAAAGGAAAGAAAGGAAAGAAAGGAAGGAAGAAAGAAAGAAAGAAAGAAAGAAAGAAAGAAAGAAAGAAAGAAAGAAAGAAAGAAAGAAAGAAAGAAAGAGAAAGAACGAACCTTATGGGGCACCTATTGTACCTTATGGGACTATTTGACTCAGTAGGTAGACAGAGAATGTGACTCAATCTTGGGGCTGTAAATTCAAGCCCCACATTTGGTGTAGAAATGACTTAAAAATAAAATCTTAAAAAAAATAAAAAGAAAACAAAATGAGTAGGTAATTGCATTTCTTAATCCTTAGGAAGAACTTTCATGTAAGTATTTTAAGTGTTAAATACAGCAAAAGTGGGGTTTTTGACATCCTCTCAGATATTATAAACATTTAAGCCACAATTAAAAGACATTTGCCTGGGGCAGCCCTGGTGGCTCAGCGGTTTAGAGTCGCCTACAGCTCAGGGTGTGATCCTGGAGACCTGGGATCCAGTCCTACGTCAGTCTCCCTGCATGGAACCTGCTTCTCCCTCTGCCTGTGTCTCTGCCTCTCTCTCTCTCTCTCCTCTCTGTGTATTCTCATGAATAAATAAAATCTTTAAAAAAAAAAAAAAAAGACAGTTGCCTGAATACATTCGGCACTAGGAAGAGCCATGCTCATAGGAGCTCAGCCACGGAAGTGAGGCTCTCTGCCAGCTGTGGTGAAGACGAATGAAAACCAACTCTGTTACTCTAAGTCAGCCAACACCCTAATAGGAAATGAGTTTATAGTTCACATTTTTGGGAAATGCCGAAATATTTTTTCATTGTATTTACAGATTTCAGTAGATTTATTTATAGACTGAATATTCATGACTCCATTGTAGATTGAGTCAGTTTACCCTCTCACTTAGAAGAGGATAGGAGAAAGGTCTTTACCAATATTAACTTGTTTGTTGTCAATTAACAGTACTCAGACTGGCCAGGATAGAAGAGAGTCACTATTAAGACTCCTTATTTCACTGTTGAGATTCAGCCCAGGGAAGTTATATGACTTTTTCAAAGTCACCCAAATAGTAAATTGTTGCACAGAAACCCAGAATGCTTGGAAGCTATTTTGGTGATTTTCCTCTTATGCCACACTGATTCTTTGCTATGAGTATATGTGTGCTTGTGTGTTCCTCACATTGTACATTAGTATGGGACCATCAAAATTGAAGCTGGAAACAGATCTTATTGTTCAATGGGGAAAAATTATTATTTCTGTGATCTTTAAAGTTTTTGCCAAAATATTAAAAACCCTCTGACTGGGATGCCTGGGTGGCTCAGCGGTTGAACGTCTGCCTTTGGCCCAGGGCATGATCCTGGAGTCCCGGGATCGAGTCCCATGTCGGGCTCCCTGCATGGGGCCTGCTTCTCCCTCTGCCTGTGTCTCTGCCTCTCTCCCCATCTCTCATGAATAAATAAATAAAATCTTAAAAAAAAAACCCTCTGTTATAAGGGTATTGGGAAATGAAAACATTACTAAAACTAATATTTATTTTGTATTCTGTGACTTATTAGAAACATTGAGAAAGTGTTTTGTTTATAAAAGCTTACCAAGGATAATGCTTCCTCTTCTTTTCATTTTATAGCTTATGACAGAAAAAGTATCTTTTCAATTCTTTAGCCAATTGTCACATTCCTTTATATATTTGGATCACATTCTACTGTTTTACCATTTGTACTTCTAACATCAAGAAATATCTCCTAGAATTCCCCAGCACAAAGTTATTTTGCCAGCATCATGTCCTCTAGGACATCTTTAACCTTTTCATCATAAACACTTTACTGATGTTAAATTCTCCTTCAACACGTCCTCTGGCTGCAGATCTGGAGTCTCTTGTACAATAGCAATGTCAACATTCCCTCTGTCAGCTCCTTTGGTTATAACTCCATTTACACTAAGGCCCAGTCTCTCTCCCAGCATTATCACTTTTCATTTATTTGCTGTACTTTTGTCTTTATTGATCAATTCCTTCTTTTGATCATCCATTTCTTTGGGAATGTCATTAGGTTTATTTTGGGAGACAAGAAGTGACCCAATCACATGCTTTTCTGTCCATATGTGGGCTAAGCAACAGATTCACAGTGATCATTGACAGACTTTCAGAGAACTTATATGCCTTGTCACTTACCATGATATACATCTGTTATTTATATAGTGATTTGTGACCTGAAGAGCTGGCAGTGAAGTTTATATTTTATGCAATTACAGTTGATACACTGTTGCAACTAAAATTTGAATCATGTTTTTTTGGGGACTGATATGTAACTAAACCATTGTGAGTGTAATCTATGCATTAGGGAAGCCTATAAAATGAGGTATGGCTGTGTCCAGGTACAGTCTAGTAGAGAGTTTAAGAGGAACATAGACTTGAGGGTTTGATAGACTGGCTTAAATTCAGGACAACCATTGTCAACCTTTTAAAAGAAAAAGTAAGCAATTCAGTCAGTAAAATCAAGTTTGAGAATGACAAAAGAATGGCAATTTGGGACAAGCACACTATGGCAAACCATAGGCAAATACAGAGAACAATGGAGGAGAGCATCCTTTTATAGGGGAAAGGAAGAAGTTGGGACAAAAGTCCACGGGAGAAAAATGAGAGTTTATTGGCTGCAGGCAAATTTGTGGTGGCCTTTCACTGGTTGCTGAGCTGAGAGGAAATCCTCCTTCCTTCCTGTTGGATTTTGCAAGCTGTGAGGAATGGTGTGTGTGAGAGCCCTCCTTTCATGGCTTCCTGACTAATTCTGAGTTAGGTTTCCTTAACACATTTTCACATCTTAGACAAGTGCCTCACCTGTAAAACTAAGATAAAACCATCCCATCTTTCAGGTAACTGTGAGAAGTAGTGATCACATCAAGATCTCGTTTCACACAGGACTGGGCAGATGCGTGCTAAGCTTGTGACCAGCAGTACTGGCAGCAGAAATAGAATCTCAATTTTCCATAGACAATTCCAAAATTATTTTACATTCTTATTATAATTAAACAGGGGAAAAATACTCTATGGAAGCCTATCTATTCACTTTCTTGCTGTCTGAAACCTCTTAAGACTACTAAGAGGTCCAGTTTTGGGTGGGGAAGGAAGTTAGAATATGTAAAGGAAGGTATGGTGTAGCTATCTAAGAGGACTGCCTTATTACCAGGGAGGAGGTGGAACTGGGTTGTCAGATGAGGAAAGAAATGAGGTTTGTGCAATGATCTATGTTTCTCTGAGTCACATCTACATGGTATCTTTATTATTTGGTTTACAATAATGTCTACAACATTAGCCAGTCTGTTAGCAAGTGCAAGAATAGGGGTGGCTAGGCGGCTTAGTTGGTTAAACATCCAACTCTTGATTTTAGCTTAGGTCGTGGTCTCAGGTCCTGGGATCAAGTCCCTCATTGAGATCTGCACTCAGTGGGGAGTCTGCTTGAGAATCATCTCCCTCTCCCTCTGCCCCTACTCCTGCTTGTGCTCTCTCTCTCTAAAATAAATAAATGTCAAAAAACAAAAACAAGTGCAAGAATAAATACATTCCAGGGGCCCCTGGCTGGCTAAGTTAGTAGAGTATGGAATCCTTAATCTCAGAGTCATGAGTTCTAGCCCCATGTTGGGTGTAGGGTGTAGGGATTAAAAAAAAAAAAAATTCCAGTAACAAGTAACATATTATCTTTTTGAAATCTGTAATTTTAGTTTTCTAAGAGTATATATCTGGAAGTAAATATGATATATATATGTGTGTATATATATGCACATATATATTGGTTGGTGACTCGTAGGCATTAAGGATAACAAGGTAGATGACTTATTATATTTATTAACATTTTATTCCTAGTACCTCTAAAAGGGTCCTTGAGGAAGTATAAGAACTTTTTCTCTGACGAAGGGATCATTCTTCAGATTCTGGTGGTAGTCAATGAAATTAACATTGATATTAGGCAGTAAAGACCTGTAAAAGCAAAGGGAGAGAACTTGTTTTAGGAGGGCACCCAGATGACCTACAGATGAAGTTGCTATAATGAAGCCTCTAAGTTTGGAGTGTGATGTTTGCTCAGCACTTTGAGATGATCTCCAATGCTTATGACCTTGACAAAATATAGAATTTGGTTTAAGAAATGCCTGAAAATTCTCCATACTACCTTTTCTTGTGACTGAAATGTGGCCTCAAGTGGTTTTGGGTCCATGCATTTTTCCCTCTAACATAGGAAACAACACACAGGAAAGGTCCTTACTGGCACCGAAGAACAAAGGCTACTGAACTTGAGAAGCATAACTCTTTTTTTTTTTTTTAATTCTTTTTTTTAATTTTTTATTTATTTATGATAGTCACACAGAGAGAGAGAGAGAGAGGCAGAGACACAGGCAGAGGGAGAAGCAGGCTCCATGCACCGAGAGCCCGATGTGGGATTCGATCCTGGGTCTCCAGGATCGCGCCCTGGGCCAAAGGCAGGCGCCAAACCGCTGCGCCACCCAGGGATCCCCGAGAAGCATAACTCTTGATCATCAATGCTTTTAGAGACAGCTCTTGGGATGCCTGGGTGGTTCAGCGGTTGGGGGTCTGCCTTTGGCTCAGGGCCTGATCCCAGGTCTGCAGATTGAGTATCCCATCGGGCTCCCTGCAAGGAGCCTGCTTCTCCCTCTGACTGTGTCTCTGCTTTTCTCTCTGTGTCTCTCATGAATAGATAAATAAAATCTTTTTAAAAAGAGAGAGATAGTTCTTGACCAAAAGAAAGAAATGTGAAAAGTAATCGAGAAAATCTGAACTAAAATTGGAATTGGGAAGACTTCTAGAGGAAGCTCTTATCCCCTACCACTAGTCAGTTATCCCCAACAGAAAGAGTGGTGCCTTGCATCTCCAACTGGAAGATGTCACTATTTTACTACGTTTCCCAGGAAAGATATTCTTCTGTCCAGCAACAACCCCAACTAATGGAAAATGCTGCAGCTCAGCCAATGAAAAGTCATTGTCACCTTAAACTCTTTCCTCCCTCCAATCAACTTTAATTTTTCCTTTGCCAATGGACTTCCTTGCCCAACCCTCTCTATAACAGCCTTCCATTTTATAGAATTCCTTGGAGTATCTCTCTGCTTGATGAGATACTGCTTGATTCATGAATCACTTGATAAGGCCAATTTGATCTTCAAACTTACTCAGTTTTATTTTTTTTAAAGATTTTATTTATTCATGAGAGAAACAGAGAGAGAGACAGAGACAGAGACACAGAGACACAGGCAGAGGGAGAAGCAGGCTCCATGCAGGGAGCCCCGCATGGGACTCAATCCCAGGTCTCCAGGATCACGCCCTGGGCCAAAGACAGTGCTAAACTGTTGAGCCACATCGGCTGCCCTCAGTTGTATTTTTTTTTAACAGAAAAAATCACAAAGAAAGGACAAAGGACAAGAATCATTGCAATAAGTGGTTATCTCAATATTCAGAAGAGGAGGAGCATAAAGGAAACCTTGTTAACACTTTTAGGTACATCCTTGCAGAAAATTTTAATGTATATAGATATATATTACACATTTGATGTAAATACCAAAATATATCATTTTAGGAAAATGTACACAAGACCACTTTTTTACAAAAAGATTTCTACTAGGGGCACCTGGGTGGCTCAGTTGGTTAAGTGTATAACTCTTGATTTCAGCTCAGGTCATGATCTCAGGGTTGTGAGATCAAGCCCTATGTTGGGCCTTGTTCTGGGCCTGGAGACTGCTTAAGATTCTCTCCCCCAACTCCACTGCACTCTCTCCATAACAGAAAAACAAAAATGAAAACAAAAACAAAAAGAGGTTTCTGCGCCACATGTCAGGATAGCAGCAGAAGTAACTGCTTGTCAGGCCAGATGATTTATCTCTCCCAGTACATTAAGCAGGAGGGCACTAAAAACAGTCATGTCATTACCCATCTATTGTATAAGCATGAGTGGCCTTCTGTATCTGTCAAGGTTCAGAGAGAGGAAGAGTAGCCACCAGGTAATGTGTATGTATAATTTGTTACAGGGATGCTATTGTGGGAGCTGGTTAAGCATCTCTGTCTAGAAAGGAAGATGGATGAGAGAGTCTGGAGAGGCCAGAATGGCTGGAACTCAAGTTGGAAATAGAGCTAAAATTCGCCTTAGCTCCCTTGTTTTTGCCTCTAGTCTTGGTAGTGTGAGCATCTAGCAGAAGACCCTTCCTGAGCTTAACACATATCTGGCCCAAGAGTTGGGGAAGTTAAAGGAGGATGCAGGGGAGGTATCACAGCTATAAGGTTGGCTTCTGTCACCCAACAATGATGATAAGAACAGCAGGTTCTGCCCCTTGAAACCTCACACAAGGATCTCTCTTGTAGCCCCCCACATCTAAACACACAGAGAAGAGATTTCTGGGCAATATCCTCCAGCTTAATCAAGTTGCTATGGCATGAAGCCACTGACCCTGGTTTCTTTTTTTTTTTTTTTTAATTTTTTTTTTTTTTAATTTATTTATGATAGTCACACACAGAGAGAGAGAGAGAGAGAGAGAGAGAGGCAGAGACACAGGCAGAGGGAGAAGCAGGCTCCATGCACCGGGAGCCCGACGTGGGATTCGATCCCGGGTCTCCAGGATCACGCCCTGGGCCAAAGGCAGGCGCCAAACCGCTGTGCCACCCAAGGATCCCATGACCCTGGTTTCTTTATAGTCCTCGATGTGGCTTGCCTCTTGGATGCCCTGACAAAAGCATGAGTTTAAGACATTTTAGTGATTTATTTATTTATTTTTTTATTCATGAGAGACACAAAGAGAGAGAGAGAGGCAGAGACCCAGGCAGAGGGAGAAGCAGGCTCTATGCAGGAAGCCTGACGTGGGACTCGATCCCAGGTCTCCAGGATCACACCCTGGGCTGAAGGCAGCGCTAAACCTCTGAGCCACCCAGGCTGCCCAATTTTAGTGATTCTTGACTTGAGACTGTGATATAGGTATTTTTTCTTTCTTTCTTGTATGGAAGAGTAAGCCCCCCCCTTTTGTCTCTCTCATTGTCACCCAATACCAAACCACTTTACTTAACTGATCTTCTTTAACTTATAACTGTCCCCTTTTTTTCCTGTTGGTAGGTAATAAACAAAACCAAACCAAACCTTTTTCTTTTTTAAAAGATTTTATTTACTTGGGTTTTTGTTTGTTTGTTTGGTTGGTTGGTTGGTTTTTTTAAGATTTATTTGACAGCACAAGCAGCAGGAGCAGCAGAAAGAGGGAGAAGCAGGCTCCCTGCTGAGCTGGGAGCCCGACACGAGGGCTCGATCCCAGGACCCTGGGATCATGACCCAAGTAGAAGGGAGACATTCAACTGACTAAGCCACCCAAGCCCCCCAGTAAAAAACTTTCAAAGTCAATATTATTAACACCTCCTATTATGGGATAAAGATCTCAAAATTGTTCTAGTTTTGCAGGATAACATTTGGGGTTTATGTTTTTTGTAAGTAGTCAAAATATACATGTTAGCAGGACACCATTGTTGCTTAATAACTCTCAAGGGAGGGGATCCCTGGGTGGCTCAGCAGTTTGGCGCCTGCCTTTGGCCCAGGGCGCGATCCTGGAATCCCGGGATCGAGTCCCGCATCAGGCTCCTGGCATGGAGCCTGCTTCTCCCTCCTCCTGTGTCTCTGCCTCTCTCTCTCTCTCTGTGTGTGTGTCTATCATAAGTAATAAATAAATCTTAAAAAAAAAACTATCAAGGGATTAAAAAAAAGAACTTTCAACAAAAGCATAGATAATGAAAATACTTAGCACATATTCAGCTCTCCAAGGAAGGACTGGACTCCACATGGCCTGTGCTCACACTTCTGTCCTATCAGCTCTTTGCCACATGCAGTGAAGCTCAGGAATCATTGGCCAATACTGACCTCTTGTTCATTTGCCCTTGGGGAGCACAAAGTCTGCCATGAGCAAATGGAGGCAGAACAGGATGCTCCCTAACAAAGGATTAGTACTCAGGGGGATTGTGGGGCTGACGCAGGGACAGGCTCCCTCCCACTCATCCAACCACAATGGTTTCAAAATAGAAGCTACAGTGGGAAGGAATTGTTTTTACCATATTAATTTGGGCGAGGTATGCTGGGGTCAGATGCTAATACAGAGAGAGAAAACTGGGATCCTTGGGTGGCTCAGTGGTTAAAGCATCTGCCTTCAGCCCAGGGCGTGATCCTGGAGTCCCAGGATTAAGTCCCATGTCAGGCTCTGTGCATGGAGCCTGTTTCTCCCTCTGCCTGTGTCTCCGCCTCTCTCTCTCTCTCTCTCTCTCATGAATAAATAAATAATCTTAAAAAAAGAGAGAGAGAGAGAAAACTGTTTTCTGTACTCACAGCCACCCAAGGTCACTCGGGGGAAGCACCAGGTTAATCATGAGGCAGAGTGAGGGGTAACTGTGGTTTATTGTGATTTTTGGTGGAAGGAAAAGTTTAGGCAGGGCAAATAGGTTTAGGATTGGCTAATTTGAATAATTTCAGTGGGCCCTTGGGTACAGGGGCTATCCCAGGATACCTGATACTTGGCCCTGCGGTAATCAGGGTGGGTGTATAGTGGTCCAGAGTATATAATTCAGATAAGGGAGATGTTTGGTGTTGTGGACTTAACGGGTTGTTCAAGAAGAGGAACTGACCAGCCTCTAGCCAGAATGTCAAAACTGGATCAAGATAGCACACATCTGGGATGCCTGGGTGGTTCAGCGGTTGAGCATCTGCCTTCCGCCAGGGCGTGATGCTGGGGACCCGGGATCGAGTCCCGCATCGGGCTCCCTGCATGGAGCCTGCTTCTCCCTCTGCTTGTGTCTCTGCCTGCCTCTCTCTGTGTGTCTCTCATGAATAAATAAATAAAATCTTAAAAAAAAAAAAAGATAGCACACATCTACCCATACAATCTTATATCACAGCATATTCTTTCAAAACAATGTATGTAAAAGATTGCACATCTTGTTACTTCTTTAATCCAAGACGTTAAAACTCCCCACTGATGTTAACTTCAAAATTTTTCTCAAATTTTGAAATATTTCATCATTCAAAAATTGTATTACAGTAATTGCTTTTTAAAGAGTTGAAAAGCCCCTCATGGGGCACTTGGGTGGCTCAGCTGGTTAAGCATCTGCCTTCTGTTCAGGTTATAGTCCCAGGGTGCTGGGATCCAGCCCTGGGTCAGGCTGTCTGCTAAGCGAGGAGTCTGCTCCTCCCTCTGCCCCTGTTCATGTGTACTATCTCTCAAATAAATACATAAATAAAATCTTAAAAAAAAAAAAAAGGTTGAAAAGTACCTCACAGCACTGGTTTACCTCTAAGTTTTTGTCCCCAAACAATGAAATAGTCAATATATCAAAATGTCAACTGTCTTACATTTGTAAAGTATCTGTAATTTTCTGCACGTTTTAAATATTCCATATATATATTTTTTTAAAAATGGAAGTTACTGAAAGAGAAAAAGAGACAGAGAAGAGCTGCAAGCTGCCCTGCATCCAGTGCATCTTTTTTTCTTGCCACTTTTTATTGAGATATAACTGGCATTGATGTACGTCTTAATCCAAATGAAGTTTCCTGACTCTCCTGAGCCCCATAGAAATGAAGGCATTTAATTGTACATACTTTGGGATGGGAAAACTTATAATCAAGCTAAAAGCTTACAACTCAGAATGAAGACAGACAGACCTTAGCTCAACTAATGTCCAAGCCAGGCCTTTTTTCTGGCTTGCCCTGATGAGGAAATGGTCAAAGGGCATCCATGCAATATTGCCCAGTATCACCCAGCCCACTTGCAGTCTTTTGCTAGGCAAAAAACAATAAAAAAAACAATTCAAGCAAGTAACAAGCTCAGAGAGGTGCCATAATTCCTCTTTCACTGTTTAATACAAAGTACTGTTTGAAATAACTGCAAAACCCCAAGGGTCCAGCCTTCTGGGGTGGTGACTTCTTGAAGCATTGGTGCTGCTTCAAAGGTGCATTTTTCTTTTTTTTTAAATGATGTAAAATTGGGATATAACATTATATTCATGTCAGGTGTACCACATAATTCATTATTTGCATATACTACAAAGTGAAAACAATAAGTCACCATCCAACACCATACAACTGACCTTCTTCACAAAGGTTTATTTATTTTTTTAAATTTTATTTATTTATTCTTGAGAGACACACACAGAGAGAGGCAGACACATAGGCAGAGAGAGAAGCGGGCTCCATGCAGGGAGCCTGAGGTGGGACTCGATCCTGGGACTCCAGGATCACCCCCTGGGCCGAAGGCCTTAACAGCTAAGCCACCCAGGTATCCCACAAAAGTTTATTTGTCTGTATAGATCAAGAAAATTCTCCAGATGAGGCAGCTGAACTGGCTTTCATCCCACCTGGGTTCTTTCATTGTCATCCCTGCCTGCTAGAGTACCTGGCCTCAAGGAGAAACATTACATCTGGACAGGTTCCATGCTGCTGCTGGGTAGTTCAACTTACCTTTTTTACATCATTCTTTTCTTCTCTCAGTGGGAAAGGAAGCCAAAAAAGGGGCTTGTAAGCCAGCCCAAGTCTCTCTCTCTTGGGTTCAAGGGTGCGGCAGTTAAGAGTGCATACCATAGGACGCCTGGGTGCTCAGCAGTTAAAATGTCTGCCTTCAGCTCAGGCTGTCCTGGAGTCCCCGATAGAGTCCCAAGTTGGGGTCCCTGCAGGGAGGCTGCTTCTCCCTCTGCCTTTGTCTCTGCCTCTCTCTCTCTCTGTCTTCTATGAATAAATAAAATCTAAAAAAAAAAAAAAAAAAAGAGCACATACCATAGAACCAAAGTGCCTCAGCATGCCAGCATTTACACCTGCCATCTACAAGCTGAGTGACCTTAGGAAAATTACCTTAATGACTCTGTACTTCAGTTTCCTTCCACTAAGTGGTGATGGTAGTTAACACCTGCTGCTAGCTTGCTATGATGTTTAAATGAGATTTAGTATTCAAAACCAGTACAAACCACAGTGAAGGTGTAATACATGCAAGCTATTGTTACTGTATTGCTATCTGATAGATACTGTAGCTTTGAATAAAAGCCATCTCTGAGCCTCAGGGATCCTGCTCATTGGCACTCTCCTAGGGAAGGGGGTGGGCAAAACTTAATGAAGTTTTCTTTCAAGGAGTAACTGGAAAATTTTAATAGACTCCAGACAATACAAACTTCTGTACCATTTGTTATGGATGAGTGGCTTCCACAGAGGAGCTTATTTTTGAAACTTAAAAATATTTGTTGAAAGGCGTTAAATTTGTGATAATCTATTTACATAAATAGGAAATTAAAAGGCAGGTCAGTCTCTCCGAGAGGATACATTTTGGGGTGAGCTTCATTTGTGGTGAATTCAATTGTTTTTAAATCACAAACCTTAAAGGTGCACGTGTCTGCAGGTACTCTCAACAATAAAAACAACAACAACAACAACCATGTGGGGGTGGGGTGGATGGATCAGCCGTTTAGTGCCGCCTTCAGCCCAGGGCCTGATCCTGGAGACCCGGGATCCAGTCCCAAGTCAGCCTCCCTGCAGGGAGCCTATTTATTCTCGTGAATAAATAAAAATGAGAGACACACAGAGAGAGGCAGAGACATAGGCAGAGGGAGAAGCAGGCTCCATGCGGGGAGCCCAATGTGGGACTTGATCCCAGGACTCCAGGATCATGTGCTGAGCCGAAGGCAGATGCTCAAACCGCTGAGCCACCCAGGCGTCCCAATAAGTAAAATCTTTAAAAAGTCTCTTTTAGATTTCTGAGTTTAGGTGAGACATTTTTGAGGTGAAAAGAATGGAGGTCCCTATGACCCCACAGCTGAGGTGGTCCAGGAAGACAAGTGTGGGCAAATATTTTCCAGTTGGTGAGAAGAACTGGAAATTGTGGGCAAGGCCTGGATTTGTGGCACCAGTATGAACAATTTCAGGCCTCACTGTGAAAGAGGGTCTACCTGTAATGTTGCTGGTTCTCATCTCTGAAAAAAACATTAATAGGCACCTAGGATTACTCCCAAGACCAGAGAGAGGCTCATAATCAGGCCAAGGCTCTAATCTTTCTTTCAGGGAGGCTCTCAAAGATTATTGCATTGTTGGGCAGCCCGGGTGGCTCAGCGGTTTAGCACCGTCTTCAGCTCAGGGCCTGATCCTGGAGACCCAGGATGGAGCCCCACGTGGGGCTCCCTGCCTGGAGCCTGCTTCTCCCTCTGCCTGTGCCTCTGTCTGTCTCTCTCTCTCATTAATAAATAAGTAAAATTTAAAAAAAAGGATTATTGCATTGTTGATCAATAATGAACAGGGAGCCCCTCGAAGGGATCAAAGAGCCCGTGTAGCTTGAGTCTCTCTTAACGGACTATATAAACATATCTTCTTGGACCTGGCTTCACAGTCCCTTAATTCTGAAGCACTATTTTTTGTTACCGTTTTAATATTTGCCTCAGATTGGCTGCTTGCATTCTCTCTCCAGAACCACTTTTCTACAGTCTGCTATGATGAAGTCATTGTGGAGTTTTGTGGGAACACCTACCTGATTTTTGTAGGACTCATTTTCAGTAATTTTGCTTTAATTTTCTCCTTGTACATTTTCACCCCCTCTAACAGCTCTTCCTTTCACTTTTCCCATTTTTCTTTCCTAGAATCAGCTTTTGACAAACTGCTTTTTACTGTCATCCGCTCATAATCTGCCACTGCTCCAAACATTCCCTTAATTTAACCAGTGATTTTAAAATAATCTGTTCTGTGAAACCTGTGATGAATGCCTTGATCTCATCCTCTTTATAAAGAGTCTCCAAAAATTAAAATGGTGATAATTACTAACTCCAGAACACATCAAGAAGTCTCCACTGCTCTCAGGCTGGGAAGCCATTTCCACCCAGCCTTTAGTTTCAGGTGTTCCCTTGGGTCTTCTGGGTCACCTTCAGAGACCGGGGACTCCTCAGCCCAAGTAATCGACATGTGAGCAACCTCAGTGAACATGTTACTCCTTCCCTAAATTCTGCAATCGGAGCCGCCTTTATCCGTCTCGCTGTTTTCGGTTCCCTATTTTCTCCTTGGCAGGAAATTACTCTTTTTTTTCTCTCACGCTGATCTTCAATACCGGAGTCCTTGAGGTCCCGGTTTAGGGGGGGAACTCTCCCAGTCAGCATCTCCCGGAGCTCAACGCTGCCGCGGTCAGACCCTCCCCCGCCCTGAGAAAGGGCTGGCGCGAGGCAGCGGCTCTCCTCTCCACAGCGTCCCCTTCCGCAGGCCCCGGCCCTGCCCCGCGCCCCGCAGACCAATCCCTGGCTCCGCCCCGGGAGCGGCACAATGGCGCCCTCGCGGCCCCGCCCCTGGACGCACGCCGCGGAGGCCCCGCCCCGCCCCGCCGCGCTCCTCGCGTCCTTCCGGCTCCGTGGTGGAAGTAGCCCTTCGCCGCGTCTTCCTGGAGAAGAAGGTGGGGTTCCGCGGGGAAAGCGGCCGGCGGTCACGCCAGCAGCCGGAAGTGGGGTGGGGGCGCGGGCTCTCCGGGCAGCGGCCCTCGGGTGCTGGGGTGCGGCCGAGCGGGGACTGGGCGAGCCCGGAGCAAGCGGGCTGCGGGAAACGCCGCGTGCGCCCGACGGGCGGGAGTTGTGCGCCGGGGCCGGCCGCGCGCCAGGCCCCGCCCCTCGGGGCCCCGCCCAGGGCGCGCTGCCAGGGGTTTCCATGGTGATGGTAAACAAGCCTCAACTGCCTCAGCTACAACTGCCAAGTTCCCCGCGTTCCACCCTCCTCTAGGTGCTCAGAGGGACGATCGAGGTGCCGGATGTGAAGAGCGGGAGCGTGGAGACCCGGAGCCCGAGGTGAGGGGCGGGACGGGCGGCGGGGCGGAGGCTGAGGGCCGCACCACTGGGACGGACCGAGAACCGGGCCCTCTGGGCTGGGGGCGGCGGGGCTGGGATTCGGATTTGGGGGAGGCTAGGTCTGAAGTCAGGGGCCTCACCCACGGGGACCGAATGGGCATTGGGCACGCAGGGGCTGAGGGTTGGGGTCGGGAGAGGCAGGGGCTGAGGTCAGGGACTGGGCCCCCTGGGGCTGAGAATTGGGGTCACGGAAGGTGGGGTCAGAAGTCCACGGCCGTAGAGTCGGGGACTGGACCCCTGGACTGAGATCGCGGGTGCGGGGAGGCAGGCCTGAGATCAAGAGCCATCCCCTCGGGGACTGGACCGCTGGGCTGGGATTCAGGGCCGCGGGAGGCAGGGAGGGAGGAAAGGCCTGGTGCGGCCTCCGGGGTTAGCAGAGCTTGAGCGCCCTGCCAGAAATAGCGCGAGGGCACCTGACGACCGTGGGAGAGGGGCTTCATTTAAAAATGAAAGCAGTACTTTCACGTGGTTGAGTTGCACCAGACTGGTTGGCAACTGACTCCTCCCCCCTCCCACGTTCCCGCTCGCTGAGCCTCCACTTTCGGTCTTTGAGGCCTTTTCTTCCTCTCGGTGTGGCGTGTGAGTGCCGAGCGCCGGTCTCCGTTTTGTCTCCTGCTTTTAGAGGTATTGTGTCTGGTTTTTGGGTAGAAACTCTTTGGTTCTCGTTATCTCTGCCGGGTGACCACACTTACGCGGAGCGAGCTTAATCGGCCGTTTCTTTTTCCCTTGCCCTTTATTTCTTTGTATCCTTGAATGTATTTTTTGCTGGTTCTTGACTGCGCCTAAGAAACTTCTGGACTCTGCCGGCGCTTGCGCTGCGCCCTCTACCTTCGGTGTGCCCGCGTGGGTCCCTGAAAGTGGCGCCGGGCGGCCTGGTGACGCCGGCAGAGTCCGGGGACTCGCCCGACCCCGTCTTTTATAGACCGGGTTAGGAGGCCACAGGCCCCTCCCTGTTGGTCTGTTCCCTTCAGGAGCTCTCAGGTTCTCGCCGGACAAATCCCCAGACCCCGGAGAGCCCCTTCCCCAGCTCCAGCAGGAACCCCCTCCCCCGCCGCCCCGCGTCCCTCGGGCCGGGCCCGCCGGCCGGACTCTCCTCGCAGTAGTTCCCTTCCCCCGAGGCCTCAGGACGCAGGAACGTGCTTCCTTTAGCTCTCACAGCTACCTGGGGGTGTCCGGGCTCCTGTCTGCCCCGCGGCCGCGTGCGTGGCGGGAGCGGGGTCCGCGAGCTACGGCTCGCTGAGTGGGGGGAACCGCCCGCCGGGAAGGGGGCCCCCGAGGTGCCCAAGGTTAACGCCGCGCCTCAGGTCTCCGGAAGTTGGTGGCGCTGGAAGAGCTCTGAACACTTCAGATACTCTTTCAGTTCAAAACGTGGTCGAAATTCCCTATCTTAAATGTAATTCTATTACTTACAGTCATTTTTTTAAAGGTTAACGGTTTCTGAATTTCTAGTAAGAATGAAAATACTTCGGGTTCTCCGGTTAGACAAAAAAATGCGTTGGGGTATGTCAGTGAAAAGTGATGTTTTCAGTGTTAATTTCTAGTCAAGATTCTTCATTTTGAAGTGAGTAAATTTCTACTTATGAAGTTTGGGAGAGGTTGCTGATGTTACTAATTACTGGTCTTTAAGCAAGCCCATCTTTAGTCATCTCTTGTGCCTGTATGCATTTCTGTAATTTGATTAGATTTATTACATACTAGGTCTTTTTTATTTTAGGTTTTAAAATAATTTTTTAAAAAGATTTTATTTATTCATGAGAGGCAGAGACACAGGCAGAGGGAGAAGCAGGCTCCTCACGGGGAGACCGGGGGAGACCGATGTGGGACTTGATCCTGGGTCCTTGGATCACGCCCTGAGCCGAAGGCAGAGACCCTCAACCGCTGAGCCCCCCTAGGCGTCCCTAGTTTTTAAAATTTTAACATTGTTTTTGTGGTATTTTTTTGGCAATTTTTAAATTTTATTACTTTTTAAATTTTTATTCTTGAGAGACATAGACAGAGGGAGAAGCAGGCTCCACACAGGGAGCCCCATATGGGACTCGATCCCGGAACTCCAGGATCACGCCCTGAGCCAAAGGCAGACGCTCAACTGCTGAGCCAGCCAGGTGTCCCTGTAATTTAAAAAAAAAAATTAGCAGGTGACTGGTTTTCATTTAAAAGTCTTGCTACAGGGCAGCCCGGGTGGCTCAGCGATTTAGCGCCGCCTTTAGCCCAGGGTATGATCCTGGAGACCTGGAACCAAGTCCCACGTTGGGCTCCCTGCACGGAACCTGCTTCTTCTTCTGCCTGTGTCTCCGCCTCTTTCTCTGTGTGTGTGTGTCTCATGAATAAATAAATAAATAAAATCTTAAAAAAAAACAATGGCCTTTATCAATGACAATTTGCTCTCCTTTAAAAAAAATAAAAGTATTGCTACAAAGCTTCCTGTAAACATAAAATATTCAGGTAAAAATGTGAATTGATTTAAGTGAAAAGATTGATCAAAATAGGTTAGTCTTCAGATATGGCCAAAACTGAAGGTGAGTGTGGAGACATCCCGGGCCCATCCAGGATAAGTGCCTGCAGGGGCTGCAAAAATGTGAAGGGGTCTCCTCCTCAATCTGAGCTCTGGCACTCACTCAGACTTTTTGGAGAGCACATTAATTGCCCCTTATTGGGTCCAGGCACAGAGCTAGGAATTTGACCATATTTTGATGGCACATGCTCATGACCAGTCTGTAAGAGGGGAGGGTATTGCTGTTATCCCTGTTGTACAGATGAGAAAATGGAGGCCGAGTGGAAAATGAAGTCACTTGGCCAGGGATAGAATAGGATTCAGATCTGGCTGACAGGGACTGCCCTCCTCTGCCAGGGACCCTGCTCTCATCTTACTGCCCTCATTTGGGGTTCTTGTGGAAAACCAAGAGGCTGATCTGAAGGAAAATCAGGCTCATCTAAGGCCAGTCTGGCTTATTTGACAGCAAATCCCAGACATAATGTTTATATCCATAAATATTGAAAGATTTTATTCATGAGAGACAGGAGGCAGATACATCTAGTTCAGAGGGAAAGCAGACTCCTCACAGGGAGCCTAATGTGGGACTCCATCCCCAGACCCCAAGATCATGCCCTGAGCTGCTGAAGGCAGACGCTCAACCACTGAGCCACCCAGTAGTCCTATATCCGTAAATATTTTAGTTTATATTCTGTGGATTTAAAAAATACAACTATAGTACCATTATCACACTTGAAGAAATAATAATTCCTTGAGATCATCAAATACCCTGTGTTCAAATGCACCTGACTGTATAATTTTTTTTAATGATCTTTTTTTGTAGCTGGCTTGAACCGGAATCCAAACAAGGGTCATACCTTATATTTGGTAGATACATCTCAAATTCAGTTTATCACAGCAGTGCTGTTCAATGGAAATATAATGGAAGCCATGTGTAATTTCACATTTTTTAATAGTACAAAGAAACGTTCGTTCTAATAATTTAACATATTAACATATATTCAAAATATTTCCTCGTGTAATTTTTAAGTTACTTTTTTTTTTTCAAATTAAGCTTTCAGAATGCAGTGTGTACTTTATATCTACAGCACATCTCAGTTTGTACTAACCACATCGTAAGTGTGGTTATTAGTGCAATCTAGAGGTTCTCTATCCTTGTTTAGTAAATTGGGTTGAGTGTCACATAGAGTTCCTTTCTTGGCTTTGGGTTTTTTTTTCTGATTATATTCAATGGTGATGTTTGAGTCTCTGACCTCTACTTTTCCTCTAAAGGCTGTTCTGGTTCCCTTGAGATTTTTTTTTTTGTTTTTGGAAAGAATACTTCATTGGAGGTGCTGTGGACTCCTTTGGAGAGAGGTACTTAACTCCCCTTGTGATGTTAGCAGCCTTTGATGGTCTTTCCCTGAATGCATTGTTTTGTTAATGTTTCCAAATTAGTGACATTTTAAATACTCCTCATTTATTAGTAGGAATAGTTCCATAGAGAGGAAACTTTGTTAATCATTTGGTTATTCTAAGCTGTACTTTATAAATGACAGGTTGCTTTTGATTTCATTATTCCTGGCATTTATCAGTATTCAGCATAATAGCATGTGCCAAAGACACTTTTTCTAGTATCATTATGAAGTTGGGGTTTTAACATATAGGATGTATTTTAATCCACTGTGGCTTTTATTCTCTTTGGTGCACAAAATATTTTTTGTGGCCAGTGGGAGCCCTTCAGATTGGTTTCTGACTTTTCTTGACCCAACCACAGTGATCTTTGATGCCTTCCTTAGTAAGGTGTAATACTTCCATTAAGTGTGTCCACTAGTTTATTCAACTGGCCTTTATTGGTGGGCAGTTGGGTTGTTTCTAGCCTTTTCCTCTTAGAAATAGAGCTGAGATGAATGGCTTTTACAGGTGTCTTTGCTTTTTTGTTTTGTTTTGTTTTGTTTTTTTGTTTTTTTGGCCATTGAATATATCCACAAATGGTAAGTGAAAGTGCCACAAAAGGTATTTATAACCTTGCCAAGAGGATGTGTTTTCAGACTTCTGTAATTTTTGCCAGTATGGTAGATATTTTCAATGTTACTTCATTTTATTTTATTATTTTATTATTTTTTAAGATTTTATTTATTCATGAGAGACACAGAGAGAGGCAGAGACATAGGCAGAGGGAGAAGCAGGCTCCCTCCATGCTGGAAGCCCAATGTGCGACTCGATTCTTGATCCTGGATCCTTCATGCTCTGAAAGGCAGCCGCTCAACTGCTGAGCCACGCAGCTGTCCCAATGTTACTTGATTTAAAATTTTAATTTATCTTAGATGGGAAAGGTGGAACATCTTTTCATGTTTAAGGTCATTTCTTTTTCTGTTGACTCTCTATGCCTCTAGCCCATTTTCCTTTTTGGGTGGTTGGACTTTCTTATTTTAGATACTCTATAAAGGAACATATGTTAAAGCTTTAGGGAAAAAATTGGAAATATCTTTCCCTTTTTATCGATATTTTTGCTTAGCTTGGTGTTCTTTTAGCTATGCATAAGAGGTGTGGAGGTTTTATATTTTATTTTTGTTTTTTATTTTGAGGTTTTATTTGTATTTATGTAATGAAATTTTTCGTTTTTTTCCTGTGTTGTGGGTTTTGGGTCATGGTCAGAAAAGTTTTCCTGTTCCCAGTTTATCCATTTTCCTTGCTTTTCTTTATATTGTGTAGGCTATTTCTTAGCATTTCTCATAAAACATGAGAAATTCTAAGTTAACTTTTACCGTCATAAATATGTCAGTGTGACAGATTGCAGGGACTGACTTTGAAATGATGAACTACAATTGCATTTTTGGAATAAACCCAACTTGGTCATGATTATTACTTTGTATATAGCTAGATTTGGTTGGCTGATAATTTCCTTAGGAGCTTTTCATCTTGAGTTCATGAGCAAAATTAACCTGTGAAACTCGATAAACTAATTTTAACACTCTTGAAAATGGAAAATCAATTCCAGGTTGATTGTAGATCAATACAGAAATGTAGATGAAAATAACGAAGCTTATAAAGTTACATATAGGAATGCCTGGGTGGCTCAGCGGTTGAGTATCTGCCTTCGGCTCAGGGCATGATCCCGGAGTTCTGGAATTGAGTCCCACATCGGCCTCCCTGCATGGAGCCTGCTTCTGCCTCTCTGCCTGTTTCTTTGCCTCTCTCTGTCTTTCATGAATAAATAAAAATCTTTAAAAAATAAAAGTTAAATATATATCCATATGGCCTTGGCCTAAGAAAAAGATCTCTTAAACCTGGCACAAAAAGCAGTAATCCTTAAGGGGGGGGCGCGCACAGGGCTAGAATGAAATATTCTGAATGCCTATTAGGTTTCTCTGTATGCTGCTTTTACAAAAATTCTCACCTAGTGTGAATATTACAAATTCCTGGTCACACTCTCGTAAGTCTGTCTACATTGCAAAGGCGACCCATTATTGACATCTCCATAGGTTTTTGTTTTGCTTTCCATAACATTTGTTTAGAATTAGGCTGTCCAACAGAGTATGAGTAACAAATGTAATTTGTTTCATTTTTTAATCAAGATATAATTCACATACCATACAGTTCACCCAGTTTAAAGGGTACAAATCAGAGGTTTTTAGTATATTTACAACATTGTGAAAACCATCACTACTATCTAATTCAAGAACATTTTCTTACATTGAAATACCTGTAAGCATTCCTGGGATGAATCCTATTTGGTCATGGTGTATAACCTTTCTTACATGTTGGCTGGTTTCAGTGTGTAGTATTTTATTGAGGAATTTTACACCTTTACTCATAAAGGATATTAGTATGTAGTTATCCCTTCCCGTGATGTCTGTCTGGTTTTGCTATCAATATATGAGTTTACTAGGGCTGCCATAATAAAATAATATGGACTGGGTTGTTTAAAGAATAGAAATTTATTGTCTTGCAGTTACGGAGGCCAGAAATCCTACATCAAGGTATCAGCAGGGTTGGTTCCCTGTAAAGGCAGTGAGGAAATGATATATTCCAGACCTCTCTCCTTCGTTTGTTAGATGGCTGTCTTCTGTGTCTTAACGTCATTGGGTCTATGTCCAAATTTCCCCTTCTAAAAGGATACCAGTCATAATGGAATATGGCTCACTCTGATGGCCTCATTTTGTAAAAAGGCTATCCAGATTTCACATTTTGAGGTGCTGGGGTTAGGACTTAAGCATCTAAATTTTGGACACACATTTCAGCCCATAAAACAGGGTAATACTGACTTTTGTAGAATGAGTTGGGATGTTTTGATATTTTTATTTAGTATTTTTTAATAATATATTTTGATTGGCTGTTATTCAAAATATTTCGACGTGTAATCAGTATTTTAACGTTGAGATCTGTTACATACTTGTTTTAATCTTTGCAGTTCAGTGTGCATTTTATACTTAACAGCACCTCACAATTCGTAATTGTCACTTTCAAGTGTTCAGTAGGCACATGTGGTTAACGATCATATTTTTATCCTTTGTACCCAGTTTGTTCTTTTTCCAAATCTTTTTTTTCTCTATACTTTAAATTTAGGAGTTTTAGCAACATATGCTTAGGTTGTGTCTTTTAAAAATATCTGTTGGGAACTACATGACCACGTTTATCTTAGCCAGGAAAATCTCCTTTCCATTCTTTATCTGTTCTCTTGCCTCCGTTTGTGTCTTTTTCTCTTACTGGAATTCCTATTATTGACATGTTACTTCTTTTGTCTCGTGTTACATCTTGTGTCCTCCAAATTTCATATATTTTTTCCCTTTATTATTTTTTTGAGATATTTCTTCTACTTGGTTTTTAGTCCACTGTGCCTTCAATTCATTACTAACTTTATAAATTCAAAATTCAATTTTTAGTACTAAAAAAGTTTAGTATTCTGTAATTGAGTATCTGAAAGTGGTCGTTATTTTTTTCTCCTAAAAAAATTAGTGTTTCGTCTAGCGCTTCTCATTCCCTTAAAACTGCTGTTAATAAGCTGTTGTCTGAATGCATGGTATTCTTTCTGGGTGCCTGAGCCACTCTTCTGTGCATTGTTACGTTTCTTTCCTCTTGGTTCTGTTCTCCACTCTCCCAGGGCAGTATACTGTGGTCCCCTGAGCAGCAAACATGGAGCCCAAGATGCTATAGCAGTCTCAGCTCCTATGGCAACTGCATGGGGCCTGACAAGGTGTCAAGTCTCCATAGAGCCCCAGGAGGAAACTCTAGGCCCCTTGAGGGGCTGTGGGCATGTACTACAACCATCTCTCTGGAGACCGTGAGTGTAACCCACAAGGCATCCTAAGGCCTTTGCCCAGCTCTAGGATCTTTAGCAAGGGACATCAAGTAGCAGTGTTTCTATTTATGAAAACTTAACCTGGTAACTTAGATTTTGATTCTTGAGTCACCTGCAGTATGCAATCAGTAGTACCATAGAGCAACAGTTGCTTGTTCTATGTTGGGTAAAAATTTGTCCCTTGTGATAATTTTAATACAGGCATTATAATTTACCTAATTTCACATACTATTTTTGCCTTTTAGTTAACACAGCTTTTGAGAAGTGAATACCGAGGGAAAGTGTATTATTACCTCAGATTTAGCTACAGTATATAAACTAAAAGGCCTAATAATGAAAAGATCATGGAAAACAGCTTTCTTGTTGCATATGGATCATATATATCCTCTTTTTTTTTTTTCATATATATCCTCTTTGATGGATAAAAATGTAGTATTAGCAATAAACATCTAGAATGTTAATAATGTATTTAATCCATCTACAGCTTCTCTTTTTTTTTTTTTTAAGATTTTATTTATTTATTTATTTATGAGAGAGAGAGAGAGAGAGGCAGAGACACAGGGAGAGGGAGAAGCAGGCTCCATGCAGGGAGCCCGACATGGGACTCCATCCTGGGTCTCCAGGATCACGCCCCGGGCTGAAGGCGGTGCTAAACTGCTGAGCCACCCAGGCTGCCCAGCTTCTCTCTCCTTAATAGCTCTGAGGGAGCTTTATGTATTGAATTTGGGTTGTTATACAAATTAGGGTCAGAGTTCTCATACTTCAGATGCATGAACCCCTTGAAAATTTTGATACAGCTGTGGGAGTGTGCTTTCTTGAAGTGGTTGGTTCAGAACTTATATTCTCAAGTGAGTATCTGACAGGAGAAAAAGTTTAAGAGCCACTGAGTTGGGACTTCATAAATTGTTGGGTTGGAAGAGACTTTTGTGGTTTCCAATGTAATTTCCAGTGGAACAGGAAAATTATCCATCACAAATTAAGGGTCTGGGCTTTGCTCACATACCATCCCTAGACAGGGAATTTGCTTTTTCCCTAGGCCCATCTTTGCTCCTCAAGTGGAAAACAGACATAAGCAGCAGAAATATATCTAAAACTCTCGTGTGAATTTTTAAGATTTTATTTATTTATTCATGAAAGACACACAGAGAGGTAGAGACATAGGCAGAGAGAGAAGCAGGCTCCATGCAGGGAGCCTGATGTGGGACTCGATCCCGGGACCCCAGGATCACGCCCTGGGCAAACACAGACTCTTAACTGCTGAGCCACCCAGGCATCCCTCTCCTGTGAACTTAATAAGAACTGAGTATGAAGATTAAAATGATTCACCATGGGTAACCTGGCTGGCTCAGTTTGGTATAGCATGGGACGACTCTTGATCCTTGACGTTAAGTTCAAGCCTTGTTGGGTGTAGAGATTACTTTAAAAAATAAAATCTCTTAAAAAATAATAAAAGGACTCACCACAAAGTAAAATATTTATACAAAGCAACACAAAAACAGACACTGGCAAAAGGGCTGCATTTAAAACATATAAAGAGGGACACCGGGGTGGCTCAGTTGAGTGTCTGCTTTGGCTCAGTGTTATCCTGGAATCCGGGATCTGAGTCCCGCATCGGGCTCCTTGCATGGAGCCTGCTTCTCCCTCTGCCTAGGTCTCTGCCTCTCTCTCTCTTTCTGTGTCTCTTATGAATAAATAAATAAACAAACAAACAAACATATAAAGAATTTGAACAAGTATTCAGGGAGGAGGAAGTAGGATAACCTACAAAGGAACAAAAAAATAATAGTCTTCTAAAATCTACTTTTTATACCTCAGGTATTTACCAGGGGAAATTTTCACCCCCCCCTTCTCCCACCCCTGCTTTGTGTCTGTTTAAATGTCACTTCCTCAGCTCCAGTGTTAGTTGATCCCCATTATTTAGTTTTAGGTCATTCAGAATTTGTCATCATACATTTATTTCTTCCTTTCTTTATGGATTTTCTAGTCCACTGTTTTGTGGACCTAGCACAGTGCCTGCATTTTGTAAGTGCACAATATTTCTGAGTTAGCGAATAACTCCCAATTTCGGATAATTTTATCTATTGCACATCACTCATCCTTGAACATTAGCTTCATTTCTACCACAATGAAGGGCACCATTCATTCATTCATTCATTCATTCATTCATGATAGAGAGGCAGGAGACACAGGCAGAGGGAGAAGCAGGCTCCATGCAGGGAGCCCGATGCGGCCTCGATCCCAGGACTCCAGGATCGCACCCTGGGCCAAAGGCAGGCGCTAAACCGCTGAGCCACCCAGGGATCCCCAAGGGCACCGTTTTTATTGCAGGTTACCATCAGTTTTTCCAAACTTGTCTCATTGCTTTCCCATCCCCTCTCTGTGCATCTGTTCCCACCATTTCTTTTCCAGATAGCAGCTAGGCTGTCCTGTTGAAAAGCAAAAACAAATTACACCACATTCCATTTTGAAACAAATGACTTCCCATTGGCCTTAGACTAAAGTACAAAATACCAAACCAGGCTTTCAGGGCTGTGGAGGATCTTCCTCTGCTTTTCCTCTTTCACTGGTCTCAATACAACATGCTCCCCCGTGTCTTGCGTACATGTTGTTTCTTCACTGGGCAGGAGCCATATCATGGCTGATCAATTATTAACAGTCACCTCCCCAGTGTCACCAACCAGTTAAGTCAAGAAGGCATATGTAAGACGTACTTATTAACTGCAGGAAACTAAAATAAGTGAGAAAATGCATACCAATCATATAAATTAACAAAAATATATTTTGAAGAGGTTTTCAAGAAGTTATAAATGCTTATGAAGTAAGTAGTCAGGGTACTTCAGTTCTGTAGAGATATTCTTTCCAAAAACAAGCTAATCTTGTGGCTTAATTTTTCTAAAGAATATTGTTTTCTCTTGAATTCATGAGTTTTTAGTCCCTGTGTCCTTCCATGAATGGGTGGATTTTGAATCTTGTTGCCCAGCTTCCACAATTACCAATCAGGTAATGTGACAGTTTTTCTTTATATCCCCCTCCTTCTAATAATTTTCAAGCAAATTCTAGCCAATGTATTCTCATTCACAGATACTTCCAAGTGAATGTCTAGAAACTAATTCCCTTATATTTAAACACACCTACAGTTACATATCTAAAACAAGTAAATACACTTTAATATGAAAGATTTTAATAACATTTTTAGTCAGTGTTTAGATATAAAATGTTTATAAATGACTCAAAATCCAAATATGCCCCATGTATTGAGAATCCTTGATAAATGTCTTAAGTTTATTTTATTCGGTTATGTGCTTACTTGGTCTTTTCCCTTGGAGCTGTTTTGTAATGAAGCACTGAACTCATTTGTTCTTGTAGAATTTAGTCTGGGTTTGCCTACTCTCATCTAGTAGGTTCCTCTTCCTTGTAAATCCTATTAATTTCATAGTAAGTAGATTCAGTCGGCTTTTTCTTAAATAATTTCATTATTTAAAAGTATTTAGCATACAGAAAATACAAAAGTATAAGGAAGCTCGACGTACCCTCTCACCTAGTTTCAAGTGTGTGAAACTAGGGGTGTTCACCTAGTTTACTAAATCATCACCCTTTCATCTGTAATCCTACTCCATCCACTTAGAAACTAGACCTTAAATATATTTAAGTATTGACTCCAAAAAATAAAATCACAGCACCATAATTAAAGAATTTAAATTCCTTAATATAATTGTTCGTTTGAACGCGGATTCACGGGTTCATGAAATTAATTCTTTGCTGGGTATTAAAAATTGCGAGTTTTAAACTGATGCAAAATATTTACACGAGTTTGTGGCGAAATATAAAAAACAAGGTACTGTATATACAAAGAAGTTCTACCTTTTGTCCTTTAGTTTCCATTCTAAATTCTTCCTACTTTCAGAGAATTTTTTCCCCCAAAGAAACCGTGCCGATCTACCCCTCCCCTGCGCTGGTACTCTGGACTTTTCCCCATCCTGGCACCTTTCCTGAGAACTCACTCGGAACGGTCTTCCTCGTTGCTTTTCTTCCTTCCCTCCGTCCTCCCACTTCCTGCCTGGGCCGACCGCGCGGGCCGCACCTGCAGGACGCGTTTCCATTGGTGACATCTTGGCGGGCCCATCGGTGGCACTTCCTCCTTTACACCCCGTGACCCACGTCCGGCCCGCCGCCCTCAGTCACGCGGCCTCTGCCTCCGGGACGCAGCCCCGCGCGTCGGCCTTCCGGACTCCGGACCCGTCGTGGTGAGCCGCCGCGAGCGGACGACCCCCACCCGCCTGCCCGTCCGCCCTCCCCCGGCCCCCGACCCACCCCGCCTCGGCGAGCCCCGGGAACTCGCCCCTCCCCCACAACCCCCCGGCCCGCCCGCGCCAGGAACTCTTTCTTTACCCTCAGTGTCTTAGGAACTCTTCCTCTGTCCTCCCCCCGTAGCCCCCCTGCCCCAGGAAGTCCCCCCGACCCGACCCGACAGCTCCGCCCCGCACGGGTCCCGGGAACTCTTCCCTGGTCGCCCCAGAAAGCCCCCCCCCCCCGACTCGGGAGCTCCGCCCCCTCCCTGCAGCTCCGGGAAGCCTGGCCTGGAACTCGGCCCCACCCCCACCCCGGCGGCAAACTACCCTCCCCCCCCCCCCCCCGCCAGCCCAGGCCCCCTCCCGCCCGGCCCGGAGCTTCTCTCCCCCCACCTCCGCTCGTTCCGCCCCCGCCCCGGAAGCTCCCGCTGACCCCGCCCAGGCCCCGCGGAGAGGCGCACTGGGCTCCCATTTTCCTGTGGGGCCGGGTGGATCGTACGTTTTCGGATCCACCAAGTAGAGGCCTGGTGGGCCCCCCGCCCCGCGCCTCGTACAGGTCCCCCCGCCCGGCGAGCTCGGCGCCTGCGACCGCCGCTGTGCTTCCCGCCGAAATCGCTCAGGCGCGCCCCTGGCGGCCCGCGCGGCCGCGAGCTTAAGGGCGCACTTTCCACCCCCGCTAGAAGCGCTTCCCCACAGCCAGTTTCGTTTTCAGGCCAATAACAAAAGGAGTCGCACCTGGACCTTGCCCGGAGCCTTCTGCGTTTTTAAGCGTCGGGTGGAATTAGGGGTCCTTTGGCTGTAAACTGCGTTTGTTTGGTGAAAATAGAAATCAGTCCTGATCCCCTCAGCGGTAAGTCTTAGAGCAAAAAAGAGCTGCGTAGTCCTGAGGCAGTGTCTCTCGCTCACTGTGATTTAAGAGTAGAACTTTGTGAGTAATTAAGACATTCAGGACAACCTGCCTTGTGCGTGCTACGAGCTGCAGGTGAATATTTATTTACAAATAAGGGTGAACATGCGCTAGGTCCTACTGCTAACACAAAAGAGGGTGAAGCCAGGGTCCCACTGAGTACCCCTCCCTGAACCGAGAGGATGGGATGTTAAGCCGCCCTTGTACTGCTTAGATAAATCTAATCAGTCGTGACACTCCGAGGCGCACCCTCTTTATCTTGATTGGATCTACCTGAATCCAAACTAAATCCCGTCTAACCAGTACAGTGAAGGAGGACCTTACAGGAGCCCTAGGACTTTTTTTAGAAATGCGGAATCTTCCCTATTCACATCTATTGTTTCAGAATCTGCATTTTAACACTTCCGTGGGTGGTCTGTGCACGCTCAACTAGAATCCATGCACCTGGGGGAGTTGTGCAAAATCCTTGGCTACATCCTGTAGGGTACAGTACAGTTAAATTATCTTTAGGTGTGGGACCTAAGAGCAGTATTTTTTCACATGCGGCGATTGCAAGGTGGTGGCTCTGGTGAGACCCATGCTCTATCAGTGCTTCAGCTTGTGTACACGTGCCCATTTCAGTCCTTTGAAAATTGGCTGCAGTGTCTCTGGCCGCCCCTGCACATGCTTGTCCAGGGAGGGTCCCCTAGGTGTTGGTTTGCAGACAACACTGGAAGGAGGTGGAGTGAACCAGAGAAAGGAATCAAGATACCTGGGTTCTTCTACCTTTTTTGGATTTCACTCTTATGGGGGTACAGGGGAAGGACAGTGAAGCTTTCTAAAAGCCATCTTCCAGAGATTTTGAAATTATTGCTTCTTAAACTGTAATACTTTGCATTTATACGGGGCTCCCGACCATCCTCCAGATAGTATTTAATAATAGAGAAAACTAGTAAGACGGCAAATTTAAGACTACGTGTTCAGCGAAATTCACTTGAGTTTCCCAGTTACACTTTTCCAAAATTAAGAATGTGGTTTAGTTTCTCAGATGTACCCCGTGGATTTCACATATCCTGGTCTTCGGGGATATTCTCATCACTTGGCTGTGAGTGATGGTAGTGATTTTGTTTTTCCTGTTGAAAAACATATTTCAAAATTTCCTCCCTTTATTCTCAATGTCGGAGCAAATTCAGGTCACAAGAAAAGTTACCAAATAAAACTTGGAAGGAAAAACTTTGAGTATCTCCACCCTAGGCCGCTGCGCCCCCCCCCCCCCCCCCCCCCCCCCCCTTGTAACTGGTAAAAATCGTAAATCCTGTTGGAACAATTCTAGCATACTTGATGGAGCTCATCCTAGTCTCCCCTCCTGCCTCTGGTCCCTTCCCTACCCACAACAGTTGTGGCCTTGCTCCACCCCCTCCCTGAAGAAACCCCTCCCACCTTTGGTATTTAGATTTCTTCACTGAGCTTAAGCGCCTTCTAAGTAAGTCTCATCAAGGCTGGTGGGATGTTTCCCTGCTGTTATCCCCCGTATTACCCTTTGAAAAGATAAACCTTTTAAATACTGTGGGGGCAGTCTTGGGTATGTGCTTTAATTTTGGAAGCCTTAGGACTTTAAAGGCCCTCCTGCAGTACCAGTCCTGACTCTTCAAGGAGAAGGGGAGCAGAAGCCCATCCTGACCCCGGCGCCACCACCCCTGGTTGCTCTGGTGTGTGCTGGGGCACTGAGGCAAGACCGCCTTATCGCTCTTTTTTTAGGACAGTTCGTTACCTACCAGGAGTGTCTCCGACTGTGGGCATCCCCCCTCAGGTGGTTCTTTAAGGTGAGCTCTTTTAAGAAAAGTAATTTCTGTTTTGTGTGTGGTATATTTAAACAGGATGTTTCTTAGTGTGAAGTAAAAATTATTGTTGCTAGTTTTAAAAATCTAAGGAGCAGAAACCAACAGTACTCTTCTGTTGAGTTCTAGTTGATGTCCTAGGTACTGCAAAACTCCAAGGAATTCAAATGTAGAAGGTTCTGAGGATAAAGTGGAGATACTGAATTATATTTGCACCTAAAGTTAAATTTGAATTCCATCTGAAGTTTAGAAGAATAAGGAGTTAGCAGGTTATAGGACTTCCCATGAGAAGTGTAAGAGAAAATTAATTCTGGAGTATAAATAAGCGATAAGTTTACATGTAGACCTGTTTTTTAGAAGAGTAGTCTTCACCTTGCCTTCAGAGAAGTCCCTTTGTTTTTCAGACTTTCTCAAGCAAAACATTTATAATCTGTACTGTATTGTTAGGTGTTTTAAGTAATTCTTAAATGCCTGTCTGTGTAAGTAATTCTTAAATACCTGTGTTCGTTTATGCTTCCTGCATGTCTTTTTCTGCCTAGACTGCCATGTTGTGGAGGGAGGTGTTGACCTCACTTGGCCAATCAGTTAATCTCTCCCTAATCTTGGGCCTGCTGTGCTGGGGGTGGGGCCACAGTGGCCAACGGAACAGACTGTCCCTGCTAGGCTCTCAGAGCAGTTTTGAAGACACATTTTAAACAAATCAGAACAAGAATGCTACGGAGTGTAGAAATAAGAGAACTTGTAGAAGAAGATCTTGTGGAAAGAGGTCGTATGTTTGAACTGAGGCTTTAAGGATTAGTAGGATTTAGCTAGGCAGGAGGTTGGGTGGGGAGTATATTTGGGGAGATGATTACTACGTGTAGTCAAATGCAGCAGAAAGCCTGGCACAATTCAGGCACAATGAATCAAAGAGGGCTTTTTTTTCCCTTTTTTTTTTTTCTTTTTTTATTGGGAGCAATGCAAGCTAGATAAATGTGTTGTAGGCCAAAGTTGCAAGGTGTAAGTACCCCCTTAGCTCTGTGGTTTCTGTTCTAGTGCCAGTGGGAAGCCACTGATTTGGAACAAGAGAATGACATAAAGTGAGTTTAGGAGAACACTTGAGCTGCAGATTGAGTTGCAGTAAGGGCTAGCCATTACACTTGGAGAAGTTTAAGAACCAGATGAGAATATCCTGGCATGGGCTGTTGGTGCTGGAATTAGAAATGAGGAAGTAGAAAGGGATAGGAGGGCTATAGAAAGAAAAAGTTTGACAATTGAAATCACGGAGGAGGAGATTATTGAGCTCTTTATATTGTTGGAAATCCAGAGTAGTTGAATAGAATTTAGGAATGTGGTTGAGGGTGATGAATGGGACACTCCAGAATGGTAATGAATTCTTTAGATTTGAGGGCTTGGGTGAAGTTGTCCAAGGATTACTTCACTTACCTTTCTAGAACCTCAGGATGACAGGTAAGGCTATCTATACCTGCTGATGAGGTGCTATAAAAGAGTTCCAGAGAAAATAATTCTTTCGTTTGTGGTGTATCAGAGCTATGGAGTCAAGTTTTGTATGCCAGGCTTCCTGAGGCTGGGTACTTGAGTGTCCTGGGCCCAGACCTAGTTGACCGTGGAGGGAGATCACTTAAGGCTGCCTAGAAAAGAATTCACCCAAGCTCAGTGATTCCCAGCAGTTGAATGTGGAGGAAGGACTCAAAGGAAACAGCTAGGAGAACCAATCAAAATTAATAGGAAAACCAGAAGGTTGCATCTTCTTTAAGAGGGAGAAAGGATTTCCAGGGGGAGTGGTTAAATTCTGCTGTGGGAACAAGTAAAATGGTATATAATGGCATTAGTTCCGAATGGACATTCTTAATTACTAAGAAGGTGGTCTTCAGTGAAAAGACTGAAGAGAAGTTTCTCTTGGCACCTGGATAGCTTGGTTATTTAAGTGTCCAACTCTTGATCTCAGCTCAGGTCTTGATCATGCAGGGTTGTGAGCTCAAGCCCCACGTTAGGCTTCACGCTAGGTGTGGAGCCTTAAAAGTTTTTTCTAGGGTGAGTGGAGTTGGGACCAGAGCAGGATTGTGATCCTGCTAATGATATCAGCTAACAAGAGAAGCAACTGCTTGTTTATAAATTCCTAGACTTTGTGGCATGTGGCAGTTCCTTCACGTAGTCGCTGTTCTTTGAATCAGCTGCAGATGGGGGGAATGAGAAAAGGTGAGGTTGCCACAGACAGCTCAGGGCTTTGGGCAAGTGTGTGTGTGTGTGTGTGTGTGTGTGTGTGTGTGTGGTAGAACTGTAGGCAGTATTGAGGGCCCACTTTAAGGTTGGTGATCCTGATTCTACAGTAGTCATTCTCAGCTGGGAGTAGGTTTTACCCTCAGGGAACATTTGGAAATATCTGGAAATCTGTGGGGTTGTCACACCTGGGGGGAGGGTATTGCTACTGGCAGCTTGTAGGCAGAGGCAAGGGATGTTGCCTTCCAGCCTATAGTGCACAGGCCTATTCCCTACAACAAAGAACTGTCTGGTCCACAATGTGAACCATTTGGCCTGGCTATGTGACACTGAGCTACCTGGTACAGCCAGGAAATAGATAACTTAAACTTCCTGAGCTGTTTTACTTCACACGTACAAAAGAGGAGGAAGAGCATATGAAATCTGTTATAGGGGGATGGGGCCAAAGTCATTACAAAATCATCCTTTTGCACGTTGGCAGTTTTAAAAAAAATGATTAAGTGCTGCATAGTGACTTCATCAAATACTGAAATTACTGTAATTTATTAAAATTATGAGCCAAGGGACACCTGGGTGGCTCAGTCAGTTAAACATCTGCCTTGAGCTCAGGTTGTGATCCCAGAGCCCTGGGATTGATAACCAATATCAGTCTCCTGGTCAGCGTGGAGCCTGCTGCTCCATCTGCCATTCCCCTGCTTATATTATTACAAATTTGCTCTGTCTTTTCTCTAGTAACAAGAAAATACTCTTTTACTTGAGTGTCATAATCTCACTTTCCTCCAGTTCTGAGAAGTTCTCTATTTCTAAATATTGGCTTATTTCATTCTTTTGTCTTCCCTTTAGAACTTAAAATAACTGACCATTAGAATTGATAGGCTGTGGCTTACTGACAGAGGCTTCTAGATCACTATTGTATTTTTTTTTTTTTTTTTTAGATTCCTAATTCTTTTTCAGTCTGTAATATGTACATTTTAGGGGAGACCTGGGATTGAATCTGAGTTCAAATGTATTGGGTGTATTTCTTAACATTTTATTTTTTCATCTGTAAAATCAGAAAAATAAGATTTACTGCATATTCTTGTACATAATAAATGAAAAATTATGTAAAGTTTTTGCTTTCTTTTCAGCCACAAAAAACTGCACCCAAGCTTGTTTGACGTCTGTCCTCTCAAGTGTCCATGATGCTGGGCCCCGAGGGAGGTGAAGGCTTTGTGGTCAAGCTCCGTGGCCTGCCCTGGTCCTGCTCTGTTGAGGATGTGCAGAATTTCCTTTCTGACTGCACAATTCATGATGGGGCTGCAGGCGTTCATTTCATCTACACTAGAGAAGGCAGGCAGAGTGGTGAGGCTTTTGTTGAACTTGAATCAGAAGATGATGTAAAAATGGCCCTTAAAAAAGACAGGGAAAGCATGGGACACCGGTACATTGAGGTGTTCAAGTCCCACAGAACCGAGATGGATTGGGTGTTGAAGCACAGTGGTCCAAACAGTGCCGACACCGCCAATGATGGCTTCGTGCGGCTTCGAGGACTCCCATTTGGATGCACCAAGGAAGAAATCGTTCAGTTCTTCTCAGGGTTGGAAATTGTGCCAAACGGGATCACACTGCCTGTGGACCCCGAGGGCAAGATTACAGGGGAAGCCTTTGTGCAGTTTGCCTCCCAGGAGTTAGCTGAGAAGGCCCTCGGGAAGCACAAGGAGAGAATAGGGCACAGATATATTGAAGTGTTTAAGAGCAGTCAGGAAGAAGTTAGGTCATACTCAGATCCTCCTCTGAAGTTCATGTCTGTACAGCGGCCGGGGCCCTATGACCGCCCTGGCACAGCCAGGAGGTATATTGGCATTGTCAAGCAAGCAGGCCTGGAGAGGATGAGGTCTGGTGCTTATAGTGCAGGCTATGGGGGCTATGAGGAGTACAGTGGCCTCAGCGATGGCTACGGCTTCACCACTGATCTGTTCGGGAGAGACCTCAGCTACTGTCTCTCGGGCATGTATGACCACAGATATGGAGATGGCGAGTTCACCGTCCAGAGCACCACTGGACACTGTGTCCACATGAGAGGGCTGCCGTACAAAGCTACCGAGAACGACATTTACAACTTCTTCTCTCCACTCAACCCTGTGAGAGTCCATATTGAGATTGGCCCTGATGGAAGAGTGACGGGTGAAGCTGATGTTGAGTTTGCCACTCACGAAGAAGCTGTGGCAGCTATGTCCAAAGACCGGGCCAACATGCAACACAGATACATAGAACTTTTCCTGAATTCCACAACTGGGGCCAGCAATGGGGCATATAGCAGCCAGATGATGCAAGGCATGGGAGTGTCAGCCCAGTCGACTTACAGTGGCCTCGAGAGCCAGTCTGTGAGTGGCTGTTACGGGGCTGGCTATGGAGGCCAGAACAGCATGGGTGGATATGACTAGTTTTGTAGGAGCATTTGAGTTATTGCAATCAAATTTTCACAGGCAGCCAACAAGCAGTGAAAAGCAATTATTACTCTAGAGGAAGCTGTGGGACCCATTTTGCACCATGAGTTTGTGAAATCTGGATTAAAAAATTACCTCTTCAGTGTTTTCTCATGCAAACTTTCTTCTAGCATGTGATATTGAGTAAACTAAAACTATTTTCAGCTTTTCTCAATTAACATTTTGGGTAGTGTACTTCAGAGTGATGTTATCTGAGTTAAAGTAGTTTTAAGTACATTAAATGGATCTTTTACACCACATCACCGTGAACACATTGGGGAGACGTGCTTTTTTGGAAAACTCAAGGTGCTAGATCCCTGATTCAAAGAGGAACATTTCTCCTGTTTGTTCATTCTAGTTTATTTTCATTTAAAATCTTTTTAGGTTAAGTTTAAGCTTTTAAAAAATAAGTTAGTTTTGAAAATTGAGACACATTACTAATACTGTAGGAATTGGTGAGGCCTTGACTTAAAACTTTCTTTGTACTGTGATTTCCTTTTGGGTGTATTTTGCTAAGTGAAACTTGTTAAATTTTTTTGTTAACTAAATTTTTTTCTTAAAATAAAGATTTTTTCACAATGACTGGCACCGACTATATACTCACCAAAAAGCAAAATGGGTGGTTGAAGAGAATTTGTTTTAATACTGCTGTATTTCAGTGTGAATTTCAAAACTAATTTAGCACATGGAATCTAAGATTTCCCTTATTCCTATACCAAGGCTAAATTAAAAGTTTGATTTTTAAAAATGTTAAACATGAGCGGTAGAAATGGTGACTGGAAACACGGGAGTATGAAAATAGAAGCAGCACGCAGGCCTAGCCTCCTTTGAGACTGGACTGCTCAGCTGTAATGTCCCGCTCTTCTCTTATACTGGAGTCACATTCATTTCTCATAGCTAAAGACCCTTAATTTTGGGTGCCACATACTTTGGCAGTCTTTTAATCACAACCACATTTTGTTTCAGGGTGGTTTTTTTTTTTTTTTATATGAAGTTACTGATTTGAACATTTTTTTTCCATGCTAGCTCTAATAATCCTGGGTTAGAAATCACAGGTTATTACTGAATACACATAAATCTTGGGACAGACCTGTTTCCAAATTAGAAAGTCATCCTCTACCTAGCAAGAGAAAACAGTGTCCAAATTCCAGGCAGCTCTGCACACAGCATATTGCCATCACTATTAACTTTGACATAACACTCAAACAGACTTTTGAGATGTGAATGGAGGTTAATTTTTAACTGATAAAGCTTTTTTTCCCCACCCACCCCCCACTTGTTTTTGATAACCATAGAATGTAGCCTAGATAGCCTAACTACACCACTTCTGGGATCATCCTTTTATTTCAAAGAGTCAATGTTCTGTTGGGTAAGCTCCTGAAGATTTTATTAAATAAGCATTTATGTAGACTAATATCTTACCTCGGCCTCCTATAGCTTCACAGGCCCACCTTACCTGCCCTCTTTCCAACCAGTGTTCTGCAGACTCCTGGCTTGAAATAGGGCAGCAGCAGTGCCCAGAAATGCCAGAGGTGCTTGGACACAGGCTGAAGTAGGAAGATCCACTGTGAAGACTAGGTAATGTGAGATTTCTCGGGAGGCAGAGATGCACCTGGTCTAAAGCTTGCTCACAGGGTCTCTCCCATCCCATGGGTCCACCATGTTCCCAAGTCTTCCAACAACAGTCCACCAGAGGGAAGGGCTCTCTGGGTTATGACGACCCAGAGAAACCCAGGTAGAGCAGCACCTGGGAGCTTAAGAAATCTGTAAATGGTAAGATGCCATGAAAGACCAAGATCTGATAAGGTAGTGAAGATTTAAGGAGTATATTCACCCCCTAAAAGCCTCCCTACCTCAGTTTAGAGTCCAAATAAGGAGTGGGCTCCAAAATCCTGGGATGGGAAACCCAGAGGAATGTGCTATATTACCTGAAATTGCTGGGCCAGCAGCAGTGGCTCCCTCCGAATATCTGGAGGCCTCACCTGTGGTAGGTGATTTAGAAGATGTCTGCCTCAAAGTTTGCTCCAAGTACCATTTCTAGAATAGACTGGCAAACCCCCCTTCAAATCCAGTCTGCTACCTGTTTTTACATGGTCTGTAATTTAAGAATGTTTTACAGATGAATTGGTTTAATGTTTGGGAACCCCAATGAAAAATGACTCCCCAAATGAGTTCCATTCTTATTAGTAGACTTGTACTACAAAACATTGCACTTAAATTTTGAGTTCTGTCAGTAAATACTGGAAATTTCAAATATGCCTCAGCTTGCAAAACAAAATACTTGCTATCTAGCACCTTCAAGAAAACTGCTTTTCATGTTCCAGAAAACTAGTATCAGGACTTAGCATGACAGAAGGGAGAGGCCCCAATATAGAAAAGAGCTGTAGGGCTTCTTCTGTGTGGACAAGACTCCTAGCACCCCAGGGGACCTGGAGGACACTGGACCAAAGGGTTAAGTGTAAAATAATTTGTAATGGGCATCTCTTGGGACTCAAGATTTAAATTAAATGCTTAGAGTCCATCCTAATAGTCTGCTGGGGTCAACTATTGAAGCTTGGAGATAGTGACCTACAGGAGGGTTGTGTGCTGGGTGTTGAGAAAAGGGGTCATCAGACTCCGGTGGGCATGGTAGGGTTTAATATGTGAGGTGGGGGAAAAAAAACAGCTAAAAATGTTCTGCGGAGGGTGCCTAGTGGGCTCAGTCAGAAGAGCCCACATCCTTTGATCTTGGGGTGGAGTTTAAGCCCGATGTTGGGTTTAAATAAAAGTTCCTGTTGAAGGGCCCCAAGATGCTTCCAATTTGATAAAGGAATGTGCTAGTAAAATGTACCAGCATCTTAAGTTTAATGGATATTCTCAGCCATGGTTGGCAGTATGAGAAAATAGGGTTAAAAGGATTCCAGAAAAGCAGCCAGTGGGTAGTGGCACCATCACATGTAAGGTAACCATGATTGCCCTAATGGACAGTAAAGCCCATAAGGCAGAATAAGGGCTTCACCTGGCCAGATCAGCAGTGAAGACTAATAGACCTCTGTATGGCCAGGGGCCACACATAAGCACAGCCATAAGGTCTATCACTTTCTCCTCGCAGCTATTACTCTGGCTGTATGAGCGGAAAGCTAATTGAAAATCATGATCTTATCTTAGAGTGGGAACATGAGAAGGCCAGGTGAGAAGTGGATTTCCAGGCCAAGTTCATCTCACCATAGGTCAGATAGGTGTGCAGACTCCTCAGGTTATTGCCCTGAGTGAATTAGTATGAAGGGGTACACTAGGTAGCTGACAAAGCACCCCCTCCCTCACCTCCCGCCTTACTCTGGATCCCTGGCTTGTGAAGTAAGAGTCATAATGGTAGGAAAGACCGAGTCCTCTTGGCCTCCCAAATGTCATTACCTATTCAAGACCTTGAATAAAGAGAAGTGCCACATCTGAGGTTTGGGCCATGCTCATAGGCTTTGCAAAGGCAAGCAAATAATCTTTTAATTGTCTGGTTTTAACAGATGAATTCTGGTAGAGGAGAGCAGATGACTAGGACCTTAACCAAGTTGTTGCCTCCACACAGCTCAGCTTAATGTGTCTTTGCCATATAGGCCAACAACTCTCCAGCACTTGAGAAGCTCCTGACCTAGGGAATACATTCTCTTCCATCAGCATCAAGGAAATTAAAAAATATTTTATGTTCTCATAACATGGATATTAGAACACATTCCCTGTCTTTCTCCAGGGAAACTGGAGACTGATAACTCCTGATAACTTCTGCTGTTACAGTAGAGTCTGAAGAGACATTGATCATCTTGCCATGATCCACTATATTAATGTCCTCATTGGGTTTGTTGGGGAGAAAGCACGAGTGCTCTGGTTGACTTAGGAGGACAGGTGTGCTCGAGAGAGGAAGAATTCAGGGCTCTGCCACATTAGGGAAGTTTTTAGGGTCTAACAGTCTTGGGTGAGAATGGGCAGAGTAGGGTCCTAGGGCCAAATCTGGCCTGCTGCTTGGTTTTTGTTAAATGTCTTATTAGCATACAGCCATGCCCATTTGTTTTGTCTGGTGGCTGCTCTTGTAAACTACATTGGCAGAGATGGGTAGTTTTAACAGAGACTGTGTGGCCCACAAAACCTAACATTATCTTAGTGTATGTACAATCTGAGCCTTTATAGGAAGAGTTTACCAATCTTTGGCCTTGAGCAGAACTAGGACATTTCCTCCAAGGTAAAGGCCAAGATCATGCATCACTAAGAGGCAGAAATTTTGGTAAGACATTTTGGATTTTGGAGAAAGTTTACACATGAAAATACAGCTCCTACCTAATTATTAGGTGACCAGAAGGCTGCAGGGGTTCTGCAAGCTGCCCAGCCATCTGCCAAAAAGGACAGTAGGCCCCATCATGGAGGTATCTGTTCGTAAATGGTTTTGTGTGGTGTCTCTGACAAGTCTCAACAGTCACAGCTTAGACCCTGAGTATTACAAATCAAGGCCATGTCTCCTCCGTCACAGAGCTATTTACTATTCATAAAGCAGCTCCTGGAGCACCTGGGTGGCTCAAACATCTGCCATTGGCTCAGGTCATGCTCCCAGGGTCCTGAGATGGAGCCCCATCAGGCTTCCTGCTCAGCAAGGAGTCTGCTTCTCCCTCTCCCTTTGCCCCTCTTCCCCAACTCGTGCTTTCGCTTTCAAATCTTTTTAAAAACAAAAAGCCTCCAAAAGCAGCTCCTAGAGCTCCTGTGTTCACGCTGCACTAATACCACCCATGCTGTAGGATGTTGGCAGATGTATCAAGTCATAAGGCTCTTTTTTTTTTTTTTTTCCATTCATGAGAGACATGGAGAGAGAGAAAGAGGCAGAGACACAGGCAGAGGGAGAAGCAGGCTCCATGCAGGGAGCCCGACACGGGACTCAATCCCGGGTCTCCAGGATCACGCCCTGGGCTGAAGGCGGTGCTAAACTGCTGAGCTACCCAGGCTGCCCTCATAAGGCTCTTTTTTTTTTTTTTTTTTTTAATTTTTTTTTTATTATTTATTTATGATAGGCACACAGTGAGAGAGAGAGGCAGAGACACAGGCAGAGGGAGAAGCAGGCTCCATGCACCGGGAGCCCGACGTGGGATTCGATCCTGGGTCTCCAGGATCACGCCCTGGGCCAAAGGCAGGCGCTAAACCACTGCGCCACCCAGGGATCCCCTCATAAGGCTCTTTTAAGGCATCTCAGTTTTGTTTTTCGTTTTTGTGTAGAAATTTTTGCATATATTTCATGAGATTTGTTTCCAGGTATTTTATTATATGTTACACGTGTGTGTTTTTTTTAATTCATGAGAGACACAGAGAGAGGGGCAGAGACCCAGGCAGGGGGAGAAGCAGGCTCCATGCAAGGAGCCTGATGCAGGACTCAATCCCAGGTCTCCAGGATCACACCCTGGATGGAAGGCGGTGCTAAACCGCTGAGCCACCAGTGCTGCCCTATATGTTACATGTTGTCTCGGATTTGATTTGCTGCGAGTATTTTTTTTTTTTAAGATTTTATTTATTCAGAAGGGACACATAGAGAGGCAGAGACATAGGCAGAGGGAGAAGCAGGATCCATGCAGGGAGCCCGATGCGGGACTTGATGTGGGACTCGATCCCAGGACCGAGGGATCATGACTTGAGCTGAAGGCAGACGCTCAACTGCTGAGCCACTATGGATTTCTTTTTTAATTTTTTATTTATAATAGTCACACACACACACACAGAGAG
The DNA here is from genome assembly GCF_048164855.1 of Canis lupus baileyi. Lineage (NCBI taxonomy): Eukaryota > Metazoa > Chordata > Mammalia > Carnivora > Canidae > Canis > Canis lupus. Next base: position 37,679,424 of record NC_132866.1, on the reverse strand, counting down.
GCAGAGACACAGGCAGAGGGAGAAGCAGGCTCCATGCACCGGGAGCCCGACGTGGGATTCGATCCCGGGTCTCCAGGATCGCGCCCTGGGCCAAAGGCAGGCGCCAAACCCCTGCACCACCCAGGGATCCCCACTATGGATTTTTTTAAAAGTAAACTCTACATCCTAGTGGGGTTTGAACTCACAACCCTGAGATCAAGAATTGCATGCTCTACTGACTGAACCAGTCAGGTGCCCCAAGAAATACTCTAGATTTAAAATATATATATTTATTTATTTATGAGAGACAGAGGCAGAGACGCAGATGGAGAAGCAGGCTCCCTGCGGGGAACCCAATGTGGGACTCTATCCTGGGATCATGCCCTGAGCTGAAGGCAAACACTAAACTGCTGAGCTACCCAGGCTCAGATTCTTTTTTCTTTTTCTTTTTCTTTTCTTTCTCTTTTTTTTTTAAGATTACTTATTTGAGAAAAAGAGAACTGTGAGGGACAAGCAGACTCTGAACTGAGCACGGAGCCCAGCACGGGGCTTGATCTCAGGACCCTGAGATCATGATCTGAGCTGAAATCAAGAATCAGATACTTAACAAACTGACTCACCCAAGTGTACTCAAAAAAGATTTATTTATTTTAGAGAGCACCAGGGTAGGGGGCAGGAGAGGGTGAGAGAATCTCCAGAAGACTCCCCACTGAGCACAGAGCCTGACATGGGGCTCAGTCTCATGACCCTGAGATCATAACATGAGCCAAAATCAAGTCGGACCTTCAACCAACTGAGCCACAAAGGTGTCCCGAAATACCATGGATTTCTATATTGATTGTGGCCTTGCTAAATTCACTTAGCTATGCTAATTTAAATGTGAATTTCTACATAAAAAAGTTTGCAAATGATAGTTTTATTGATTATTGTTTAAGATTTTATTTATTCATGAGAGACAGAGAGGCAGAGACAGAGGGAGACAGGCAGAGGGAGAAGCAGGCTCCATCCGGGTCTCCAGAATCAGGCCCTGGGCCGAAAGCGGCACTAAACCGCTGAGCCACCGGGGCTGCCCTTTTATTGATTTTCTAATCTTTATGTCCTTTATTCTTTTCTTGCTTTGTTGCCTGCTCTTAGATCTAAGTTTGTTTTTTATCATTAGAACTATGATGCTGAAAGAAAAAAAAAAACAAAACGACACTGAACGAAGTTGGGGTCAGAGGACATCCTTGTCTTATTACCAAATTCAGAGAGAAAGCTTTTGTTATTTCTCCCTCAAAATATTGTTAGGACTGGCTCAGTCAGTGGAACATGCAACTCTTGATCTCAGGGTTATGAGTTCAAGCCCTATGTTGAGTCTAGAGATTATAAGTAAACTTAAGAAAAAGAGGGGCACCTGGGTGGCTCAATCAGTTAAGCATCTGCCTTCAGCTCAGGTCATAATCCCAGGATCCTGGAATTGGGCCCCACATCGAACTCCCTGCCCAGGAGGGGAGGCTCCTCCTTCTTCCTGCTCTTATTCTGTCTCTTTCTCTCAAATAAAATCTTAAAAACAAAAAAAAACCTTTCACAGTTCTAAAGGGAAGAAGTCAAAATCAAGGTGTTGGCAAGGCCACACTCTGAAGTTCCAAGGAAGAATCCTTTCATGACTCTTTCTAGCTTCCATGGTTGCCCACAACTTGCTGTTCCTTGGCTTGCAGCTGCATCATTCCCATCTCTGCATCTATTGTCACATGGCCTTATACCTGTGTCCAGATTTTTTTCTTATAAGGACACCAGTCATTAAATTAGGACCCAACCTAATTCAATATGACCCCATCTTAAAATGATTATATCTGCAGGAGCTCTATTTCCAAATAAGGTCATACATAGTTCCAGGTACTGGGAGTTACAACTTGGAACATAACCTTTTTAAGGTACACAGCTTAACCCACAATGCATACATTCAGTTTTCTTCTGAGAATCTCCATACATCATCTCATGTTTAGTCTTGCTCTGATCACTCCAAAATCTGCATCTTCTTTCTCTGTGTCTATGTTGTCTGGTGTCTGGTTTGTCTTTTATGCCTGGATATTTTTGATAAGGACACATATCATGTATGTATATCAGAGGAATAGGATAACCAGAAGACTGATGTGGTGGAATGCCTGAATGGCTCAGTGGTTGAGCACCTGCCTTTGGCCCAGGGCGTGATCTTGGGGTCCTGGGATCAAGTCCCACATTGGGCTCCCTGCATGGAGCCTGCTTTTCTTCCTATGTCTCTGCCTCTCTCTCTCTCATGAATACATAAAATCTTAAAAAAAAAAAAAAAAAAAAAAGACCCATGTGCTATTATCATTTTTGAGGGGATGGTGGCAGGAATGCAGCCAGATTTTTAAAAATTGCCCTAAGAACATAAGCTCAAAATGGCCAATATGTACTCAATGGAAACCATAAAATGGCAATTTGAGAAGAGCCAAGTCTGTGAACAAATTTGGAAAATTTCGTAGGCACCAATTTGAATGTACATTCTGGTAGGGGTGGGAGACCATAACAAATCAATAAAACATCAGTAGTATGAGAATTAGGGCTGAATACAAAGGAGCAGCAGCATACAGTGATGAAAAGAGAATCCTGGTGCAGTTGTAGTGTGGTCAGGAGGCCTCCTAACAAGGGCCTAAAGGAAAGGAGTTGGTAATGCAAGGATGCTGGGGAACTGGGAGAATGGCCAGTAGAGGGAAGGGAGTGTGGTGCCTTAAGGCTGAGGCTGGAGCCTACACTGTGTTCAGACAACACCTAGGAGGCAGGGCGAGTGTAGGAGAGAGTGGGTGAAGATGGAATATTGGTAGGGCCTGGAGTCAGAAGTAGGGCCTATAGGCCATGTTAAAGGGATTTTTCTCTAAGATAAATAGGGTATCTCTGGTTCATCTGGAGCAGAGTTGATCTGATCTTGCCTTAAGAATATTCCTCTGATGGCTGGGTTGAGACTTGAGTAATAAATTCATCTACAGAGCCAGGCATAGGACCTAACCAGCTATCTACCCAGATGGCTCCAGTCATGCTCCCTTGTGTTAGCCGTTGGCCTTACTTCTTACCCTAGGTTTTAGAGCATTTTACATAAAAATTGAGGATAAGGGGTGCCTCACTGGCTCAGTCACTAGAACATGGGACTCTTGATCTCAGGATTGTAAGTTTGAGCCCCACATTGGGTGTAGCAATTACTTAAAAATAAAATCTTAAAAAAAATGAAAATAAGGTGCTGCTACCTTTTGGGAAACAGAAATATTACAATGTTTAAGCCATTAGTCTTAGAATAAAAACTTACAACTTTTTCTTTAGTAGGCCCTTATTTTAAAAACTCTGATGACTACTTAGCAATACAAAGTAATGAACTATTGATTAATATAACAACATGGCTGGATCGCCAGAGAAATATAGAATGCTATATAACTTGTATATAATATATAATATTATATTACTTATATATAAAATTATAGAATATTATATCAAACTTTCCCCTTGATTGTTTCTGAATGCTGGGTTAAAAACTGATTTACCTAAATGAGACATCTCTGTAATGTTCAGGCTTTCTGTAATAAGCATGAAAAATATTTGCAATTGGAAAAAATAAGATGGGGCACCTGGGTGGCTCAGTTGGGTAAGTGTCCGACCCTTCGTTTTGGCTGAGGTCATGATCTCATGGGTCACGGGATCCAGCCCTGAGTTGGGCTCCACTTTCAGCAGGGAGTCTCCTTGAAGGTTCTCTCCCTCTGCCGCTCCCCTTACTCTTGCACCCACATACTTTCTTTCTTCCTCTTCCTAAAATAAATAAATAAATCTTAAAGAAAAAATAATAAGATTATTTAAATTTAAAAATAGGGAAGGGGTGCCTGGCTGGCTTGGTAGAGCATGAGACTCTTTTTTTTTTTTTTTTTAAGTTTATTTAAGTAATCTCTATATCCAACTTGGACTCAAATTCAGGACCCCAAGATCAAGAGCCTCATGCCCTTCCGACTGAGCCATCCAGGCAGCCAGAGCATGCAGCTCTTGATATCCAGGTCATGAGTTAAAGCACAACATTGGGCATAGAGCTTACATAAAAAATAAATACACATACATACATACATACATAAAACAAGGAGGGATATAGATAGTCCCCAAGTAGGCACAATCACTGGGTTCTTTCTCAGAGTGATAAATACCAGAAAGGCAGCGTAGCCCAGTCCTTGAGAAACACTTCAGGAGCAAGATGGCCTCCGAGAACCTCTGAAAACTTTGGTCTCATCCTATGCACAGATGGAATAATACAAGTTCCCATAAGCTCCTGGGAAAATTGAGTTAACACGTGAAGTGTTTATAACAGTGACCATCACATATTAAGCGTTCAATTAGGTAGAAATTACCCTTTGCTTACTCTGGTTCTTTCCTAGGCAAACTCCTCCTCTGGGAGAAGACAACAAAAGGAGGAATTGTAGCTAAAGCCAAGAAGAAACAGGCCCAGGGAAGGGGGCTCTGGGGCACCGGGAGTAATTTCACAAAGGGAAGCCTGGGCAGAGACTCCTCTCATTCTATGGCTACCTTTCCCTCTCCCTTCCAGGGGGTTGGTGGTTGAAATGGGGAGTAAGGATGGGGGTAGAGGCAGACTTGTTCTTCTTGGGAATCAGCAGCCCAACTCCAGGGCCTAGCTGCCAAACTCACAGGCTAACATGGATTCCACCCCCTACCGCCTATCACATTCCCTGACTTCTACCTGTGATTTTTTTTTTAAAGGTTTTTAAAAATGTATTCATGTGAGACAGAGAGAGGCAGAGACACAGGCAGAGGAAGAAGCAGGCTCCACACAGGGAGCCCAATGAGGGACTTGATCCTGGGACCCCAGGATTACGTCCCGGGCCGAAGGCAGGTGCTAAACTGCTGAGCCACCCGGGCATCCCTTACCCATGATTTCATCCAGACCCCAGATATTCTCCATGAGCTCCTTACCCCAGCCTTGGACAGGCAGAACCAGCCTAAACCACTAGGTACCAGCCTGTAATTGGACAAAGTCAGGCTCACTGATGCTGGCCGATGAAGGAGTCACACATGCTGGGGGTAGTGGGGTCATGGCGTTCTCCACCCCAGAGTGGTTACTTATGGGAACATTTGATCAGATGAAGTTAGAATAAAGCTGTGTTTGGCCGGCAGAAAGGAAAGCAGGCCTGGGACTGGTGTCCACCTCAAAGTGGAGCCTGGGCACAACATTAAGATGGAAGTGGAATGTGTGCAGAAACCCTTTACCAGAGCGGGTGCCCAGGTTGGAATCGCTGAGTCTCAGGTCAGAGTGTCTTAGGTCCCACTGCACCTGGCAGGTGTAGTCAGTAGGGCATGTCATTTGTGATCTCCTGGTGAGTTCGAGCCCCAGGTTGGGTTTTTGAGATTACTTAAATATATAAACTTTTAAAAAAAGCAGTTCGGTCACCCAGAAGGTAGAGTTCTGACAATGTCACCATGGTGTCTGCCACCCCAGCCTCACAGAAAGCCATAGCCTTTGCTGTTCTAAGCACAGCTCATTTTTACTTTCTCAAATGTGATCCACTCACACTAGCATCCCCCCATGCCCAAGGAGAAGAGGACACGAATGTACCTCACTCCCCAGGATAGCAAAGCAAGTCTGGAAGATGCTTTTCAGGTGCTCTGGCTTAGCGGGCACTTCTGGCTGCTTCCTCAAGGTGGGCTCCACCAGCCCGGACGCCCCAAGCTCTCCGGCCTTTCTCCTGCTCCCACCTCCTGTGCCAGCTCAAAAGGGCTAGTGGTTCTCCCTGCAGGGGCCGCACCTACCTCCTCTTTGATCTCATTGCCTATGTTCCATTCACACTGACTTTTCTCTGGTCCTCAAAAGGCTGACTGCAAGCACTGTTCTCTGTACCAGGAAAGAGGTTTGTGCGCTGGCTCCTCTAATCATGCACTTTTGAGGATTCAGATGTCCTCTTTTTTTTTTTTTTTAAGATTTTTAAAATCCATTTATGAGAGAGAGAGAGAGAGAGAGAGAGAAAGGCAGAGAGGCAGAGACACAGGCAGAGGGAGAAGCAGGTTCCATGCAGGGAGCCCGACGTGGGACTCCATCCTGAGTCTTCAGGATCACACCCTGGGCTGAAGGCGGCGCTAAACTGCTGAGCCACCCGGGCTGCCCCAGATGTCCTCTCTTAACCCAATCACATCACCCATTGCTGCACATGCACACCTGCTGCTGAAACACACTCATTTTGTTTTCTTCACAGGATGCACGAGCTTAGAATGCTGGGCCTTATAGCATCAGTCCTGGTGGGTGATGAGCTTGGCACAGCCACCGACACCCATGGGTCCCTGCCACCCTTGGTCATCCACTTAGACAGTGGCTGCACTTTCAGCCAGGTGTCCCGAGTCTTGCTCAGGTTCTTGGAATTTCTGCTGCAGCTCTGGCCCCACCTTGGAACCCTCCCCGACCCCTATCTCCTATGTGTCCTGTTTCAAGGGCCCTAAGGAGATCTCTGAATCTCATTTTTATACCTAGGGGCCTGGGATGGCCTGGCAACCAGGAGGCGGGGTTAGCTTTCAGACTCCCCTCCTCTGGCCTCCTAACCCAGGTCTACAAGTCAGGGGCCTGAAGTCCAGGACGCATTGTAATTTCCACAGGACCCAGCACCACCCTGAGAAGTGGAGGGAGGGTTTGGAAAAGTGCACCATTAGAGAGAGCTGGCTTGAAGCAACACCAAGATGCACCAACATGGCTGTCCCATCATCCCAGATCTGGTGCACCCCAGACCCTGCACCACTATCTGGCAGAGACAGGGCAGATCTCTGCTGCTTCAGCCTGCCTCTAATCCAGGGTCAATGCAGGGATCAGGGGCTGGACTCTGCACCTTAGCTCCTTCCATCCTGGACTATGGAAGTTGGCATGAAGGATGAGGCTGCAGGATAGACAGGCTGACGAGGTGGGAGAGGCATTTCCCCAGCTGCACCCCGTACATGTAGGGACCTTTCAAGTGAGGTGTTTCAGGAGTGGACTTTGGACATACCAGGACCTAGATTTGTATGGATGGCTTTTGGTTCTAGATGCAGGATTTCTTGGGATATAGTGCATAAGGTCCTACAGGATATTATTTGGGGTGGACAGAGAGTCCATGGGTTTGTCTGAGGTTTATATAGGGTTTTACTGGGGTGGGTTAATGAAAGAATTGCTTCATTTTCTGAGCTGTGTGAAAGCTATAGAGCATTCACCAAGTGAGGTGGCATCTTAGTGGAGTCACCCTCCTGGGGTGGGATCCCCTCCTGGGGATCATTTTAGGTGAGAGAATGTCATGGGTACCTGGCTCACTGGGACTTCTAGGGCCTCTAGGCAAGGTGTGGAAATGGTAAGGTCCTTTGATATAATATTGAGGTATCCTGCACGGTGCATGGATGAGACAATTGCAGAAGATCAATTATCCAGAAGTTTTCAAAGTGGGGGGCATGCTGGGAGTGGGCCTCAGGACAGACATGTGGCCACAAGAAGCATTAGCAATTCACAGGAACCCCTCCCCACTAGCCACTGAGGGGCCAGGGCATTCCTGAGCAAGATGTCAGAGTCCCTGCCCAGCCCTGCCCAGACCCACAGAAAGTCACAAGACCACTGGAGGGGGGAGATGAGACAGTTTAATAGAGAAATAAGCTTTGGACAGCCTCCTGATCAGAAGGGAGCCTTTCTTGGAGTGAAAGGCCATTATGGAGGCTAAGGCCGCCAAGTAGGGAGGGAACAGCATGGGAGATGGTACCAGGAGTGCCTGTGCTCAGCAGGTACTGGCAGAGCCTGAGGAGAGAATGGGGGTCAGGTCCTCACAGACATGGTTACTACAAAGACAACCAACCCCCTCAGCCTCCCGAAACCCCAAGGCTGGGCTGGCTCAGGACAGCCTTATGCATGGTATTTAGTAAGGCTTGAATACTACGGCCATCCTGCCTGAGTGCCTGGAAGTCTCTTAAAGAGGCCAAAGAAGCCCGTCTCACCTGGAGTGATGAGTGGAGTGGCTTTCTCAGGTAAGGGGCTGAGAAAGGAACACATCAAATTAGCATCCCCAGCCCTTCTGTCCTTATCCCCCAAGATGACGCCTGGTGTTCCCTCCCAGGGGGCACACGTACTTGCTATTCTTCCATTGTCACCTTAAACAATACTAAGGGTTCTAGCTTTCCCTGATGTGGGGCACTTCAGGGTTGATTATCTGTGAATAACAAATCCCACTGCAAGCCCAGGGAGTAGCCAAGAGGCTGTCCTCTTTAGCTAAATTGCCGGACTTTACCCCACATAGGTGTGCTCAGCTCCAGGGGCATACAATTTCCGGGCTCCCCACCCTTACCCCATCTCACCTGTGCTTCTGATTGTATTTGCATTTGCATTTTCCACCTGTGAGAGGATGAGATTGTCAGTGTGGAGAACCTGGGGAGCTTGGGCCATCACACCCCTCCCCTTGTGCCCACCACCCTACCAGCCCCACCACTCACTCAGGGCTATCAAGATTCCAGCGATGCACAGGAGCCCTCCAAAAATCATCCCGCCCAGCTGCAGGCTTTCCCAGTCTGGGGGAGCAGAGAGTGAGCTGGCACCAGCCTGGCTCCAACCCCCTCATTCATTCAAAAGATATTAGTGATCATCTGCTTGTGAAGATGTGCTTACATTTCAGGCAACAAAAAAGGCCAGTAAACAGAAACGCCGTATACTAAATGCTGTGAACAGCACTATGAAGAAAAAATAAGCAGGAAAGCACAGAATAAAGAAGGGAGTTGAAAGGCTTTTTGATCAAGGCAGGCTTTTCTGAAAGGTGGCATTTGCAAGGAGGCTAGGGGAAGAGGAAGGGTGTGCAGGGTCTGTGGAGGATGGTGGCAGGCAGAAGAGGAAAGCTGCTGGGGCTGCAGGGCGACAAGTAGCTGGTGCTGGGCTCTGGCAAGTTAGAGAACTGAAGGAATGTTAGGGGAGATAATATCCTGGGGGCCCAACAGTCTCCAGCTCCTTCCCCAGAAATTTTCCTAAATGTCTCATGGGTACCTTCCCTCCTTTTGGAATGAAGCTCTCCCAAAGACCATGTTGCATGTTGGCCTCTCTCTCTTGTCATAGACCATGCTGACTCTGTAATCCCCAGTCCCAGCCCTCACCAAGCTCTAGCCAAGAGGTCCAGGAAAGACAAAGGTAGGAGTGGGGGATTGGGGTATCAGCTCTTACCATAGTAGAAGGGACTGTCTTTATCTGCAGGAAAAGGGGAGGAAAATAAAAAAGAATAAGGACCAGAACCAGGAGGCAGGATTTTTTTTTTTTTTTTTTTTTTTTTTTTTTTAGGATGTGGGGTCTTAAAGGGAAAATGTGGGGTAGCAGGAGCAGGGCAGTTTGGAGTCCTACTCACCAACCAAGTCATTGGCTTCCAAGGCAGGCAGGCCTGGGTGGGAGAAGCAGAGGGAAATGGGTATTCATTCAGGACACTGGTCTCAAAATGAATTAGCAGGCATGTCCTCAGCCCAGAGCAGGCTCCTGGGTGGGGGACGGGGGACCCTCACACCTTCCCCAGCTCTAAATAGCCCTGGAATTTTGCCTCACCATAGCCTTTGTGCCCCCCTGCCAACCCCCAATCAATCTTCCCACCATTTCTCGGGCTTCCAGCTATTCTTCCTTGCATTGAAATGGGATGGTATATTGGTATCTTTTTACCCTTCTCTGAGAAGCCTCCTACACAGACCCTGGCTAATGCCCTATCAGGGAATAGGGAATGCTTCTCTCTTTACGCCAACAGATGGTTACTGTTTTCCAAAGTTCAATTATTCAGGACAACTTTTGCAATACCCACTTCCTCCCTGCACTATTATTTCCTTAGTGTCACTCTTTAAATTGACAGTTTATTTTATTTTTAAAGATTTATTTATTTATTCATTCAGAGAGAGCGAAGAGAGAGGCAGAGACACAGGCAGAGGAAGAAGCAGGCTCCATGCAGGAAGCCCGATGTGGGACTCGATCCTGGGTCTCCAGGATCACACCCCAGGCTGCAGGCGGCGCTAAACCGCTGTGCCACGGGGGCTGCCCTAAATTGACAGTTTAGATGAAAATCCATTTGTTCAACATCAGACCCCCTTTGGGAAATGCTGCCCTCGTTTTCACTGCCTTGGTTGAGAGGGTAAGTGGCAGGAGGTTCATTCTGGGAGGACTCACCTGCCAGTGTGAGGAGCAGGCCCTGCGTCATTCTCTTCATGGTACGGCTGCAGAGGGGGGCTGCAAGGGAGGAGGGCGGGTTGGGATCAGACAACTGGGATCTGCCCTAGGTTCTGGGGCAAAGAGCCAGGGCACAGATCCTGAGGGTGCACTTGGTTTATGAGGTGGTCTTGGGAAAGTTACTAATTTCTGTTTCCTTATCTAGAGATGGTAATAGTAAACGCCTAGTGGAGTTACATGGATTGAGTTAATACTAGTTAAGTACTTAGAACCTTGCTTGCACATAGTAAGTGATTTGTTAAAGTCTTTGTTCAAGTTTTTAATCAGATGTCTGACCCTAGGGCAGAGGAGCAGGGCTACTCTTCTAACTCAGCCTTAGGTTCCTAACCCCCAGTCAAAAGGCTAAGGTACCCTGAGCTATTGTTCCCAAAGGTCTGGGCCCCGGGCAGTATCAGGATGAATTCCAAGATAGTCTCTGCAAAGGGCCAGGGTATCCAGGGCTGTGCAGCAGAGTAACCAGCAGCTGAGCAGGGGAAAGGTGGTAGCGGGAGCATGTGAGAGCCTCCCATCCCAGCCCCAGCCAGGGATCCTACTTTGGGCAGCCCCAAATTCCATAGCAAGAAACTGCCTGGTGGGTGGAAGGAACATTGCTTCTTTCTTTTTCCTTGGGGTGGGAACTATCCCACGAGTTTCTAGTGGCTGCTTCCTTGAGATAAGACCCCTTCCAGCTCTCTGCATGTTGTTCGCTACAGGCAAATTTAGGGATTATCAGCTGTTGCAAACTAAAGCCCCTATTATCTACTGGGCCCAAGGGGCTGGAACTCTAATCCCCTCAAAACCACCTAACAGCTGTGTGACTCAGTGGGTTACTTAACCTCTCGGTGCTTCAGTGTCCTGTAAAACAAGGAAAATTAATAGCAACTGCATAAGGTTATGATTGAATTAAATGAATTACTATATGTGAAGCCTAAGTATAATGCCAGGCACATACTAAGTAATGAAATGTGTTACAATAAATAAATACATAGCCCTCTATTTGCTAAATGGGATGCTGATTCATGAATGACTTAATAAGGCAAATTTGATAGGTAGTTATATACACACATGGGTCCTTTTGCCCTAGATGGGAGGGACTAGTAACATGCAGCTTCTGAATGTGAGAGTTTATCGGCTTTTAGCAGTCTCCGAAGCAGGCCTCCTTTAGACTCATCCCCTCTCACCACCCTAGGATTCCTGAGTCATGGGGGTTGCAACTCCACTTTATATATTCTTTAGCCAAAGACTGGTTCCTGTTTCCTCCCGCCCCTAACCCACTGTCTATATGATAGTGGTCACAGAGCAAGTGGCCTCCAACCATCAAACACCTCAAACATGCATCCTGTTACTGAGAATACCTGGGCACCCACCACCTCTTCCTCAGACTGGTACCCCCTCCACCCTCACTCTTCTTCTGTCACCCTTCTGCTTAGCAGCCCTGAAGTCCTAGAAGACACTCACCTGAGAGCAGAGCGAAGATCTGGAAAGGCTGCTGGGGCTGGATTCAACTCAGGTGGGTTCCAGCTCTTTAAACCCAGCAGCTCCGCCCAGGGCAACAATACGGGCAGACAGGAGGGAACTGGTCAGATTCCTTAAGATTCCTGTAGCTCCTTCTCTCCCAGCCTCCTCCCCCACACTGTGCTCTTGAGACAGCTTGCCCTACCACACCCAGTGCTGAGCTCCTGGAGGCCCCAGGGCCATCAGAGGTGGTGGGAGAGGTGGTGGGAGAGGGCCGGGCTGGGCCTCAGACATTTCTCTAGAGAAGATGGACTTTCAGCTTCTTCAGCTCACCTAGATCCTAAAAGAGGGGTCCAGAGGGGTGCTGGAAGGGGACAGGATGTTTCTGGGTTATTGTGCCAGCAGTGGGGGTTCCAGGACTTCTGTGTGAGGTATCCTGGGGACAGCTGAGTTGATTAGGAGTCAGGGACTGGTGCTGAGGCTCCATTTGCTCAGTGGTCCCATTGTTTTTCCTTGGACTGGGTGTTTATTGAGGGGGAGGGCTGGGGCTGATGGCACCCTTCAGGGCTGCCCACCCTCTGATGAGTCCCAGACACCCACTTAGCCTAGGGAAACTGATAGCTGGGATTAGAAACCACCCTGGCCCAGACCCTGGTTTCCTGCCTGCTCCACAGTGTCAGGGGAGGGGTAGTGCCAGGAGGACGACTGCAACTCCAGGCTAAATAGTGGGCTGCTTCCCTCTGTGGACCCCCATATCTGCCTTATGTGCTTCTGGCCAAACTCCCCTTTCATCCCTCCCTCCACCACATGCTTTTAGCCTGTGCCCCTGGGTCTGGATGACCCCAGGCCTCTCCTTCTTCCCCAATTCCTGTGTTCACTGCTTTTGCCACTGGATGGTGATCAGCTGAAGGCAGGACTGTTGCCTCTCTTATTCCCAAAGGCCTCTCTTTATTCCTGGACACCAATAAATAGATTTTAATTGAATTGTTGAGTCAATGAAGACAGGAAGCCACCAGACGCTCCCAGTGCTGGGGATCAGGGAGGGAAAACAAAGCCCTGAAAGGCAGGTTGAGGAGAAAGGGTGAGTAGGAAGGGGGAGGATATTCCTAGTGTGAATATGTTCACCTTCTCATGAAAACCTTCCATGGTGCTCCCTGCCTTCAAGATTCAGTTTCTGGGATGCCTGGATGGTTCAGTGTTTGAGCGTCTGTCTCCCTTTGGCTCAGGGCGTGATCCTAGGGTCCTGGGATTGAGTCCCCACATAGGGCTCCCTGTGGGGAGCCTGCTTCTCCCTCTGCCTGTGTCTCTGCCTCTCTGTGTCTCTCATGAATAAATAAATAAAATTAAAAAAAAAAAAAAGGATTCAGTTTCTGTGGAGTTCAAACCCAGGGGCTCTGGGGCCAGGAAGAGCTAGAGTTGAAGCACAGCCTGCCATTTGCTCACTGGGTAAGCTCAGGTAGCTCCTTCATCATCTGGAGCGTCCGTTCCTTCTCTAAAATGGAATAATGATAGGACTGACCTCTGAGGTTTCTGGTGTAGGTTCTGCAGGAGCATGGAGCTGCTCTGTGGTCAGCCCTCAATATGTATTTGTGGAATGAGTGCCTCCCAGACCTGGTGTGAGGAAAGTTTGTTAACCTTGAGATCCAGAAGAACCATTAATTGCATATACTTTGAAGTCAAATCCAGGCTCTGTTAGTTACTTGCTATGTGCACCCGAGCAACTAATTCAGCCTTTCTGCCTAATTATTCATCCATAAAGTAGGAACCATGACCGAGCCTACTCTGAAGGTTTGTGGTGATTGTGACATCTGATTATGCTGCTCAGTTCCCTGTAACTGTAGCTGGGAATGGTCCTGATATACACACAAAGAAATCTGCAATATAAGAGAAAGGGGGTCATTGGTAGAGAGCCCCCCATGGAGAAAGCACATTCCAGAGAAGAGAAAGGAAGTATAAAAAGGACCTTAGGTCCATTTCTCCAGAAGGCCCTAGTGTCTTTGCTCTGCCCTGCAGCTTCTGCCCTCTTCAGGGATCCTCCACTCCTAGCCCTGGCACCATGAGATAGTATCATCTTTAATAGATAGGTAGAAAGAAGGGGCAACTGGGTGGCTCAGCTGGTTGGGCAGCTGCCTTCAACTCAGGTCATGATCCCAGGGCCCTGGGATTGAGCCCTGCATTGGGCTTCCAGCTCAGCGGGGAGTCTTCTTCTCCCTCTCCCTCTGCCCCTCACTCCACTTGCGCTCTCTCTCAAATAAATATATATAATTTTTTTAAAAAAAAGATTTTATTTATTTGAGAGAAAGAGTGAATGAGAGATTGAGCGTGAGCAGGGGGAGAGGGAGAAGCAGACTCCCTGCTGAGCAGGGAGCACAATGGGGGGCTTGATCCCAGGACCCCAGGATCATGACCTGAGCCAAAGGCAGACGCTTAACTGACTGAGCCACCGAGGTGCCCCATCAAATAAATAGATAAATAAACAAAATCTTAAAAAAAAAAAAAGAAAAAAAGACAGGTAGAAAGAAAACTTCACCTGAGTCTGGTGGTATTGACACTGGTCCAAGGTAGGGGGATAGGTTGAGCCAGAGGCAAAATCAGGGAGAGGGAGCCGAGCTACCTGTGTGTGACTTCTGCAAGCACAACGGTAAGTCACTACCTCATTTCTTCATTTTGCCAAAACTGGCTGTAGGTGTAGGCGCACCATGGCTGAATAGTGCATCTGCCCCTCTGGGGGGCCTCAAAGGCTGGCCATTCCCTCAGTGGCAGGCAGCAATGCCTTCTACACTGGAAGTGGTGCAAAGTCAGTTCCCAGGTTAATGAATTTATCTTCTTAGATATTAAAAGCAGTACTTATTGGGACACCTGGGTGGCTCAGAGGTTGAGCGTCTATCTTTGGCTCAGGACATGATCCAGGGGTCTGGGACTGAGTCCCACATTGGGCTCCTTGCGGGAGAGCCTGCTTCTCCATCTGCCTATGTGTCTGTGTCTCTCTCACTCTCTCATGAGTAGATCAATAAAATCTTAAAAAATAAAACCAGGGATCCCTGGGTGGCGCAGCGGTTTAGCGCCTGCCTTTGGTCCAGGGCGCGATCCTGGAGACCCAGGATCGAATCCCACGTCAGGCTCCCGGTGCATGGAGCCTGCTTCTCCATCTGCCTGTGTCTCTGCCTCTCTCTCTCTCTCACTGTGTGCCTATCATAAATAAATAAATAAATAAAAATTAAAAAAAATAAAAATAAAACCAGTACTTATAAATGGTCATGAAAGTGGGTGTTGAAACCTTTAGAAGTTTTGCATATTAAGAAGTGTTCACTAAATTGTCCGTTCATTCATTAGCAGTGTTCAGGATGAACAACCGCTCTCTCAAAGTATAATACCTGAGAGGCTGGCCTGGCAGTGAACTGTTTTCAGGAAATCACTTTCAAGTAGGGCTGGTCATAGCCCTGCTTCTTGGACATGCATTCCTCATCAGAATCTCTGGAGCCATCTATTTGGGTCTGATTTCTTATCTACCAAATGGAGAGCTGGGTAAGAGGCACTGAGGCTTACAGGGAAATCAAACCTTGGGGTGGTGGAAGGCTGGGAAGAGTGGGTGATGGAGAGCCAGACTTAGAAGGGTGGGTGCAGATGACAGCTGGGAGGTATTAAGAGTTGAGAGAGAGAAAACTGCAAGATCCAGTTCTAAAGTCCTTCTTCCCCTTCTGGAGTCAGTGTTGCAAGGTATACAAAGGACCTCGTGTAGAAGGAGGGAAGTCTGTTGCCCAGAGTGGCGGCCTGAAAATCAGCGCTGACGCTCAGGATCCTGCCTCTGCTCATGTCAATCACTGCCCCACCTCCTCACACTCTCAAACTGTGATCTTCCCTCTTCTGCAAGCACCAACTATTGCTCTGTGGAAAACAGAGATGCATCCTCAAAGCCATGAACTTCCCTGAGGAAAGGCAATAAAACAGGAATTATTTCTAAGATCGACCAGAAATAAAAGAGAAGTGACTAGCATCTTGCCTGGCACGTAGTGGGAGCATTTTTTTTTTTTTTCTCACCTTCCAAGATGGACTGAATATCAGTATCAGCAGAAGGCTGGGATTGTCTGTTTTGAGGGGGTCTGGTAGACGGGGGAGAAGACCCCAATCGTGAGGGGAGAGGTTATCTCTCTCCTCTGAGGCTTTTCCCAGTTGTCTCCGATGTTTGATCCCTATGAGAAATACATACTGAGATCCCACCCGGACCCACCTCCTGGGCCGCCTCTCCCAGGGGTCTCGCTGCTCTTCTTTCTGCATTTTTGTCAGGTCCCCCCATGTGTGTTGAGGGCTAGTCTGGGCCCCCAGATCTGGGGCTCACTCCCTTTGAGGATGGGGGTCGGGGGACGAAGGTCGGACAGGAAGAGATGCAGCCTGCGCGAGGCGGTTAGCGGCTGTCAGACAGGGTGCGAGGGCGGCCCTCTGAGGGCTCTTCTAGGCCTTGGCCGACTCTCGCGCCTCAGGAAGGCTGCGGATCCCAAGGGCCATCCGGAAGACGGGATACGGGCACGAAGCGGGGGCGGGGTCCCCCGAAGGGGGTGGGATATAGGGATCTCCGCGGCAGCCTCCCCTCAGCACGGCAGAGCAGGAGCCGGGCTCTCAGCGGCTGACGCTGGGCTATCTTTGGCGGACTCCGACCTCCAGAAGCTGCTCCCCGACCTCTCCGAGGCCCGGTGCAGGAGGCCCTCCATTACCGCCCTCCCCCTTCGCGCAAAGGACCGAACGGCAGCCAATTGAAATAGAATCGTGTGGCTTCCAGCCAGTCAGCACTGAGATGGCCGCCGAGGCGGGGCCGCGGGTGAAGCCGCCCGGGAGGCGACGGCCCAGGTGGCGGGGGCGGGGCTCTTCCGTCCTCCGTCCCCGCGTGGATTGGCTGCGCCGCTGCACCCGCGCGCTCCTCCCGCCGCCGTCCTCTTAGGCGCGCGCAGCCGCTCGGCCGTCTCGTCGCCGTGGAGGGGTCGCGACTCGCGCGGGGTCTTGCCGGAGTCTTTGTCCGTCCGTTCGTCCGTTCGTGCCCCGCGATTGTCACGGTCTTCCGGAAGTCGTGGGACCCTAGAGGCCGTGAGGAATAGCTAAGGCTGAAGGGACAGCCCAGTTGCTGAGTCCGGAGCAGGCCAGGAAGGAGGAAGACGAGAGCAGGGCGGCCTGAGGGACGGGCGGGAGGCGGCGAGCTGCATGGAGTGAGGCCAGGAAGCCGGCAGGGGACCTTGGACTTGGGGAGGCTGCAGACCCGTGTAAAAGGAGAGGCGGAAACGGTCCACCGAACGGAGGCCGGGCGACGTCACTTCTCAGCGACTGTCATTCTGCTTCTGTTAGATTCAGTAATGCTTCCCCCCACCCACAAGCCCCTTAGCATCCTTGTCCAACCACTCTAGGTGTCTCGTCCACCAGATTTCTCAAGCCCTCCATCTTGTAATCAGGATCTCGTGGACGCACCTCCTCTTCACTTCCTAGGGGTACTTGACACTCAACAAGTTACCAATAACTAAACTAAGCTAACTACCTTCCCAAGTGCCTGGCTGGCTAAGTCGGTAGAACATAGGACTCTTGATATTGGAGTTGTGAGTTCGAGCTCCACTTTGGGTGAAGAGCCTACGCAGTTAAGTGTCTGCCTTCGGGTCAGGTCATGACCCCGGAGTCCTGGGATCGGAGCCCCCTGGAGCCCCTTGTCGGACTCCCTGCTCAGCCGGGAACCTGCTTCTCTCTCTCCTGCCCCACCTTCCTGCTGTCTCTCAAATAAAATCTTAAAAAAAAAAAAACAAAAAAAAAACAAACTTGGGAGGCCTGGGTGGCTCAGTGGTTGGGCATCTGCCTTAGGCTCAGAGCATGATCCTGGAGTCCCAGGATGGAGTCCCACATCGGGTTCCCTGCATGGAGCCTGCTTATGTCTCTGCCTTTCCCTCGCTCTCATGAATAAATAAATAAAATCCTTAAAAAAAAAATCTTCCCATTGTCACAACATATAATTTCTATACCTACTGTTCAGCTTGAACTCACAACCCTGAAATCAAGAGTTTTATTTTTTGGCATTCTCTACCAACTGAGCCAGCTAGACACCCCAATTTCTTTCTTATTTATTTATTTATTTTTATATATTTTAAAGATTTTATTTATTCATAAGAGACACACAGAGAGAGGCAGAGGCATAAGCATAGGGAGTAGCAGACTCCCCACAGGGAGCCTCATGTGAGACTTGATCCCAGGACCCTGAAATCACGACCGGAGCTGAAGGCAGATGCTCAACTGCTGAGCCACCTAGGTGTCCCTATTTATTCTAAAAGTAAACTCCAAGCCCAATGTGGCGCTTGAACTGTCAATCTCAAGATCAAGAGTCAAATATTTTACAGGCTGAGCCAGCTGGGTACCCCTAGATATTTTGAATCAGTAAGTGTATTTTTTATTTTCACTAGGGTGCCAATTGTCAAATTTTTCACCCTAGTGAAATTTTCACCCTAGTGCCAATCACTATATATGTACTACATGTGCCATGCTTTTTAAAATAAGTTATAGTGGTTCCTGGCTGGCTCAGTTGTTAGAGCATGAGACTCTTTTTAAATTTTTTTTAAAGAAGATTTTATTTTATTCATGAGAGACACAGAGAGAAGGCAGGGACATAGGCAGAGGGAGAAGTGGGCTCCTCGCACGGAGACCAATGTGGGACTTGATCCCAGAATTATGGGATCACACCCTGAGCCAAAGGCAGACGCTCAACTGCTGAGCCACCCAGGCATCCCAGAGCATGAAAATCTTGATAGTAGAGTTTACTTACTAAAAAAAAAAAAAGAAACAAAAAGAAATGATAAAATAAGTTACAATTTGATTTTACAACTTTTCAAAGTATTTTCATTCTAATATAATTAACCTGTTATCTATTTAATAATTCAACACACATTTTGAATCTCACCCCAGTTCCAGGAACTGGGGATTCTGAACCAGGCAATGCAAAGCTCCATCATGGTGAGGACAATGAGTTGGAAAAAGAAATAGATGGTACAATATTTCAAGTATTGATTGATAGGTGCACTGAAGACACATAAAGCACTGAGACCTAGAGAATGATGGAGGAGAGAGATCGCTTTCTTAGACTGGGAGGTCAGAATTGGTCAGTGATAGAAATATAGTTTTAGGGGTGCCTGGGTGGCTCAGTGAGTTAAGCGTCTGCCTTAGGCTCAGTCATGATCCCAGGGTCCTGGGATCAAGTCCTGTGTTGGGGTCCCTGCTCCATGGAGAGCCTGCTTCTCCCTCTTTCTCTGCCTTCCTCTCCCCCTGCTTGTGCTTTCTCTCTCTCTCTCTGTAAAATAAAATCTTAAAAAAAAAAAAAAAAAAGAAACATAGGTTCAAAATATTTGTATGCCACAAATTGCCCTTTGCTGTTCTTTTTTTTCTGGTTAAATTGAGCCAGTGAAGTCAAACATATACCCAGATTTTAGATTAGAGCATAATTTACAAAAAGGGTTTTTTAATCTAGAGCCAGTGGCTCTGATTCCAAGAAATGTCTATCAAGTCTGTTTATCTTGTTAAAACAAGACAACAGGCCCTTCAATGGAGTCACTCATGCTATGCCCCACATCACCAAACTTAGACTTAATCTAATTACAGTTTTGACCTTTTCCAAAATGGAATCTTAAACCAGTCAATCAGGAACTACCTGATCATCACTAAAGGGGTAATCTGGCTGATAGACCCCTGCCGTCTCCTAAAGGAAAGTGACCTTACCACAGCCAATCCACTTTTTGCTAGTATAACTTCTTTGTTCCCACTCCCTTTTGCCTATAAAGTCTTTCATTTTGTGCAGTGCCTCAGAGCTCCTTTCTATCTGCTAGATGGGATGTTGCCAGATTCATGAATCATTTAATAAAGCCAATAAATAAGATCTTTAAAAATGTGCTCTGCTATTTTTTTTAGACAATCTATATTTTTATGTAAGTTAGTTATAATAAGTGTCTTACAAGGAAAATTAGTTATTGTCAGTCATAGAATAAAAGAATGTTTTTACTGGCACTGTTGAAAATCAAAAGACTAAAAATGGTGGTTCAAGAGACCAAATGCACTATGATTGGAAAGATTCTGCATTGGAGCTGACTTTAGTTTTGTGATAGCACAGAATGTTGACTCTGAATGTCAGTAGTTTCCAGAAGCTTGTCTGTGAAGTTAAAGAATGCATTGAATTTGTGGCCGCTTGAAATCTGAATGCAAATACAATCAAAGCTGGACAAAGTCTTTGTTGTCTCCACTGCATTAGCTAATTTAAAAACCCTGCAACATTTTACTGTCATTTGTTATGCAGTTTTACTAGTGGACAAAGGGAGTTAGTGTTATATTCTACTCCAATCAGATTACAAAAGAGAATAACAAGTTCCTCCAAGCAATGTTTACCAAACTAAAAAGAACTATTGAGAAACTGAAGTTTAGTAAACAATGGGAAATAAATCATATTGTAAAAATTGAGTAGCAGTGTTAACTTTTTCTTGTAATGTAAAATTAAAATGCCTTGTAGGTTGGTGTATACTTACCTTAACTTCTTAAGAAACTGGTAAAATATTAATGTATTAACTTCTAATGATCAACATTGGGATTTTCCACAGCGAGAGCTGAAGCCATTCCCTCCACCACACGCCCTTGGAGAACCAGTTTTGCTGCTAGAGGTGGGTGGAGTTTGCTATAGTCTACTCTTTCCTCCATAGGACTGAGACCTTCTGGGCTTCTAGGTTTGAGCACAGTGGGGTACACAGATCTCAGTTCCATTTCAAAAGGGGTACACCTGTCTTAAAAAACAATATTACTTATGAAAATTGAAATTGTGTGAACCTGGTGCCCAGCGGTGATGCCCCAGGTATGTCACTCAGAGAATAAACACACCTGCCCCAGAAGACCCCCATGGGCAGATCCCGGAAGTGGAAGCTGAAGCCGCGCAATGCCAGTTCTCTCTAGGAAGAGAATGCAAAATTATGAGCATAATGTTTGTGTGATATATATTATTTTTAAATTAATCTATATACCCAAGGTGGGGCTCAAACCTACGACCCTGAGAGCGAGTGATACACTTGAAAGACTGAACCAAAAAAAAAAAAAAAAAGAAAGATTGAACCAGCCAGGCAGCCCTGAAGGTTTATATTTGTTTATTTTTTTTATTTTTATTTTTTAAAATATTTTATTTATTTATTCATGAGAGACACAGAGTAAGAGAGGCAGAGACACAGGCAGAGAGAGAAGCAGGCTCCATGCAGGAAGCCCGACGTGGGACTCAGTCCCGGGACTCCAGGATCACACCCTGGGCCAAAGGCAGGCACTAAACCACTGAGCCACCCAGGGATCCCTTATATTTGTTTATAATGACAAAGCAAAGCAATCACAAATTTTAAAAGCTGACAACAAAAATTTTAATATAACAAATTTTAAAATTAATTGCCTGTCAAAATATTAACTTTACTGGTAATATTAACTGCATAATCATAGCCACTACTTCATATGATAGTGATTTTCAATATTTTAAGTTAGAATATGTAAAATTAGAATAATTTCTATGAGAAAGAAGGGAAGATAACTGAGCCTTCTATAGAGTGATTAACCTACACTCTTCTTTCAAAGATTTTTATTTATTATTTGAGAGAGAGAGAGAGAGAGAGAGAGTGCACGAGCAGGGGAGGGGTAGAAGGAGAGAGAGAGGGAGAAGCAAACTCCCTGGTTAGCCGGACAGGGGGCTAGATCCCAGGACCCTAAGATCATGACTTCAGATGAAGGCAGACCCTTAACAGACTGAGCCATCGAGGTGCCCCTAGAGTGATTAAACTACTCTTCTAAAAACATTTTTACTGATAATTTAGAAAATTTGCTTTCAGCTTCACAATTTATCATTGCTAATGTCTTATAAAAGTTTTGGGTGCTGTCAAATTTGGGAAAGCCTCTATGGAGTGTTTTTTATGTATGAGCAGCCAGATTGCAGGATGTTTCACGTTTTCCTGTGCATTGACCAGTCTTCACCATACACTTCTGCCACCAAACCTCCAGAGGCCTTGGAAGAGGCCCTGGGAGTATGTGTGGGAAGGGAGGGTGGGGCCAGGCCTAGAGCATCTTGGAGAAGGAGGAAGGGGTCTCCGTGGAGCCTGGATAGTGTGTGTGGGAGGTCTGGGCATGGTGAGGGAGGATAAGTGTGGATGAGGGGAGTGAGGGGGTGGGGCTGGGGAGACAAGGTCTGTGTATGTGTGTGTGTGTGTGTGTGCGCGTGGTGGGGAGAAGCCACTCATGAGGAGGAGACTGGGGTGTGGGGACACAGAGTAGGGGAGGCCCAGAAGGTTGTGGCCAGAGCTTCGGGAGATCCAGACTTGGGGTGGGGCTTGGGACCTGGGAGAAGAGGACCTGGGCTTGTGTCGGGGAGGGGCCTGAATGGGGGTGTGGTGACACTGGGGGACATAGGAGAGGGGGTTTGGTTGTGGAAGGAGGCCCAAGTGTGGGTGGAGTTGGGTGTTGGAGGAGGGTCAGTCCCTGGGGTGGGGAGTTGTGTTCCAGCCTGCCCTGGCTTTGGGGAAGGGGCCCAGATGTGGGGCTGACAGACATGAGGGTGGATCCCAGAGCTTGTGGAGTGGCCTAGGATTAGGGGGACAGAACTTTGAGGTCATCTGGTTGTGGGAGATGTGGGGGAGGGGGTCTGGACATGGGCAGGGATCTGGGCAAGGGAAGCTGGAGTGGAGGGTCATCTGACTGTGGGCAGTGGCCTGGCTTGGGTGAAGTTGGGGGTTGGAACCCAGGCTTAAGCTTTGGTAGCTTTAGTAGCTCAGAAATGTTCCCATCAGGACTGTTTTTGATAGAAGGAAACCCAGTGTTAATATACAATGACTAGAGAAAGAAAATTATGGCATTTCTTGGGTTATTTGGTGGTGAAGTGAGTGATTTAGTCATGGATTAGGGTAAATACCAGAGTATGGAATGAAAAAAAGTTGTAGAAGAATGCCATTTATATATAGATTAAGACTGTATAGTGTAAAACTATGAATGAAAGTACTGGAATAGATAATATAAAAAGTAAGTGCACAGTTCAGATAGGGTTGCCTCTAAAAAGCAAGGAACAGAGTGAGGTCATGTGTGTACAGAGAGGCTTCACCTGCCCCAGTAATAACAGGTCTGTTAAACAGGACTTGGTGCTAACTTGTTTGACTATCGTACTTTATGTTGTGCAAGAAAATCAACCAGAGCACAGGTGAAGCATAGTTGATGCTTGGCAGGAGGAAGCTATGAGGGAGTAAAGGGACTACTAATTTAAGGAAGGCCTTCCAGGTTTTTCATGGGAATGGTACAGCTGGTTTCTGAAATGGGAATAGAGGGATTATTCTGAGGACCAGCAGCTGTTGTTCGGACAGCCTGGGATCAATGAGGAATGGAGGGAATGTTCTGAGGATTAGCAGCCGGTAGGCTGGGCAGGCCAGACTTTATGGAGAGGGATGAAGAGGAAGAGGTGGGGGCTAGGTTGTGTGGATGGATGAGGAGGCACAGCTGAGGGGATGGGACATTTGATAGCCACCGGAGCCAGGTCTCACATCTCAGGTCCTTTAGAGTCTCTCAGACATTTAGTTGGATACTCACAACTGACGAGTTTAGAGTCACTGTACCCATTTTACAGACAAGAAACTGAAGTTTGGAGGGATTAAGTGAATTTCCCCAGGCCAGTGTGACTCCAAGTTTCCTTGTCTTTTTTTTTTTAAAGATTTTATTTTTTTTTATTCATGAGAGACACAGAGAGGCAGAGACACAGGCAGAGGGAGAAGCAGGCTCTGTCTGGAGCCCGATGCGGGACTCAATCCCAGGACCTGGGATAACCACCTGAGCCGAAGGCAAAGGTTCAACTGCTGAGCCACCCTGGTGTCCCCCAAGGTCCCTCATCTTAACACTGTTCAGTATCACACTTTGCAACATGAACTCATTGACTCCTCACCACACTGCTGTGAGGTGGACCCTATCAGTATTCTGTTTTATAGTCAAGGAAGTGGAAACACAGAGAGCCAGATGGTAAGTAGTGAGACCAGAATGAGAATCCAGGTCAGGTGCCATTATCTAGGCCTCAGGGCCAGTGACAGTGACAGTGGTGGTGGTGGTGGTGCTTGAAGAAACTGAATGTGGCCAAGGGCTGACAGGCAGTGGGGAGTGTAAGAAGGGAATGCAGGAGGATAGTGGGTGGAACATGTGAGTTCCCGTCTAACCTCTCCATCCCTCCACAGTTACTGCATCCCCAGTTCTCCCAGAGCCTGCCTGGTGCCACAGGCACGGATGCAGTCCTGGTTCTGCTGGTGAAGTGGTGAATGAGTGGAGTGCTCGGTGCAGGTGAGGAGGTGGGTTGGGACAGGACCTGTTTTTTGTCAGCCAGGCAGAAGTCTTCACTGAAACCCAGGGAGGATTAACGGGCCCTCCAAATTCACAGCTGTTTATCAGCCTCAGTAAGAGAGCCAGTTGGGAGAAAGCCCGCAGTAAGTTTTGTTTTCTCCCAGGCAAGTGCCGTAGGCATTTTTATGTATATGAAAATGTACATCATGTATACGAAAGAGGATAGGCAAACACTGGCTAGAGGAGAGCTGGGGTGAAGGTCTGGGAAGCTGGACAGCTGGACCTACTGCAACAGGGCAGCATCCTAGTCCATCCGGGGAATGCCCTGCAGTAAGCTCCCTTCCTTACCCCCCTCTCTTTCATCCTTCTGGGTCTCTGAGGTGTTTGCCTCTGTATTTCTGTATCTTTGCTATGTCCAGGTGTCTCTCAAAGCTTTGCTACATTTGCTCTTGTCTGACATTCCTGTGACTCCAGATGTCTCTGTGGTACCTTTCAGGCCAGGCCCAGCCACTCGCCCCTAGGTAGGCACCAGGCCAGGGGTTACCTCATCATTTTATCCACCCAGGGACCTTCCTGGGGCTTGACCTCTGAGTCAGGCAAGTAAAGGTGTGGGATTTCCCTGCAGTTTTCGTTTGTGGGAGACAGGGACGAGTCCACCCCGCATAGCCACAAGGTGGCAGTAGAGGACTGTTGCCGCGTTACTTCCTTGCCGAGACCCTCCCAGGTTAGGAGGACTCCCAGGTTTGGGATTTGGGGGCTTTTTGTTTTGTTTTATTTTTTAAAAAAGATTTTATTTATTCATTCCTGAGAGACCCAGAAAGAGACGCAGAGGCATAGGCAGAAGGAGAAGCAGGCTCCATTGTAGGGAGCCCAATGCGGGACTCGATCCTAGGACCTGGGAATCACGCCTGAGCTAAAGGCAGACGCTCGACCCCAGAGCCACTCAGATGTCCCAATTTGGGAGTATTTGTTCAAATTTGAAGTTTTCTTTAAAAGTCAGGACTAGCCCACCAATTCTCATGACATTTAAAAGGTTTATGGGGTTCCTACTGTGCCAGATGTTCTTTGTTGGTGCCCAGGTTCCTTTATTCTAAACTGGGGTTGATAGAATAACCTACCTAGTGGAGGTAATGTGACATGAGCCCTGCTGCAGACTTAGTGCCTAGTGAGCACCATTATGGTCACATGCTCCTATCCATGTTCACTGCTGACTGGTGCTACCCCCATCCTGGGTCAGGGATCCCCTGGGTGCACTAGGGCAGGACCATCTTTGGCTTGACATTACTAGGGTTTTAGTGGGAAAAATTTGTCTTCATATAGTGTCCAGGTGCCTTGACAAGTATACTTAACTAATCATGAAGGATCTGAATATGTATTTTTATCACTGAATACATCTTATCTATCTAGAAATGTCAAAAAAATTCTGTGTAAACATTATATTTATACATTTCTTAACCACTGTACAGCTGGAAATGCCTATCTTTACTTAACTACAAATAAAAATGTGTATATTTTTGTACATTTTACCATTTTTCCACCTGGAATCAGTTTAAGCACCATTGTATACTTTTTCTTCATTTTTTCAGTATTTATGTAGCCACTATATTTGTCTAACCACTCTCCATATTTATATATAATTTTTACTAAAACAGTCTACAGTCTTCTGTAGGAAGATGGTTGTATAATACCCTTCATAGTTGGCACATCAGATTCTAAATTTTTGTTTTTTTAAAGATTTTATTTATTCATTCATGAGAGACACAGAGAGGCAGAGACACAAGCAGGCCCCATGCAGGGAGCCCAACGTGGGACTTGATCCCAGGTCTCCAGGATCACACGCTGGGCTGAAGGCAGCACTAAACCGCTGAGCCACCCGGGCTGCCCCTCTGCCTCAGTTTTACAGAATGTCTTATGTACTACATGCTTTATATCACTGACATGTGCGCACCTTGCCAGTGCTCTTCATGAGGACCTTTTTAAGCAGACTGCTGTTTTCCATCATTCTGAGCAACCATTTTCTGGGAGGACCTGGTAGGTGTTTGGATCCAGAGTTTGTGGTCAGAGAATCACCTGGGGATTCAGAGAATCAGCCTGGGGGAAGGAATGGTGGGCTTTGGTTTTCTCACAAGCAAAAGGGGCCTATGAGTTAGGGTTCGGCATTATTCGACACCCAGGGTTTAATAGATAGATGTTTCTGCCCCCTCCAAATTCAACTGCCGAAATCTAATTCCCAATGTGATTGTATTAGGAAGTGGAGCCTTCTGGAGGTAGACTAGGTCATTGAGGGTAGGGCCCCCATGATTGGGATTAGTACCTTTATATTTTTACTTATTTATTTAAATATTTATTTATTTATTAAAGATTTTTATTTATTCATGACAGACACAGAGAGAAAGAGAGAGGCAGAGATACAGGCAGAGGGAGAAGCAGGCTCCACACAGGGAGCCCGACGTGGGACTCGATCCCGAGTCTCCAGGATCACGCCTTGGGCTGAAGGAGGCCCTAAACCGCTGAGCCACCCAGGCTGCCCTAAATATTTATTTATTAAAGTTTTTTTTTCTGGGATCCCTGGGTGGTGCAGCGGTTTAGCGCCTGCCTTTGGCCCAGGGCGCGATCCTGGAGACCCGGGATCAAATCCCACGTCAGGCTCCCGGTGCGTGGAGCCTGCTTCTCCCTCTGCCTGTGTCTCTGCCTCTCTCTCTCTCTCTCACTGTGTGTCTATCATAAATAAATAAAAATTAAAAAAAAATAAAGTTTTTTTTCATTTATTTATTTGGAAGAGAGAAAGAGCACAAGCAGGGGGAGTGGCAGAGGGAGAAGCAGACTCCCTCCTGAGCAGGGAGCCGGATGATGTGGGGCTTGATCCCAGGACCCTGAGATCATGACCTGAACTGAAGGCAGACACTTCACCAACTGAGCCACCCAGGTGCCCCTGGATTTGTATGTATGTATGTATGTGTTTATTTATTTGAGACACAGTGAGAGGGGCAGAGACATAGGCAGAGGGAGAAGTAGGCTCCCTGCGGGGAGCCCGATGTAGGACTCAATCCCAGGACCCTGGGATCGTGACCTGAGCCAAAGGCAGACGCTTAACCACTGAGCCACCCAGGTGCCTGATTTGTACCTTTTTATTTTTTATTTATTTTTTTAAAGAACAACATCTTTATTTATTTATTTTTAAATTTTTTATTTATTTATGATAGTCACACACACACACAGAGAGAGAGAGAGAGAGAGAGAGAGAGGCAGAGACATAGGCAGAGGGAGAAGCAGGCTCCATGCAGGGAGCCCGATGCGGACTCAATCCTGGGTCTCCAGGATCACGCCCTAGGCTGAAGGCAGTGCCAAACCGCTGAGCCACTCCGGCTGCCCATTTTTCCAAGATATATTTGTGTTGTAGCATAAATCAATACCTCATTCCTCTTTATGCTCAAATAATATTCCATTGTGTGGGTATATCATATTTTGTTTTCCATTTGTCCATTGATGGACATTTAGGTTGTTTCCACCTTTTGGCAGTTGGGAATAATGGTGCTATAAACATTTGTGTACAAGTTTTAGTGTAGAAATTGGTTTTCGTTTCTTTTGAGCA
This sequence comes from Canis lupus baileyi, assembly GCF_048164855.1. Lineage (NCBI taxonomy): Eukaryota > Metazoa > Chordata > Mammalia > Carnivora > Canidae > Canis > Canis lupus. The sequence continues at coordinate 37,651,873 of NC_132866.1, read as the reverse complement.
TATATCTGTGGGTATAATGTCTGGGTCATATGATAGCTCTCTTTAATTGCTTGAGAAATTCACAGACTGTTTTACGAAGTGTCTGCACCATTTTACATTCTCATCGAGTATAGTGTTATAATTTCTTCACATCTTCATCAACATTTATTGTTAGCTGGCTTTTTTGATACTAGACATCCTAGTGGGTGTGAAGTGGTATTGTGGTATTGATTTGTATTTCTCTGATGACTGTATCAAGCTTCTTTTCATGTGCTTATTGGCCATTTTGTATATCTTCCTTGGAAAAATTTCTATTCTGATTCTTTGCTCACTTATAAACAGGGTTATTTGTCCTTTTATTATTTTATTCTTTTTGATGCTATTGTGAGCATTTTTTGAAGTAAATTTTTGGATTGTTCACTGCAAGTGTGTAGAAATACAGTAGACTTTTGTATATTCTTATTTTATCCTGTAACCTTGCTGAACTCATTTTTTAGTTCTTAAAATAGTTTTTTTTTTTTAGTGGATTCTTTAGGATTTCCTATAAACAAGATCATGTCATCTGTGAGTAGAGATGGTTTTTACTTCTTCCTTTAAAATCCAGATGCCTTTTAATTGTTTTTCTTGCTTAATTGCCCTGGCTATCATCTCCAGTACAATTTTGAATAGGAGTGGCAAGAACAGACATCCCTTGTCTTATTCCTGATCTTAGGAGAAAAGCAATCAGAATCCTGATTCTCCACCACCTGTTCTGGCTTGCTTCTGTTGTTGTTTGCTTGCTTATTGATTTGCGACTTCACTTGTCTGTTTTAGTGGAGTCTATTTTCCCTACAACTGAGCCTCTGATGACACTCCTCAAAGAGTGTAGTCTTAGGCAAGTGCACCCTGAGGTGATCATATTTTTAGCAGGGTTCTTTTTGACTCTTTCCTTGATCTCTCTGTTTAGCTGTCTGCCTCATTTGGTATTACAACAATGTTAGGTTCCAGTGCCCTGGGCATAAATTGCTCATTGGTCTGATCCAATTAAATTCAGGCAAGGGAAGTTTCAGAGGCTGCCTTTTTTTTTTTTTTTTTTAAAGATTTTATTTATTTATTCATGAGAGACACACACAGAGAGAGAAAGAGAGAGGCAGAGACACAAGGAAGAGGGAGAAATAGGCTCCATGCAGGGAGCCGGATGTGGGACTTGATCCCTGGTCTTCAGGATGACGCCCTGGGCGGAAGGCAGCGCTAAACCGCTGAGCCACCCCGGCTGCCCCAGAGGCTGGATTTGGAGTAGGTGGGCTATTAGCTGTCTTTTTTTCCTGGTTGTCTAGTGAATTAGCTGGCCTATGCTTTAGTTTGTTGCTCTTAATCAAGAGGAACTATTGTTTTTAAGAGTGTCCTTAGAAATCCCTGGGTGGTGCAGCCGTTTGGCGCCTGCCTTTGGCTGCCCAGGGCGCGATCCTGGAGCCCCGGGATCGAGTCCCACGTCGGGCTCCCGGTGCATGGAGCCTGCTTCTCCCTCTGCCTGTGTCTCTGCCCCTCTCTCTCTCTCTCTCTCTCTCTCTGTGTGTGACTATCATAAATAAATAAAAATTAAAAAAAAAAAGTGTCCTTAAACTTGAACTTCTCTACACTCCATTTCAAACAAAGTCAATTTCTTTGTGGAGAGCTTCCAAGCTCTTTTCTAAATGGCTGCCTCTCTCCCCCAGGCAATATCTGTGATCTATTTACGGAGCCGAGTGGGTGTGGTAGCCTCTGGTCTTCTCAGTTTACTTTCCCAGGTAGTGTCAGAAATGAATTGTAGGACAGCCAGCTGGTGTTGCAGAATTGTATCATGGGTAGAAAACACACATATCTGGTGTCAGGAGTGTTATGAGTTAAAGTAGTATGAGAATAAAGAGAAATACGAGGGTGTTTTTCATTTTTTAAATAATATTTTATTTTTAAGTAATCTCACCCAGCATGGGGCTGGAACTCACAACTCCAAAATCAAGAGTCACATGCTCTAACAAATGAATCAGGAATGTTTTTCTTATGCAAAGGGTTACTGTATTTCACCAGGAGAAGCAGGACACCAGCACTTCTCACTACCTGGAGTTAGTGTCAGATCCCATAGTCTAAGGGTTCACCCCCTCAAGACTACAACACTTCAGATGCCAATTGCAAGTTCCATATTGCCATCTGTACTTATGACTAACTGGCTATAAATTGGGGTTCCTATGACACCCTCCTAGGGGCTTACAATTTGCTAGAGTGGCTCACAGAACTCAAGGGAATACTTACTTATATTTAGTATTATTAAGGGTATAATTAAGGATATAATGAATAATCAGATGAAGGTATACCTAAAATGAGGTCTAGAAAAGTCTCAAGAGCAGGAGCTTCTGTCCTTATGGAGTTGGGGTGTGTCACTCTCCTGGTATAGAAGTGTGTTCACCAACCCAGAAACTCTCCAAATCCCATATTTTCAGAATTTTATGAAGGCTTCAGTATATACATGGAGGCATGATCTATCATTAACTTGGTCCTCAGCCCCAGAGGATGGGGGATGAGGTTGAAAACCTCAAATTTCTAATCATGGCTTGGTCTTTCTGGTGACCAGCTCCCATCCAGAAGCTATCCAGGAGCCCACCAAGAGTTGCCTCATTAGAATTAAAGACACTATCACCCAGGAAACACTAAGGGATTTAGGAACTCTGTGTCAGGAACTGGGGTCAAAGACCAAATATTAGAAAAAAGATGCTCTTACTGCTCTTATCACTTAGGAAATTATAAGGGTTTTAGGACCAGCCAGGAACTGGGGACAAAGATCAGTATGCATGTTGTTAATTATTTTACACCCTTGTTGGGGCCTGAGGGAAGAGGGAGACTTGTCTTTTTGGCTACATCTGCCCTGAGTAGAGCTTTTGTCAAACTAAGCCGAGGAAAGGAGAGGAAGGACAGAGCAGGATGCGGTTCAAATCCAGACTCTCATTCTTCTTACTGAGTTTTAGTAGATTTTCTTGAATAAATGTTTCTTCACTTATTGAATACCCTTTGGACAATTGCCAGAGACTTTAAATGGTGTGGTAGTAAAAAAGTAATTTTTACCAGCTTTGCTTGTTTCAGTAGGGATTGGGCTCCTCATGCAGCCATCCTGGAAGTGGAATTCTATGAACGGGATTTCTTAACAAGTGCTGTGGTCTTTGCAGAGACCCTCAGAGAAAGGCCCTCCAATTTGGTTCTGCCCTCAGCCACTGCCTCCCATTCTCCCACCGTGGTACGGAGGAGTTGTTTTCATATATTACATGTCTTTATTTAGCTTGTATGGATGTGTGTCCTCATTTTGTTCCACAGTTTTTACCAAAAGTCCTTCAAGCAGGGAGGTGGCAGCAGCTTGGCCGGCCAGTATGTCTTATACATGGATCACTGTTGCTCCAAGGATTCCCCATGTAGTCCACTAACAACCCACCTTCCAAAGCTTACTTGTACTTCTCACTTTTCACTGCCTTGTTCTTTTCTTTGGGAAGATTTCTTCCTTCCTGGGGAGGTGGCAGGATGGGGGGGCGGGTTCCCAGGCCACAAATCACCTTGGAGCCTAAGGGCAGCCCCTACAGATGGAGGTCTACAGAGATAAGCCCCAGGTAGCCTGACACTTGACTGGCCTCATGGCAGGGGAGTGGGGCCAGCAGCTGAAGGAAGCTTTGTGCTCTGTGTGGCTGTCATTGGCAAGTGCTTGACGGTAAGCTTTTGAGAGCCCAGGCACTCGCTTCAAAGGCATTCATCTCGATCAACAGACTGCCACCTACATGGCACAGCTACTAGCTGTACGACTAGATAAGGTGCCAGGGCTGCACCATCCATGAAGTTCCCCTCTTACAAATCCCTGGGGGATCTAGATAACCCACCCCAATTCCTGCTCTTATGTTTTAAATTGGCCAATAAAGAGTGAACCTCTGAAGCTCTGAGCAGCCCAGGCACCAAGGAGAGGCAAGTGGCTGAGTATGACTTCAGAGCCAGGCTTGCCTTGCCGTCCTGCTGCAGGGGGGGGGGGCACTGGGACCATGAGGAAAGATTTTGGCTGTGCTCATTCCTCCCCCTCCCCCTTTCCAGAAATTCTATTTCTTTTTCAATTTCCCCATCCTGGGAAAGCCTTCCGACTTCTATAGCTTTATCTGGCTTATGTCCACCTGCTCCCCCAGACCTTTGTCATGCCCTTCTCCAAACTTTGCCCTCCACCTTCTGCTGCAGCTGGTTGGCTTCTTCTGTGTACCTCATCTAAACCTGTCCCTGGGGGGAAGTGCCTTGCCTTCCCTGTGCCACAGCAGTCCCGGAGCTGGGGGCCCAGCAGCCCATGTTCACAAATGTCTGCTCAGTGCCTGCTCACTAAGGCAGCGAAGACAAGGCGCCTGTGTACAGTGGGCCCTGGGGGTAGACTTCTCCATCAGCAAGCTGGGGGAAGGCTCCCTGGAGAGAAGTGGCAGTAAGCACTGCACCAAGGCCACGCCCATCTGGGACACAGGGTTTGTAAGCCTGTCACAGAGAGAAGTTTGGCCAGGAATAAAGTTTCAGAGGCTGATTTTCTGCTCCTGACCTGATGCTCTGTCTGCTCCTGACCTGATGCTCTGTCCAGGGTTTGATGGGCAGATTCGACTGGCAGTGAGCCACACCCTGAGGCTGGGAGGCTCCTGCTGCCCCAGGCTTCTATTTAGGGCTGCAGGGGCAGGGAAGCACCAATGAACCACCTGCTGTTTGCTGCCAGAACAGTTGATGGAATCAATTGGTGTCAGTGGGCACCCACTGAGATGTCCTGCTCTAGAGACCTGGGAACATCTACGGAAATCTGGGGTTGCCACATTGTTTTCTGTGTATTTGGGGAAAAAAATTGTGCTCGAAAAAATGAATAGCTGAGACAGTGTGCAGTGAGCAAATAGAAGCCTGGGAACCTTTCGGGGCACAGCAGGGTCTTCTTTCTTGTGGTTTATGGTGCGGTATCACAAGATGAGGCCAAAGGTCTGGTATCCAGAAGGAGGCAGACACTTGACTCTAGGCCCCCTGCATCCAGGCCAGGACTTCAGGGGCTGCTCACTGTACCTGGAGCAATGAGAGAAGCACCAATCCTGAGACCTGGACGGCCCCCTCCACTCCCCAGTCCACACCCAGGCTGTTCAATATAAAAACATAATTCAGGGGCACTGGATGGCTCAGTGGGTTAAGTGTCTGCCTTCAGCTAGGGTCATGATCTCAGGGCCCCAGGATCAAGCCCTGAATGGGGCTCCCTGCTCAGTGGGGTGCCTGCTTCTTACTCTGCCTCTCTCTCTGTCCCTCCCCTGCTTCCCCGCACTTGTGCTCTCTCGAATAAATAAAATCTTAAAAAAAATTCAAGCTAAGGTAGACTGGCAGAACTGAGAAGAAGGTTAATGGGGGACAGATAAATAATCATCTATCTGGTCCAGGCTGGTACAGCAGCTCTTATTTCTCCAGAGCACTGCTAGTGATGGGATGTCTGCGGGCAGGGGAGCGTGAAGGGAGAGGGTACCACCCTGGCCTCCACCATTGCTGCTGGAGGTTGTCCTTGCTCTAACCAGCCCCTGCTCCGCCTTCTTCTGTTTCAGAGGTGCATGTGTCTATGTGGAAGGTTAGAAATGTAGCCACATCAGGCTGTGGATGGTGAGCCTGCCTGCTACTCCCTGCAAGGCTGAGTGGTGCTGAGGAGGAACTGGGGAGAACCACTGCTGAGCTCAGCCTGCTGGCAGCCACACCTCTGCCAGAGAGCCCTTGGCCCCAAGGAGCAGCATCTCTTCTTGAAGCCCATCCCCCTGCTCTCTCTGCAGGCAAATACTGGTCTGCTTTCTGCCACTATAGATTAGTTTGCATTTTCTGGAATTTTATATAGATAAATTCATACAGTATATACTCATTTGTCTGGCTTCTTCCCATCAGCATAATTGCTTTGAGATTCATCCGTCTTACTGTGTTCACTCTTTTTATTGCTGAGTAGTGTTTCATTTTATGGATGTGCCATAATTTGTTTATCCATTCTCAAGCTGATGGACATTTTAGGTCGTTTCTCTTGTTTGGCTATTGCAAATAAAGCTCCTAAGAATGTTAGTGCATAAATCTTTATTTGGGCATATATTTTCTTTCTTTTCTTTTTTTTAAGGCTTTATTTATTTGAGAAAGAAAGAGCATGGATGGGGGAGGGGCAGATAAATAAGCAGACTCCTCACTGAGCAGGGAGCCCTACACTGGGCTCAGGCTCCATCCCAGGACTCTGAGATCATGAACTGAGTGGAAGGGAGACACTTAAAGACTGAGCCACCCAGGTGCCCCCATAAATTTTCATTAAACTTGGGTAAATAGCCAGGAGTGGAATGACAGAGTTGAATGAAATTTGTGTGTTGAAATTTATAAAAACCTGCTAAAGGACAGCCCGGATGGCTCAGCGGTTTAGTGCCACCTTCAGCCTAGGTCCTGATCCTAGAGACCCCGGATTGAGTCCCACACTGGGCTTCCTGCGTGGAGCCTGCTTCTCCTGCCTGTGTCTCTGCTTCTCTCTCTCCTGCGTTTCTCATGAATAAATAAATAATAATAAAAAATAAAAACCTGCTAAACCTTTTTCCATAGTGGTTGCACTATTTACGTTCCACCAGTGTAGAAAGTTCTAGGCTCTCCACATCCTTGCTGACACTGGTCTTTTTGACTGTAGCCATCCTAGTGGCTATGTAGTGGTATCTCTCTGTGGTTTTAATTTACACTTCCTTCATGACTAATGATGTCAGGCATCTTTTCCTGCACTTATTTGCCATGAGTTTATCTTCTTTGCTGAAGTGATTATTCATATTTTTTAACCCATTTTAAAAAAAAATAGGAACAAAATCTTGTGCAAGTAAGTGCTCACAACCTTCTCCTTCCTCTGTCTTCTGATGAGGTGTTGGTGTTTTTGCTGCTTCTAAAGGGGCAGAGATGGGAAAAAGGGGCATGGGTCTAGAATGATCTATTTAGAACAGACCTGGGAGGATGGGAGCAGGGAGGGAAGGAATCAAAGAATCCTGTTGAAGGAGAAGAAGGCTAGGAGCTAGGGAGAGAGGAGGGCAGAGCTAGGGGATCTGCTGTGAGGATCCTCCCTTCACAGTCTGTCCCAGAAAAACCTAGGCTCTTTGTGTCTGCTTGCTCAAAGCTTTTGGAACTGGGTCAGTGTTACGTTTGGCTGTGTGGCTACACTGAGATGATGGGGCCAGGGGTGGGGAGTGGTTTTATTTGAGTGTTACATAAACATTGAGCAGTTGCAGTTTTACTCTTGGTCTTGGTCTTAGCAACAAAAGTACAGTGATGGAGAGGGACAGAGTGGGGAAGCATTTAAAAAATATATATATTAAAACATTTTTATTTTGCAATAATTATAGATCCATGAAAAGTTTTGCAGAAATATGTACAAGGAAGTGTCACCCTTCACCCATTTGTCCCCAAAGGTAACATCTTCCCTATATACAGTATGATATAAAACCAGGAAATTGGCAGTGCTTATTCAGATTTCAGTTTCACCTGCACTTGTGTGTGTGTGAATGTGAATAGTTCTGTGCAATTTTATCACAAGTATAGATTCATGTAACTAGCACTACACTTAAGGCACAGAACAGCTGTAACCCCAAGACTCCCTCCATCCCTCTCTCTCCCTCTCCTCTTCTCTTAACCACCAGTGACCAGTAATCTGATTTCCATCTCTATCATTTTGTCATTTAAAAAATGTTACATAAATGGGATCATACAGTGTGTTGCCTTTTGAGGTTGAATCAGTGTTGCTTTTCTCACTCAACACAATTCACTTGAAATGCATCCAAGCTGTTAAACGTATCAGTACACTGTTCCATTTTATTGCTAATTCTTGGTATGGATGTACCACAGTTTGTTTAACCACTCACCCACTGAAGGACATTTCCCCCTACCCCCCCTACCCCCAGTTTTTAGCAATTGAGAATAATGCTGCTATGAACATTTGTGATCAGATTTTGGAGTGAACATAAGTTTTCATTTCTCTGTGGCAGATGTCTAAGAATGTGATTGCTGGGTTGTACGGTGAGTGTATATTTAGTTTTATATGAAACTACCAGATTATTTCCCAGAATGGTTGTACCATTTTACATTCCCACCAGCAACGTATGCATGATCTAGCTTCTTTGTATTGTCGCCAGCATTTGGTGCCACCACTATTTTTTATTTTTGTCATTCTGATAGGCATGTAGTGATACCTGATTGTGGTTTTAATTCGCATTTCCCTAATGGCTAATGATGTTTAACATCTTTTGATGTGCTTATTTGCCCATGTATATGTTCTTTGGTGAGATGTATATTCATGTCTTTTGCTCACTCACTGAGGAGATTTTTAAAAAATTGGGTTGTCTTCTCATTGGGGTAAAAGAGTTCTTTATATTCCAGATTCAAGTCCTTTATCAGCTGTGTATTTTTCAAATATTTTCTCCAAGTTTCTAGCTTTTCTTTCCATTTTCATAGCAGCATCTTGTGTCTTTTGAAGAACAAAATTTTAATTTTGATGAACTCTACTAGTTTTTGTTTTGTTACGGATGATGCTGTTTGTGTGCTTTATTTAAGCAGTCTTTGCCAAACTAAAGGTCACTAAAATTTTCTCTTTTGTTTTCTTCCAGAAGTTTGTGCTAATTACACATAATTATCTTCAGTGTTTGATTGCTGAAATGACCTATAGGACTCATACAGTTTATACTCATGTTTTATTACAGGCGTTGCAGCTCCAGCAGAAGAAGGAAATGCACGGGAGGGGTCTGAAGATCTCAGGTGGAAGCTTCTTTGAACATCTACCACTCAGTTACCCAGGATGCACTTTGATTTCAGGTCTCAAACTACTTGTGTACTGTGTATGCAAAGCCCCTCAGTACTGGAAGCCTAAGTCTACTCATGATGGGTCTTATATTTATATTGAGCTGGTCACAAAGGCACATTACAGCTATGTGACCAGCCTAACTTTTAACATCCCCCAGGCCTCATTAAGACTGGGTACACATAACCAATTCAGTGATTACTGAACAGTGTTGACAGGCTGGTGGTCCTGCTCTGAAACAACTCACTACCTATGGGTTAGGACATCATTTATCTTTAGTTAATATAGTCTAAGTGTTGGCCAAGGGTCAGTACCTTGAGATAAATGTGTAGTTAACCCAGATCAGCTGAAGTTAACCCATGCTATATAAACATTACAGTTTTAGATTGTACATTTAGGTTTATGATTTATTTTGAGTTAATTTTTGTATATACAATTGATTTATGTGTATTGATATTGTATCTTCCAACCTGTTAAACTGATCAGTGAAGATTTTTAGGGGTCTAGTGGTTTGTGGCATAGTTAAACATTTCCTCCAAAGTAAAAGGCAAATTATTACCTCCCACCAATAAGAAGAAAGCACAATGTTTAGTAAGCTTCTTTGGGTCTGAGGTTGGTATATTCCCTGGGTGGGAATGTTGCTCTGGCCCATTTACTGAATTATACGGGAGGCTTTTGGTATTGATTGGGGCCCTGAGCAGGATAGGGCTCTGTATTAAGTCAGGCTGTGCTGCTGGCAGCCCTGTCACTTGCACCATACAGTCTAGCAGATCTTATTGTATTTGTATTATCTGTGTTAGGAAAAGATGCTATCTGGAGTTTATGGCAAGCCCCTATGGGAGAATCACAATGTTGACCCTTAGGGTTCTGGATCAAGGCCATGTCATCTATAATTGAGGGTTATATGTATACCATCCAAAAAACCCAACCCGTTCCAACCTACCAGCTCCTAGTGTGCTATTTCCATCTCCCTGATGGTCCTTCTGATGGAACCCACCAAGACGGTTCAAGTGATTCTACAGCCAGAACTGCCCATCTTGAGCTGGGGTCTACCAGACCCACCAAGTCATCAGGTCAGTGGGCCCACCAGTAGTTTACAGTACTGGTGCTACAGTAAGATGGTAGCAGCTCATCCCATATTGGACATGTGGCTTACAGGGTCAGGTGGCACAAATAACTTGTACAAGCAGGTGGCCAAAACCCTGTGTCACCCACTAATGTTGCATCAGGGCCTCTCAGCTTATAAGAAGGGTCCCTTATATACAGCTTACAGAGGAGGGGGGACATGATAAAGCTTGAGCCATGAACAGGTAGGTTGAGATAAGCCAAAAATGCTGCTATATGACAGCCTCCTACGAGGTGGCCCTGAAAAACAGTGCTGAGGGGAAATCTCTCGATGGGCAGAAATTCAGTGTCATTCACTTTGTGTGTAAAGAGGTGGACTGGTGATTGGAATATATATGAGCTCAGGGTTGTGACTCATGGCTTGGCTGGCTAAGCAGGAATCTAGAAGGAGAAATATTGGAGGATATGGTTGATTGAAAATTACATCCCCATCCTCCAAAGATATGTCCATATTCTAATCCTAGAACCTTTGGACAAGGGGTCTTTGCATATATAATTAATTTAAGTATTTTGAGATAGGAGCATCTGGATTATCTGAGTGGGCCCTAAATGCCATCACATTTGTCTTTATAATACAGAAACAAAGGGAGAGTAGACACACACAGAAGAGAAGGCCATGTGATCATGGAAGCAGAGATTGGAGTGATGTAGCCCCAAGCCAAGGACACTAGCTCACCATAAACTGGGAAAGGCAAGGAACCAGTTCCTCCTAGAGCCTCTGGAGGGAGTGCAACCCTGCCCATACATAGATTTCCATCTTCTGGCCTCCAGAATTTTGAGAAAATCAATTTCTGTTGTCTTAAGTTACTAAGTCGTTTGTTATGGTAGGCCTACAAAACTAAGGATCCATGGGACCAAGTATGCAAAGGTCTATGTATCATATCTTCCTATGGAGGAAGATAACCATGTATGCAGGTATACAGCAGGGCTTGCCCACTGGTATGGACCAGCACTGGCACACTGAGGACATGAACAAGGCAGCCATGGTGGCAGGGGTGAGGTGTGCATGGATCCAACAGCACAGGCTCCCACTTACCAAGGCTGGTCTGAATACCATACTGGCTCACTGTCCAACCTGTCAGCAATAGGGACCAACACTAAACTTGCAATGTTGCATTATTCTCCTAGGAGACAAACCAGCTACTTGCTGACAAGTTGATTATCCTGAGTCCTTCTACTCTGGATTGTCTACTACCCAGTGATCATTTTGAGTGGAGCTGACACATATTCTGAGTGTGGGTTTGCCTTGCTTCACTATCTGAGGGCATACAGAGTGTTTAATCCATCAGTGTGGGATTCTGGATAACATTGCATTGGACCAAGGAAGCTCCTTTGCAGCCAAGTAGGCATGTGACTATGGGCTGTACTGGTTCTAGCATGTGATATCCTCCTCCTCCCCTCTGGAGCTGCTACCCTGACAGAGGGCTAGAATGGCCTTTTTGAAAAAAAATTTTTTTAAATTTAAGATTCTATTTATTTGAGAGAGAAAGCATGAGCAGGAGGGCTGGGTAGAGGGAGAGGGAGAAGCAGACTCCCTGCTGACCAGGAAGCCTGATGCAAGACCCCATCCCAGGATCCTGGGATCATGACCTAAGCCAAAGGCAGATGCTTAACTGACTGAGCCACCCAGGAACCCCTGGAATGGCCTTTTGATGGGGCAGCTGAGGTACCAGCTAAGAAACTAATCCTGTAAGGATGGAGTGCCATCCTCCTTAGGTATTTCCATTATAAAAGGCTGTGCCACTTCCCAACAGGTAGAGTACCAGGGGGTGGAGGGAGGAGTGGCCCTCATTCTCAGCAATCCACTTAGAGAATTTTGATTTTCTGTGTCTACAGCTCTAAGCCCTATAAGCCTAGAGGTCTTGGCTCCAGAGGGACATGGCTTTATCAGCAAATGTGAAGCCATGACTGTCCCCCATTAACTTTGGATTTTTTGTGCCAAGAGGCCAGCTAGTAAGCAGAGGAGACACCATCCAAGGAGGCTGAGTCCCCAGAGGGGATGGAGCCAACATGAGTCCAGAGGACACTAACTCCTATCCTGATGCACCTGAACCAGGGACTTTTTTTTCTCTTTTTCCATCTCTCTGCTAACCATTTAGCCCTTTCTTCCTTCTAGGCCTCCACACCCTATCCAGTCTGATATCCTCAAATTTGTTGCTCTTTCTCCTTCTCCTATTCTAGGCCACCCCTTTCCTTGCCAGCTTCTTCCATCTCGTCCAGCCTATTTTTCCATCCATCTATAAGCATCCCTTCTCTTTGTATTTTATTTTATTTATAAGATTTTATTTATTTATTTGAGAGAGAGAGAGAGCACAAGCAGAGGCAACAGCAGGCAGAGGTGAGGGGGAGAAGCAGGCTCCTGGCAGAGCAGGGAGCCTGATGTGGGGCTTGATCTCAGGACCCTGGGATTATGACATGAGCTGAAGGCAGATGCTTAACTGACTGAACCCCCTAGACACTCCTCTCTTTGTATTTTATATCAACCTACCCAAGAGTCCTTCTTATCCTATCCAGGCCCTCCCCTTCCTAGGGAAGAAAGCAAAAGGGTGAGACAGACCACTCTGGAGAAAGACTACCTTGTGGTTTTGAATTCTGCTCAACCAGTATCTGAGTCTTTGGGTAATTAACATTTTGGGGCCTAATTTTCCCCATATGCTCACAATACTGCTCCTATCATAGGGTTTTCAGGGTTTGAAGGAAGGTTTATTTATTTTTTTAAAAAATATTATTTATTTATTGAGACACAGAGAGAGAGAGGCAGAGACACAGGCAGAGGGAGAAGCAGGCACCATGCAGAGAGCCTGACGTGGGACTCAATCCCGGGTTTCCAGGATCAAGCCCTAGGCTGCAGGCTGCGCTAAACCGCTGCACCACTGGGGCTGCCTTGAAGGAAGGTTTAAAGAGCTTAGGGTGGACCATTAGTAGTAATCAGCATTAGCTATTTTCATGTGAGCTCTTTGATGGGATGGACCTTCTTTTTTTTTTTTAAGATTTTATTTATTTATTCATGAGACACACACAGAGAGAGAGAGAGAGAGAGAGAGAGAGAGAGAGAGGCAGAGACATAGGCAGAGGGAGAAGCAGGCACCATGCAGGGAGCCCAACGTGGGACTCGATCCCGGAACTCCAGGATCATGCCCTGGGCCGAAGGCAGGTGCTAAACTGCTGAGCCACCCGTGGACCTTCTTTTTATTTTTATTTATTTAACTTTTTTTGAACCTTTTTTTCAATCTCTGAGGTGATGAATCTTCTCTGGCCACAAATGGGGACAAAGGAACACACCCTGTTCCTATGCTATCTCTCTCTTGGCCCTTTGCTTCATCCCAGTGATGGGCTGTCTGCCCATGAGTGGAGTTCTCAGGTGTCCCTGAGGAGGGAGAACCTGGGACCAGTGTCTGGGCTCCTACCAGAGCACCAGGGAACATGGTGCCTCAGCTCCAACTTTGCTGCTAGTAGTGAATACAGAATGTTTTTTGTTGTTGTTGTTGTTACCATGGTGGCATGACCAGCTATCCTGATGCTCATTGGCTTAAAATGGCAGCCATGATCTCATGAGTAAGAAGGGCAGGCAGGTCTCAGGCAGCTACTCCTGCTCACTGAGTGTGCACTGGGGCTGCTTGCTGGTGGTCCCTGGTAGCTGGAGTGACTGGTCTGGAGGTCCCACAATGGCTTCATTCACATGCCTGGTACTATGGTGGAAATGGGCAGAAGGCGGCTCAGCAGGTTCTTTTTTTTTTTTTTTTAAGACTTTATTTATTCATAGAAATGCAGAGAGAGAGAGAGAGAGAGGGACAGAGACACAGGCAGAGGGAGAAGCAGGCTCCATGCAGAGAGCCTGATGTGGGACTCGATCCAGGGTCTCCAGGATCTCGCCCTGGGCTGCAGGCGGCGCTAAACCGCTGCGCCACCGGGGCTGCCCTCAGCAGGTTCTTTATGCAGTTTCAGGATCTTTCAACACCATCTCTTCGGAAGGATAGTGGGAATTCTTACATGGCAGCTGAGAATCCCAAAGCTGAGTGTTCTAAGAAATATAAAATCCTGAGTCCGAAGCTGGGTCAGTACTATTTCCTCTGTATTCTATTAGTCAAAGCAGTTAAAAGTCCTCCCCAAATTTAAGGGCAGAGAACAAAGACCCCACTTTTCTATGGGAGAAATTCCAAAGAATTCATGGCTATTCTTCATCTGCCACAATGGAACAGCCCAGATCCCCCTCTGAGACCCAGCCAAGGACTGGTGAGTTGGGAGGGAAGGAGGACACCACCAGGCAGAAGTTACAGCACTGGGTCCTTGGTTGGCTTAGCTGGTTAAGCATCTGCTTTTAGCTCAGGTCATGATCCTAGGGTCCTGGGATAGAGCCCTGTGTTGGGCTTAGTGAGGAGTCTTCTTCTCCTTCTCCTGCTCCCCTGATTGTGCTCCCTGTCTCTCAAATAAACAAATAAAATTAAAAAAAAAAAGGGGGGATGCCTGGGTGGCTCAGTGGCTGAGTGTCTACCTTTGGCTCAGGTCTTGATCCCGGGGTCCTGGGATGAGTCCCACATCAGATTCCCATGGAGCCTGCTGCTCCCTCTGCTTGAGTTTCTGCCTCTCTCTGTGTGTCTCATGAATAAATAAATAAATAAATAAATAAATAAAATCTTAACAAAAAAAGAAGTTATAGGGCAGGTGAAGGTTCTGTCAGGGTGGGGCTTCCTTCAGGGTCAAGAGCCTTAGTGTCCAGCTGAGGCTACTCCATGGTCCAACAGAGCAAGTCTCTGTGCTCCTCCAGTCTATTTTCCTCTATAAAATAAGAGTTGATGATTTCCAGCCTGTCCAGAACTATCCAGCATCCCACACATATCACCTTTATTGTGGCTGAGAGATTTCGTGGAAGCCAACATGTCCTGGGGTAGGAACTGCTACTCTTCTGAACATTGGCCATCCACCTTCCTAAACTCAATCTGTGCCCAGCCACAGGGATTATTTATGGTGTCATACAAAGGGGCCTCATTAAGCAGTAATCCTTAAATACAGTAGGGTACTATTTATGTTCATTATTTTGTTTAATTAATTAATTTTTAAAAATATTTAATTTATTTATTCATGAGAGACAGGGAGAGGGAGGGAGACAGAGAGAGAGAGAGAGAGAGAGAGAGAGGCAGAGACACAGGCAGAGGGAGGAGCAGGCTCCATGCAGGGAGCCTGACATGGGACTGGATCATGGGTCTCCAGGATCATGCCCCGGGCCGAAGGCGGTGCTAAACTGCTGAGCCATCCGGGCTGCCCTGTTCATTATTTTAAGAACTAGCATATCTGTATCAGTCAGCGTTCATGTCATCACAGCCTTATTTATAATGACCTTCTTCACCACCCATTCTGTATTCTCTTTACCTTTAGCAAGCACCTCAGCTGGTATGATTCTCTACCTGGTAGGGTGACCCAAATCTTCATTCCTGAATGGCCTGGGCCATTAGCAGTTGTATCTGACTTGGCTGTTGCAATTTTCTTTTCTTTACTTTTTTTAAAAAAGATTTTATTTATATATTCATAAGAGACACAGAGAGAGAGGCAAAGACATAGGCAGAGGGAGAAGCAGGCTTCCTGTGGGGAGCTCGATGCGGGACTTGATCCCAGGATCCTAGGGTCACTACCTGAGCCAAAGGCAGATGCTCAACTACTGAGATACCTAGGTGCCCCTGATACAGTTTTCCACTGATTTTAATCACAGAGCATCGTAGTATAAGAGACTCCCTAAGGGATCTTCTGTATTCCAGACACATTTCCTTACCCCCATTGTGTAGTAGCAGCCCAATTTGCCCTTGGTAATCAGGATCAATCACCCTATATAACACAATGACTTCCTTATTTGCTTGTTGGTTCAAAGCCCAAAGCAGTCAGGTGGCGGTCTCAACTTCTAGTTCAATGGAATCATTGTGTCTTCAGGGGTCAGTATTCCTCCCTTTGAAACTAGGGCTTCTAGGTTAGTGGAGCATAATGCAGTGAGGGTAAGAAGCAAAATTTTTGCTAGTGGATCTTGAGGGATAATGGTGAGTAGAGCCACTTCCATTTCCACTTCTTAATTCCTGAAGCCATGAATCCTGGCTATGGGAAAAATAGCATCATATATTGAATGCTGATTTCTGCATCCTGCAAGGCATTGTGACAGTCCCTCAAGGTATTTCTCCCTACCTGGCACCAAAATGAAGTCTTTGAAAGGCTCTTCCACCATTATATCAAGCCAACTGCTTTAGGATGATGGGAAACATGGTAAGATCAGTGGATTCCATGAGCATTTCTTCATTTCCATCTCCATTTCTTCACTCCATTTGCTGTGATTTGAGTTCTTTCACCAGAAGTGATGCTGTGTAGGACATAGGGCATTCTGTAAGTCCACAGATGGCAGTTTGGGCAGAAGCATTGTAGGCAGGAAAGGGGAGTCTATATCCAGAGTAAGCTTTTATTTCCATACGACCAAAGTTCTTGCTGTCCCTTCATGATGGAAGGTGTCCAACATAATCAACTTGGGAATGGCGCCATACTGGGGACTTAGTCTCTGCTGCTGGCAAGTATGCCAGTGGCTATAGCCAGGCTGGTCTTGGTGAATGATCCCTGTTGCTGATCCCAGGCATAACCTCCATCCCTGCTATTAGGGCCACTGCTACTAAGCCCATCAGGTGATGAGGAGGGTGGCTGGGAAAAGGGGCTGAGTAGTAACCATGGAATGGGTCATCCTATCTACTTGATTATTAAAATCCTCCTCTGCTGTGGTCACCCTTTGGTGAGCATTCACACAGGACACAAATCATGTTTCTTAGCCCAGAGAGGTCTATCCAAACACCTTTTCCCCAAACTTCACCATCACTAATTTTCCAGTTGTGTTCCTTCCAAATTCCCTGATTGTCTAACCCAACACTGGCTGCAACCCATGAATCGACAGACTCATGCCTCTGGCCATCTCTCCTTCCAGGAAAAATAACCAGGTTTATTGTTATTCTCCAAGATCAGTCTGTTTTCTGCACAGGCCAGTTGAGTGGGGATGTGGTAGAAGTCACCAACCCTGCATCCTTCAAGTCCTTGATGGTGGCACTAATCTCTGCAGACCTTCCAGTAATTGCTTTTGGTTTACTGTTTTTCTAGGCAGAGGCAGTTCTAGTGGCTCCTACTTGGCCTTTCCTGCCATAACAGCCCTCACTCCCTAGATCAGGGAATCAATGTGAGAATTCTGCCAGTTGTTGAGTATGTCTATTCCAATTCTGGAACTGGACAAGTAACCAACCGCGGGGTGGCATTAGGGATCCACTGTGCCCATTGTGAGATGAACCTGAGCTAAAACTCCATGGATCACCTGTCCTCCCTAAGCTCTGAATGTGGGTTTCCAGGAGTTAGTTCAGAGTTACTGTCCAATAATCTCTGAAAGGTATAATTACTTCTCTTTCTCTAATGCACAGCAGTGACCCTGGCAAACAGCCGTTGGTTCCTTTGGGGAAGGCTAAGAGAATGATTAACGTATAAATTTTTGTTAGTTTAGTGGGGTCCTTCCTCAAGGGGACCTGACCTCCCCTTTATTTAAGAAGTTCTGAGTCTGTAAAATGGTTTAAGCCTGGATTTTTTATAAAGTTTTTGTTTATTCAGAGAGAGAGAGAGAGAGAAGAGAGGGAGAAGAGAGAGAGAGAAGAAGAGAGAGGCAGAGACACAGGCAGAGGGAGAAGCAGTTTCCATGCAGGAAGCCCGATGTGGGACTTGATCCCAGGACTCCAGGATCATGCCCTGGGCCAAAGGCAGGCGCTAAACCGCTGAGCCGCCCAGGGATCCCCTTAAGCCTGGAAATTGAATGAAGCCTATGACTCTCTATTTTTATGATTCAAATGAGACTTCTGTTCACCTGACCTAGAATTCTACTAGTATATATTAAATAAGAGTTTAGTAGACTGCTCATTTATTTCTCTTCTAGGGACACCATGGTCAATTAGCTAACATCATAAGTCTTTGTGAGTCAGACTATTCTGATTACTGCACTGATGGTGTTGTCCATAACCACCTTGCCTGTTGGTGATTGAGGGCCATCATTTGGCCTCTGCCACCTCATGATCCAATCATCCCCATTGCATTTGGGGATCCCAATTCAGATGCATGGGTCAAAGTGAGAGTGCAAGAGCCTTGTTGAGGAGCAATGCCTATGAAAATAAAGCAGGATGACACAGTCCTGGGCAGATGGAGACTCATTCCATGATGCAGGCCTGAGAAAGGCTTGGTCAACCTCATAGGGGCTCAGAGCAAGGACTGCCTTTTGAATAGTGCAGCACTGAGTGGAGATGGTCAAGTGAGCCTCCTGCCTTGCTCAGTTATCTGGGGCTGCTGTGGAAGAGTGGACTTTGGTTCCAATACCATGGATGAACAGAGAAACATAAATTATCGTAACTTGCAAGGTCTTCAAATAATCCTGATTTCAGGGCAGCCCAGGTGGCTCAGCAGTTTAGCACCGCCTTCAGCCCAGGGCCTGATCCTGGAGTCCCGGGATCAAGTCCCATGTCAGCCTCCCTGCATGGAGCCTGCTTCTCCCTCTGCCTGTGTCTCTGCCTTTCTCTCTCTCCCTCTGTCTATCATGAATAAATAAATAAAATCTTAAAAAAAAACCTTGATTTCATTAATTGATATTGAAAGTTTGTGGCCTGCCAAAGGAGCCTGGGTGGTACCTGCCCACGGCGACCATACCTTGTCCTCTAGTGAAGGTTTAGGGAAATTATTGTAAATAACAAAGGGCACCACATTTTGTGCCAACTGACTCAGTCTGTGAATAAATTTCTAGTTCCTATCTGTGCATTTGCCTGTTTAGTCAAGGATAACTGTACATGTTGACACCTGGCATAGTCCTATCTCCCAGGAGCACCTGAGGCTGGGGGTCACCCACAGCTTTGGCCTACAGGACCCCTGACATCAAAGAAAAAACTTAGAATCTGAATTATTCCTTGCTATGGCAGTACAATTTATTTTCTTTCCCTTGGTTCTCAGCCTTTGTCCTTCATCTCCCAGAGAGAGGCCATGGGACAAGAATAAATTTGTGAACCAGGCTGAAAACTAGGTGAGTATAAAGATCTAGAGTCTTGGAGCTCACAGGAATGCTCAGAATGGCAGTCAACATGCAGAAAGATTTAAGCCCTGAAGACTGCATCTAACTCCATACTTTGCTATGCACTGGCTGTGGGATGTGGAAGTTCCTTTAACTTCTCTGTGCTTCCCAGCTAATGAGATAACCACAGAACCTACCTCACCAGGCTGAGAATGCAATGAGTTACCCTATGTAGAGAGCTCAGAACAGTCAGTGAGGGCTCAGTTAAGTGTGGCCTGTCATTAAATCTACTAGCTGTCGAAATGCTGAAATAAAATAATTTCTCATGCTTTAGTAAGCCCTGTCTACCCCACAGCACTGTCCTGATGGCCAAATGAAAGTTCTTTGCTGCCTGTCCCAAACCAGTCCCCCAATGGAAAGAACTCTCCAGAAGAAAATGGCTCCCCAAACTATGTGCTCAAAATTCCTCTTGATAACCAGACCCAGGTTTCAGGCGTTCAGGCAGGGGACAGCTCAGCTCTGAGCTCCTGAGGACACCTTATGGGCAGCCTTGCCATCCTGTCTGAGTCCCTTTGGGCTTCATTCCAAGCATCCTGAGGTGCATCACAGTCTCCAGTTCCACTGTGGGGCCATGGTCTTCAGTTCATTGTTGTCTGTCATCCTAGGTTGTCTTTTTGGATCTGTTTCTTGGGCTTTACAGAGGATGTTTCTTTAATTTTTTTTTTTTTTTTTTAAATAGAATGAGCACGAGCAGGGTGAGGGCTAGAGGGAGAAGCAGGCTCTCTGCTGAGCAGGGAGCTCCATGGGGGGCTCCATCCCGGGACTCCAGGATCATGACCTGAGTGGAAAGCAGACGCTTAACTGAGTCACCCAGGCGCCCCTGTACAGGAAGTTTCTTTGGGGAGTATGGGGGCTCAAGAGTGGCCAGGGGGAGGCTATTTTTTATGCAACCTGGGCATTAGTGGCATTGCCTGGGAACACTTTTGGAAGTCTCTGTCCCTACTCTTCTGGCCTCTTTACCCCTAAGCGGTAAGGGATGTTCGCCCCCCACTTTTTAATTTTTTTAAAAGATTTTATTTATGAGACACACACACACAGAGGTAGAGACCCAGGCAGAGGGAGAAGCAGGCTCCATGCAGGGAGCTCGACGCGGGACTCGATCCCGGGACCAGGACCACACTCTGGGCTGAAGGCGGCGCTAGACTGCTGCGCCACCGGGGCTGCCCTTAATTTTATTTTAAAGTAATCTCTACACCCAATGTGGGGGCTCGAACTCACACCTGCAAGATCAAGAGTCCCATCCTATGCTAACCGAGCCAGCCAGCTGGCCCTGCCTCTCCCTATTTTTGCCAGGCCCCAGCGACGAGGCCTCGCCCGAGCGTCGGACAGGCTCACGCAGCCCCCGAGCACCCGGCGCTACCGGTCGGCCTCTTGGCCCCGCCCCTCGCCGCGCTGCCGACCAATCCTGGGCTCCGCTCCCCGCGCGTCACAGAGGCGCCGCTGGGGGGCTTCCCGCAGGCGGGCGCTCGGCGCGGTGTTGCCATGGGGACTGCAAACAGCCGGGGCCGGGCGGAGAGAGGAGGACTTTCCCTAGAGGAAGCGGCCTCACCTCGGGAGACGCGCACAGGTACCCAAGGAGCAGGTGAGTGCTTGAGGGGCTGCGACCGTGCGAAACCAAGTCTTTCGGAGCTCCCTGCCCAGCCCTCCGTGTTGGTTTCTGAAGATTTGGGCCCCTCCTCCCGTCTCTCACCTGTGTCACCAGATTCCTTCTACGTGTATCCTGGCCTCTCAGGTCCTTGACTCCTCCTCTCCGACACCAAAGTTGTTTCTTCCTCAACAGCCATCCCTTTCTTCTTCGTCAAAGTAATGACATTCTTCGGGCGTCTTGAGCGAAGTGTGCAGAGCCAAGTCTCCCCTTGAGGGTCTTTGCCGTCGTCAGACATTGGATTGGAGGGGACAGCCTGACCCGATTCTGACCCGTGGATCCGGAGACCTGGGACTGGCTGTGTGTGGTCTGGCCGTGTGGTCTCCGTAAATGCCGTTTGGAGCTGTGGCACCCTCAGTGGCCACCAGCAAGGAAAATCCCCTTGGGGCGGGGAGGGCTTGGAGTCGTGCCTACAGTGGCTGAGAGGTTGACCTATCTGACACTCCACTGGTAATACCCATTTCTCATCCCCCGGCCACACCTCCAAGCTTTTAGCTTTACCTCACCTTCCCACTTCCTTGAAGTTCTCTTCCCACTTTGCTTGAGGTGGCCTGCCTCGGTCTTTTCTCAGTGGGCCCCCTGCACCTCACCTTCTCCACCCTGGATGGAGGCAGTACCACAGGATTAGCCCTCCGACCTTTCCTCATCCCACTAAGGGATGTTACTGAAGCTGTAGGTTTAAGTCTTGTGGGCTGAACTCTCCAAACCACTGTCTCCAGTCCGTTTTTCTGGACACAAGGCCCAAATAGCCAACTACCTTATGTACATCTACACGTGGGTGTCTAATAACTATCTAAAATTGAGCATGTTCAAAATAAAATTGATGATTGTCCTTCAGCATTCCCCATTTCCAGGAAAGGAGCCAGCTTTACCTGGAGGCCCAGGGCTTGCCCTGTTTTCTCACTCATATCCTGTCTGGTCCTGTCTAAATCCCATTGCTCTCCACAGCTCCTGCTCTAAACTATTGCAAGACCCTAAGAAGGGATCCCTCTGTTGTTTCTCTGGAATCTAATCAACTCTCCCTACATTTTAAATGAGAGCACATCACTGTGACTTGGGCAGCTGGCTCCCTGCTGCCTCCCCTGCTTCTTTGCTCGGCTCACACTCACCCCTATGCAGTCTCCTAATGTAACAAGCTCATTGTTGCCTCTAGGACATTTACCTTCCCCAGCCATCATATCTAAACCTGCCCACTGGTCTAAGGCACTCCCAAACGGGTAATATTCCAAAGAAAGAAATATCACTAATAAGCATGTGAAATGGTTTTCAGCTTAACAGTGGTGATTGAATTACTGGGCCTGGACCTTAAGCTTGGCAGGTGGCTTGCTTTGGCCAATGAAACTCTTGTGGCTGTGATGTGAGCAGATGCTTTTTCTTCTCTGTTTCTGCCATTTTGAGCAAAAGAATATGCCCAGGTTCTCTGTTGCTCCCAGGAGAATTAAAGACCCAGAGAGCAGACCTGAGGCCAGACTAAGCCAAGCCTGTTGGCTGAGGCCCAACCACCCCACAGGTGCATGAATATGAAACAAACTCTTATATGCCAGAGAGACTTTGTGGCTGGCTGTTACAGAGCGTGATTCTAGCAATAGCTAACTGATATGCTTTCATGGGAACTTTTATAATTCACAAAGACATACAATTTTTCATCTAGGAAACTGGCAGTGGTATATACAGATAGAGAGACCATGAAATATGCATTTGGCAAAGGTTCGGGAAACAGGAATGTTAGTTTACTGCTAGTAAGAGTGTATATGGGTAGCAACCTGTTTGGAAGCCTTTTTTTTTGTTTGTTTCTTCTCAATGGACTCCATGCTGGGCATGGGGCTTGAACTCACGACCCTGAGATCAAGACCTGAGCTTAGATGAAGAGTCAGATGCTTAACCAACTGAGTCACCTGGATGCTCCCTTGTTGGGAAGTCTTATTTGGCTATTTATGTCAAAATTCTTTTTTTTTTTTTCCCAAAGGATTTTTTAAAAGATTTTATTTATTCATGAGAGACACACAGAGAGAGGCAGAGAAACAGGCAGAGAGAGAAGCAGGCTCCATGCAGGGAGCCCGATGTGGGACTCAATCCCCGGACTCCAGGATCACACCCTGGGCCAAAGGCAGGTGCTTAACCACTGAGCCACCCAAGCATCCCATTGCGTCAAAATTCTTAAACTAACTCAATAATTCTACTACTAAAAATTTGTTCTAAGAAACAATTAAGGGCATGCACAAGATAATTATCAACAAGGGTATTTACTAAAATGTTATTTCAAAGGGTAGTGAAATGTAAATGTTAGCAGGGGACGTTGTTGCTTTATAATTTCCAAACGATACATACTGAGCATTTCTGAGAGAAACATCATGTTGGGGATCCCTGGGTGGCGCAGCAGTTTGGCGCCTGCCTTTGGCCCAGGGCGCGATCCTGGAGACCCGGGATCAAATCCCACGTCGGGCTCCCGGTGCATGGAGCCTGCTTCTCCCTCTGCCTGTGTCTCTGCCTCTCTCTCTCTCTCTCTGTGTGACTATCATAAATAAATAAAAAAAAATTTAAAGAAGCATCTATTATGTGGAATTCTTGGCAATGTGCCAGGCAATGTGCCAGGCAAGTAGGTCTCAGAGGGAGGACTGGGCCCCATGTATCCATGGCCCACTTTCTGTCCCATTGCCCAGAGTTCACCGTCAGGTTTCGCAACATGCAGAGCACCTCAGCTATGGATGTTTGCTTACCCTCCTGGGGGAGCAGAAATTCTGCCCTGAAGAAATGGAGGCAAAAATGGAAACAGGAGGAGTTCTCCAGTAGGG
Source organism: Canis lupus baileyi (assembly GCF_048164855.1). NCBI lineage: Eukaryota > Metazoa > Chordata > Mammalia > Carnivora > Canidae > Canis > Canis lupus. The sequence continues at coordinate 37,628,411 of NC_132866.1, read as the reverse complement.
AGAGGGTGCAAATAGGTACAGGGGCTTTGGCAGGAGCCTAGAGCTGTAGTGGGGGAGGGAACAACATTGTTCTAGAGAAGCTATAGAAACATACTGTACTGATTTCCCAGGGCTGCTCGCATGTCATCAGTGAGTTCCCTTGATGAAGAAGCACTTACTCAGGATCTTAGCTCATCTCCAGGCTGGGGCTGAAACAGACAGTGGTCATCAAAGCTCAAAAGGACAGTCTTCCTTCAGGTCTCCAAGTGAAAATGAGATATAACACCATGGTCACTCATAATGCTATGCTGTTCTAACTTCTTTGCACATGTTAATTCATTTAAGATTCATAACAAGCCAACGTGATGAGGCTTTCCTCATTATTCTATGGAAAGGGAGAACAGAAATGCAGACAGGCCATGGCTAGTTTATAGCAGAACTGGGACACAAATTCAGGAGTTGTTTTTTTTTTTTTTTTTAAGATTTTATTTATTTATTCATGAGAGACAGAGAGGCAGAGACATAGGTAAAGGGAGAAGCAGGCTCCTCGCAGGGGGCCTGATGTGGGACTCCATCCCCGGATCCCAGGATCATGCCCTGAGCCAAAGGCAGATGTTCAACCACTGAGCCACCCAGGTGTCTCAGGAGTTGTGATTTAGGTTCCATACGCTTAGCCACTGTGGCTTAGATCCCAGCTGGTTGTCAGCCTGCTCTCAAATACCTTCTCTGCCTCACTGCCTTGCTGGGAAAAGGAACAGACTCGTGGATTGTCCTGGCTGGCCACATCAGGGACTGCTGCAAAATGTAAGATTACTTCTTAATACCAAGATTCCTTTGGGGGTAGGGCTGAAGCAGAAGATGATCATGGGAAAGTGTGAGCTTCAGATGTCTCCCTAGGTGTGAGCCCAGTTTTCTGTCATCTCATCCTGGGGGCTGGGGGCTGGGGAGCAGGAGGCATGCTGGGCTGTCACCAAGTTTTCATTTTCTTCTCCATTAGAGCCCAGGCCTGTCACTGTCTGTCTATTCATGGAGTTTGTAAGTGAGCATGAAGGCCCATTGACTGAAGATGTGTGACTTTGTTCCCCTTGGACACTGAGGGCAATGCAGTACCAATGCACAACGCAATGACACACAAGTCTCCATGGATTCCTGAAACACAGGTCAGTGCCCCAGCCCCAGAGTCATGGTGATTTGCTTATTTCTTTTATAATCCAGGAGTTCTTACTCAGTTCCTTTGGATAGTCTTACAGGTAATGTTAGCTGATGCTAAGAATCCCGTACCCATGAGTCTTTTTTTATAGTGTCCTTTGCTTAGTATCTAACCAGTCCCTTCCACTCTGGATTTGAGACAGTCCTTTGTTGGACATGCAATTTCTGGCTTTTAGCTTATAATGGATCTTCTGGCAAGCATGATAGGAAAGCAGAAACCATCTGCTGAAGATAAGACTGACTGACTGGTTAAATTACAATAGTAACCAGCAATATCATAATTAAGAGAAGTAACCTTCTGTGGAGTTTGATACAGGACTATACTACAAGGATGTCCCCACATTCACATAGCCAGGCTTTTCAAGTCATCCTGTAAAGCATACAAACTCTAAAATGTTTTTATTAGTATATTTTATTAATGCTTTGTACATTTGCCTATACAAAATTAAACTCTGAATGATAGAACTTCACTTTTAGATTTTATAGCTTTTCCTACCCTGTAGGCTGGATAAGTAAGTCAGCAGGTCAACTCTTTAATGTTGCACTAATAAAAAAAAATGTGGAGCTAACTAAATGTAAGTGATAGCACCATGCCTATTATTTCTAGAGTCTCTTGCACATGATTGCCATGTCAGGGTGATAAGGTAAGGGAACAATCCTTTGGGGCTGGTGGCTATCCAGGAAATACCAAAGTGGGGTTGAGTGTAAAACCATGCTGACAGTCTTGGTCTTTTTGAGTTTAGTGTCTGACTGTAAGAAAAACAACATCTAAAAGAGGCTTGTCTGAAGAGACTGGCCTCTTGTTTGGGGCTGAATCCTAAGTACTTGAGAAGAAGACCCAGGTACAAAGCCACAGATAGAGAATGTTCTAGAGCATATGAATCTAGTCCTTCCAGGATACATCATAAATGTTGTAAAACTACAAAGAAAATCAATCAAGGAAATCATTACAGCTGAAGATAATATGTGGACCCCCTTAGGGTCAGGGGTTATGTTTATATTCAAGGCCAGCTGTTTGTACCCTTGAGATGGAGACTCAGGCTCAGGCACACAGAGGATGTCTGAGGTAATGGTGTGTTCCATTTCATAGGCTGAGTCTTTACTTATGAATCCACTAGTCCATATTTATCAGTGTTCCTTATATCCTACTTTTGTAACATCTCGTATAAAATATCACATTTATTCTTTGAAGGTGAGAAACATGATTTTTAAAAAAGATTTTATTTATTTATTCATGAGAAACAGAGAGAGAGAGAGGCAGAGACACAGGCAGAGGGAGAAGCAAGACTCCATGCAGGGAGCCTGATGTGGGACTCGATCCTGGGACTCTAGGATCACCCCCTTAGCCGAAGGCAGGCGCTCAAACGCTGAACCACCCAGCTGTCCCGAGAAACATTATTACACACAAAAACTTGAATGCAACAAAATCTGTGAGAGCCTAGGGCACAACCCTTGAGTCTCCCTTGCATAAGTGTCCTATGCAAATATGGTTCAGGAAAAACTCACCTTCAGGATGAGTTAAGGAAAAAGAACCAGCAAAGGATCACTTTGAAGATACGCCTAAAAAGAGAAGTAAAGGAAACACAAATGGATAAGGAAGAAGACTGTTGCCTTGCCTTGAGTTGCATGGAAAGCTGACCAAACATCTTGTATCACATGGCACATAAAGGAGTCACATCTGCAAACGAGGGACACATGTTGTGATACGAGAACTAAGGGGAGAGTGGCAGGACCTCAGAGGAAGTGAAAGCGACCTGGCAGAGCTCAGAGATGGAAAAGGCCAACTGGGAAATGATGTCTGGGAGCAGGCAGTGGGGAAAGGAGTCGCTGTTTTCCATGATACAGCCTTACAAAGGTATTTGGCTCTTCAAACTATGTGACATATAACTATGATTTGAAACATTTACAAAGAGCCTCTTTCTTCACTCCGCCCAATGTCTGAGCCCTCTGGACAGATTCCCTTGCAGGACTCCTTAGCAGTCTGGCTCATTGCATCTGGACATCTGAGCACTGAATAAAAGATGAAGATATGGGGACCTGGAAGTGATGCAGAGACAACAGTTTAGGTTGTATACCATTACCACAGAAACATCCTGTCATGTGCTGTGGTTGCAGCTTCTCAGGGTGGGACCAGAGGCAGACTAGGAGGAGTGTCAACCTCTACTCCACACAGTATTTCTGAGCAGCTGTTCTCCTGCTATGTCTCTTCTCTCCCCTAATCTTCCCAGACCATTGGGTCCTTGGGAAGCACCAGTTTCCTGGGGCTCAGTGAGGAATGGGGAAGCTTCACTTCTAGCTTAGTGTGTGAGGGTGGCATAGCAAGTATCAGATGAGAAGCCTGTCACAGGACAGACAGAGCAGAATAAACACAAGCTAAAGGAGATAATTAGTGGAGGACCCAAAGAATGAAAGACCAGAGTGAGTGAAGTGAGGAGGTTCATTAAGCATCAAAGAAGACAAGAGAGTGGAAAAATAAGTCTTGGAATGAAAATGCATGAAGAGGGCTATATGTACTAGAAGACCCATGTGGCCCCAAGAACTCAACATCTCTGACTCTGGCTTAGAAGAAGCCCAAGCCTTCAAGCTGTGGCAAGGTCAGGGCTTTTAATGAAATAGCATCTGTTAAGGAGGACCGGGTGACCTAAGGGCTATACTGCCCAAGGATCCATGGCCTGGGCCAGTTTCTTGATGTGTTCTAGAAGCCAGTGCTTATTACCACTTTATTCTTGGAGACATTGAGTGAATCAACAATGAACTGAGCCAAAATTTAAAAATATCTGCACAGAAATGTAACAAGTGCTGAGAATATGGCCAGATTGTGATAGAAGGCCAACGTAACAGAACTACCTTTTGAAAAACCCACAAGGCTGAAATCCAAAAGTCAGCTCCCAGAAGATATATTCATAAATTTTTTTCCAGAAGAATCACATCTGAGTCAAGAGGGCTCTTTTGGCCCACCCCCTGGAATTTGGAAAGTCCTTCACAACCTATCAGTGATGTCCAAAACTGGTTCTCTCATTGCTGAATGTGCCTGAGAACTGGACTCTGCCTTGCCCAAGGAATCACCCAAGGACCTCAAGTCAAGCTGGGTACAGAAGGCACAAGGCCATTCATGGTGGTATTCTAGAGGGGCACGCCAGCCTGCAGAGGCTCACAGGGTCAGAGTGAACAGCCATGAAGGCCTTAGATATACAGAAAGGAAGAGAGAAAGGGAAGGTATGAGAAAGTGTAGAAATACAAAGCAACAAGCAAAACCCATCAAAGCAAGTAAAAACTTACAAGGAGAGGAGTCAAGAACTGTAGGAAAAATGACAAAACTGTGGGCCCATCTGGAACGTAGGCGAGTATCTTTGGTACCAGAGAGCCACTGTCCTCCTCACCTCTGCTAGTGGCTATAGGGCAAATTGTCAAGGACAATACCGAAATGACTACTCTGAAAGTTGTCATTGTAGTGCATCTCAAAATGAAGTGTTTCAAAGACAAGGAATATAAAATCATCTCTAGGAAGACCTGGGGATGTGATCTCAAGGCAAAGTTCCTTTCTTTTTCACAGAGTAGAATTTGGGCTCAAAGCGAGACCTCCCTTTGGCCTCAATTTCACTTAGGGATCGAGAAGTTTAATGTAAATGTAATTCTTTTCAAGAATGTTTACCTCCTCCCCCAATTTCTAGAATTTATTGTTTTATGAAGTTTGAAGTTTTAAATTTTATGAATCTATGCCAAAAATATCTTTTTTTGGTATTTTTTTATTGGAGTTCGATTTGCCAACGTATAGTATAACACCCAGTGCTCATCTTGTCAAAAAATATCTTATGTTTAAGGATCTCCCTAGTTATGTATTTGTGACTTTATGTGAAAAAAATGTTCAAAATTAAGAATAATTAAAAGAATGCTTTTGTTTTACATTATTTTAAAGAAGCTCACCCAGAGAGTCTGCTGTGCACTGCGGGATGGGCACCATCCATCCTGTCAAAAGGAACTAGGATATGAAGAATTCAGAGTTTATGACCATGTTCCTGCTGGACTCTTGAAAAAGCACTTTACTCGTCATCCCATTTGGCCCTCAGGACTGTGCTGTGAGGGAGATGGGGTCCCCAAGGGTGACAAGTTACCATACCTCCTCCTCCACAATAAGGACAGTGTCAGGAGAGCCACACTAAAGAGCTCCTGGTGCTTCACCTCAGTCAGAACCTACAACCACCAATTTTTGAAGTGAAAGAAGGCCTGACTCATGGGGTCACTTGTTCAAGATCACACAGTCTGTGGCTGAGAGGTCCTGTCTTCTGGATCCCAGGACATCTGACCCTGAGCTCAACCTTGGTGTACCGCCTCAGCCTTACTTTCATCTGTCTCAGTCTCCCCAGCATTGGGCAAAGGGGCTCCAGTGGAGTTACTTCTTCACAAGAATCACTTTTCTCCACCAAACGTTTGATCATGGAGGGGGCTGTGAGCTCAGGTGCTATTCTATGGGTGATGGAGTTTATCATCATCATTTGCCCGTCAGCATTTGCTGTTACCCCACCTCAGATGCTGTGGCACCCGAAACTGTGCAGGTTCTTATTGTTTCCATGAATTATTTTTTCAGTTTGCTTAGGCTGTCTCTACTTACCCTGTGTTCTTGTCAGAGCACTTGCGCTAAGGGCAGGGAGGTAGGGAGAGTGACCTTAGGGCCAGTGGGGCTGCAAGGGAAGCCCAAAATGTTGCATCTAGAAGCCACCCTGACTTGTGAGCCCAGAGCAACCTGCCTCTTTCCTAGTCCCTCTTTAGCTTGCTCCTGGAGTCAAGCACTCTCAATTTCATGTTGTCAAGATGCCCTTGGGAGGCCCTGGTCAAGGCTGATTTTTCTGTCATCCTTCCAGGGCACTTTTGTGTTGGCACAATGGTAAGACATCCCTGCTTCAGAACAAGCCTTCCTTTTGCACTGCTGGTCTAACCCCCAACTGACCACAAAGCTGCCTGGCATTCACTTTGGATGCTGTCTAAAAGGACAGGCTCAGAATTTCTGAGATAACCCCTGGAAGGCCCCCTGGGTAAACAGTTGTCTTGGTTACCTTGGTTATCTGGCTGACTCTGGCAGTGAATTAATTCCTTCTGCAAGTTCTTTACTATCTCTCCAATGGACAACCTGGCCAGCAGCTCCCTGGTTAACTGAATAACTAATTTTTTCTTACAAGCTGGTGTGCACATGTCCATTGTGTCTGAACTGGGAAGCCTGGAGAATGCTGCCTCTGTTGGGATCTCAGGGGGTCCCCTATCAGTCCTTAGAAGCAGGTCTATCTTGAGAAACAGTCTTAATTTGAGGCCCATGGAGCCCATGTGCCTGATATCACATTTTTTTTTAAATTTTTTTTTAATTTTTATTTATTTATGATAGTCACACAGAGAGAAAGAGAGAGAGGCAGAGACACAGGCAGAGGGAGAAGCAGGCTGCATGCACCAGGAGCCCGATGTGGGATTCGATCCCGGGTCTCCAGGATCGCGCCCTGGGCCAAAGGCAGGCGCCAAACCGCTGCGCCACCCAGGGATCCCTGATATCACATTCAATGTTGTGTGTAGGGATGATGTATTCAGAATTGTGGATGACAATGTAAATTTTCTGAGGAGATGGCCAATAACATTTATTGAGTTCTCAAAGGGTCTAGGAGCCATGAGAAGTTATGAACCATTTCTCTAAGGAGACCCATCCATCTCAGAAAGGCCCAAGATTGACTCTCTGGATCCTTTTTCATTCCTGTTCCCAGACACCAAAAAGATAGGGAGGGGACTTGTAGGGAACCTTATGGTCTGGGATGAGAATGAGAATGTGGGAGGCAGTTCAGGACCTTGTGGTCTTCTGTGTCCCATTTAGAGTTCTGCAAAAATGACTTAATGACCCCTCAGGGGTCATCAAGCTTCAAGGGTCCATGAAGTATACTGCTATGGGTGGGTGTGGGGTTCCCAGAGAGGGTCCAAGTCTGCTTATACTGTGGGTCTGAGATGACCTGAGTGGTCTGAGGCTGACTTCTGGGTAATTTGCCCATGAAGTGACTGAAGCATATAGCCATGTTCCCTGTTAGGCTTATACACAGTTTACTTTGGGACCAGTTTTCCATGGTTCTGATCTCTTATAGTGTGTAAACTGGTTTCTTGGGCAACTGGACTTTACTAATTAGGTGACTTCTTAGACACAGAAACAGGCCAGGCAGCCCAAATCAGAAACTCCTTATTTTGTACTTTACAAATACTGGGGACTTCAGTGGGAGCTAAAATTTTTGTATGTGGCCTTTCACTGATCTGGAACCTTGACAGTGGAGGGCCAGGGAGCCTTGGGATACTTGGGATATCTACAAATAGGTGGTACCTATTTGGAGGCTGTCTCACTTTCACAAGTCCTAGAAGACATTTTTCTTTGTCCTAGATCTACCTAATGATTTGTATGTTACAAACATCCTCAGCTGACATGTAATTTTTCTTGGTAAGTGGCTCCAATATATTACTACAATGCTATTTGGTTATCCCATAGGGGTATTTTGATTAAAAACAGACCAATGAGTGGTTCCCAATGACTGGTAATTGGATTTGTGACACAAGACGCTACCTGTTCTTACCCACAGACCAGATGGAAACTTGTTGCTTTCTTTTTCTTTTTTTTTTTTTTTTAAATTTTTTTTTAATTTATTTATGATAGTCATACAGAGAGAGAGAGAGAGAGGCAGAGACACAGGCAGAGGGAGAAGCAGGCTCCATGCACCGGGAGCCCGACGTGGGATTCGATCCCGGGTCTCCAGGATCACGCCCTGGGCCAAAGGCAGGCGCCAAACCGCTGCGCCACCCAGGGATCCCTCTTTTTCTTTTTTAAAAAGATTTACTAGAGATAGAGACAGAGCAAGTGGAGAGAGAGAAAGAGATAGATAGATAGATAGATAGATAGATAGATAGATAAAGAATCTCAAGCAGACTCCCCACTGAGCATGGTGCCCAGTGTGGGGCTAGATCTCTCAATCCTGAGATCATGACCTGAGCCATCCAGGAGCCCCAGGAACTTGTTGCTTTCTTTTCAGATTGCTTCTGATATTGCCCAGTGTCCATTCTGGCTCATCAGTTTCTCCTGTAGGGAAAAAGAAATTAGGTAACATAATTCAAGTAGGAAAAAAACTGGGCCTTGATTTAAAACAGAAACTCTAACCACTCAAGGGAATTCTAGATTACTTTCTTCTTTCCTCATGCCTCTTCACTTCATGCTTTACAGGAGGCCCAGAAAATGGGAAATGTGCTGCATGGACTAGCAGGTAAGTTAGATCAAGCCAATGAAGCTATAGACCTCCTTGATTAGGAGGTTTGTGAAAAAGGACTGGGAGTAGGGTGAAGTAGGCATGGCACTCAGCTTGGGCACATTTAAGGGTCTGTCAGAAAATCGTGTAATCAAGCCAATGTGTTATTCTGGTGGTGGAGCAGTGGATTACACTGTGCCTGGCAAAATGGAGCTCGGGGCCATGAGCAGATACACCAGCCCAGGGAACCCCACTCTGTCTTCCCCCATCTGACTGTGGTGCTATTGGCTCCTGGCATGTTCTTTACCACATAGTTCTTCATTAATAAAGTTACCTCCACATTTATGAAGTACTTGGGATATCTACAAAGAGCTCCTCATCTCCTTGGTGTCTTTCTTCTTCATGGGCTTCAGAGTCCTCTTCCTTCTGCTCTGGGTTGACATCTACATATGAGCTCCCAAGGGTTCCAACCAGGCAGCTTCACTGAATCCCTGCTTTTGTAAATTTTTTAACTTTTTTTTTAAAAAAGATTTTATTTATTCATGAGAGACATACACAGAGAGAGAGGCAGAGACACAGGCAGAGGGAGAGGCAGGCTCCATGCAAGGTGCCCGATGTGGGACTCCAGGACCACGCCCTGGGCCGAAGGCAGGCACTAAACTGCTGAGCCATCCAGGGATCCCCCGCCCCGCTTTTTTTTTTTTTCTTTTTTTTTTTACTATTGCTGGAAGTGTCCCACCTGCTCCCCACAATAAAGACAGATGTGTGACAGAAACAAACAACCCAACCCTGTAATCAAGAAAATATTTTAATGTAATCTTTTAAAAAGAATTTTATTTATTTGAGAGAGTGAGAGTGAGAACGAGAGAGATCACAAAGGGAGAGGGAAAAGCAGACTTACCACTGAGCAGAGAGCCTGATGTGGGACTCAATTCTAGGACCCCAAGATCATGACCTGAGCCAAAGGCAGACATTTAACTGACTGAGCCACCCAGGTGCCTCTTAATGTAATCCTTTAAAAAAAAATCAAGACTAATGCCAAAAAATCTATGATAAAATATAATTTTAGATAAAGAAGTAACAGTGCTATGCTCAGCTGTACTGGAATTTGATGCTGAAGGAAAAATCAGTAATGCTGATCTTTTTTTTTTTTTTTTAAGATTTTATTTATTTATTCATGAGAGACAGAGAGAGAGAGAGAGAGAGGCAGGCTCCATGCAGGGAACCCGATGTAGGACTCCAGGATCACTCCCTGAGCCGAAGGCAGATGCCCAACCACTAAGCTACCAAGGTGTCCCACTGATCTTCCTTTTGTTTAAAACTGTATAGACACTGAAAGGGCCACCCCCATGTTACACTCAAATCAGAGGGAGATGTGCAGAGATGGTTTCAGATAGACTATCCAGGGGTACTGCAGCTCAGTGTCTACACTAATAGGACATCACTATTGGGCTGCCTTCTTCAGCTCAATCTCTCCTACGAGACTCTCATAAACAACCTTATTATTCATTCTAACATCATCTGGGAAGACCCATCAACTCCTGAATAGGAGGCAGGAAACAACAATTTAGACATTAAAACTCTTTGAACCTTTGCCTTGCTGTGTCCACCAATCCTAAACTATTATATCATGACCCTTTTGCAGTTCTAAGCCTTCCAGTTGAAAGGCCCACACTCAACCAGACTTCAAAACATCTTGGCCTTGTTTCTTCCAACCAACAGGCCCCACAACACTCTGTTGGGGGTAGTGTTCTCCCTTCTCAGTTTCATCTTATGGAAGGAAAAGGAGGGAAGGAAAGAGATAGGGGAGGAGGAGGGAGGGAAGGGGAAAAAAGAGGAAGACAAGAAAGGAATGAAGAAGAAAAAAGAAAACAATGAGTATATCAGATGATTTTCTTTCTATTCTCAGTCTTCTATTTATTACGCAAACAGTAAAGAGAAGTCAAGAGAAAAATAATCACCTAAGATACAATCTTGTGGAGGAATTAAATTTGTTTTTTCTTATCTTTTCCAGTATCTGTTAAAACCACTAATAATTTAAAATAATCCAAAGAGGGATCCCTGGGTGGCGCAGCGGTTTGGCGCCTGCCTTTGGCCCAGGGCGCGATCCTGGAGACCCGGGATCGAGTCCCACGTCGGGCTCCCGGTGCATGGAGCCTGCTTCTTCCTCTGCCTGTGTCTCTGCCTCTCTCTCTCTCTCTGTGACTATCATAAATAAATAAAAATTAAAAAAAATAAAATAAAATAAAATAAAATAATCCAAAGAGATCATAAGTGGATTTTTATATTCCCCATATTTTTAAGTAAAATAAAAATGGAAAAATCCTGAGGCCACACCCAGCATAAGCAGATGGCATAGCTGTGTCTGCACTGGTTTGGGAGGGATCATATCAACCCTGAGCTAAATCTGAGAACAAAAGGTATCAGTGAGTCCCTCTATTCTGGATGTCTCCTCCTTAGTGTTCAGCATGGGGGTTTATTGAACGAATATTTCCTGACATTAATATCTGAAAGAATTTTGGTCACCTCAATCTTAAGAATAACACAAGTAGAAATAACTCTCATAATAATTGAAGAAGCAGAAGTTGAGAGACAAAAATATTAGTACCTGTTCCCATAAGATTAGTATATACCTCAATCTACAGCATCATTTACACTGCAGTAGACTTCTGGCAAGTGACATCCTTTCAGGGTTCATTTTTATCCTTTGAAGAACTGAGGTGAAATATCTGCAGCATTTCTTCCTGAGTTAAAGCATGCTGTTTGGGAGTGGGGCAGCCATGCACCCATTCAAAAGGGTATCTTTTCCAGCCTCCCTAGCACCTGGATTCCCTGTGTAATCCCTGTGACTGTATTTCAGGCAATATGTACAGAAAAGATTGTATGTGGTTTCTGAGTAGTGTTCTTATTTCTTTTTTAAGATTTTATTTACTTATTAGACACACACACACACACACACACACAGGTAGAGGGAGAAGCAGGCTCCATGCAGGGAGCTCGACGCGGGACTCGAACCCAGGTCTCCAGGATCACACCCTAGGCTGAAGGCAGTGTTAAACCGCTAAGCCACTGGGGCTGCCTGTAAGCAGCGTTCTTAATAGGGAGGGTGTGCACCCTTCTCCTCTTCTTATCTTTGCCCAGAATGTATGTGGGCACACACACGTGGCCAGAGTTCTAGCAGCAATTCTGGGCCATCCTGCTCTAGAATGGCAGTGCAGAGAACCATGAACCTTCATCCCTGTGGATAAACAGAGTGCTATCCATGTTTGTACTATAGCTCTTTGGGCTTTGTTTTGGAATAGAGTTAATCCTTCCTGATAAAGTCCCTCTCTCTTGGAGTTGCTGTGTGGACATCCAGGGGAAATCTCTATGTTGGCCTCTGTGGGGTACATCTGAGAGAAAGCCTGAAAGGTCACAAAGTTAAATGTCTAACATCACTAAGCTCATCACAGGAGGACTTTAGATTGCCACTTTTTTTCTGCTGCTTTTTTGTTTTTATTGATTTTCTATAATCAACAAGTATCACATAATAAAAACTAAACAGAATATAAAGAAAAGATTAAGGATATTGGCAGATAATTCACAGAACCAGAAGTGTACTTTTGCTGCCATGAAAAAATGTTCAACTTCTTGAGTTATTACATGAAAACCCAATCCTGAGATTCTCTTTTGCAGTTCTCCTAAAATCAGATTATTTTCACATAATAATACCCAGGATAATAGAAGACACTGTGAACCAACTGTTACAAATAGATATAAAACCTCCCCAGTGAGGCATAGGACAGATGGGGGTGGGAGATGTGGTAGGGGCAAGAGAGTTTGCTAAAGTACTTCTTGTGGCAAGAAAGAAATAGATACTGTTAAGTTTAAGAAACAAATACAAATAAATATAAGTATGGGTCTTAAGAACAACCACCATAAAAAAGAGTGCATTGCTTTTTAAAATTTATTATTTTTGTGAGAGAGTGCATGCCCATGGGGGTTTGGGAGTGGCAGAGGGCGAAGGAGAGAGAGAATCTCAAGCAGGCTCCTCACTCAGCACTGAGCCAGATGTGGGGCTTGATCTCATGACCCTGAGATCATGATCTGAGCTGAAATCAAGTCAGAGGCTTAACCAACTAAGCCACTCAGGTGCCCCCAGAGTACATTGCTTTTAAAGCACCGGGGAAATATTCCCCCCAATTTTTTTTTTAAAGATTTATTTATTTGTTCATGATAGACATAGGGAGAGAGACAGAGAGACAGAGAGACAGGCAGAGGGAGAAGCAGGTTCCATGCTGGGAGCCCGACGCGGGACTCAGTCCCGGGACCCCAGGATCGTGCCCTGGGCCAAAGGCAGGCGCCAAACCACTGAGCCACCCAGAGATCCCCCCCCTATTCCCCAAAATTTGATCTGTACAATGGACATATGTAAGAAAAGTAGACAAAACCTCTTAGTGAACTAGATCTATAGGGGAATTTCCTTAATCTTGTTAAAGTTATAAACCCAATCTTATAATATCTACTTAATTTACAACTTTAGAAGCATTCTCTTTTAAAACCAAGCACAATGGGATCCCTGGGTGGCGTAGCGGTTTAGCGCCTGCATTTGGCCCAGGGCGTGATCCTGGAGACCCGGGATCGGATCCCACGTCGGGCTCCCAGTGCATGGAGCCTGCTTCTCTCTCTGCCTGTATCTCTGCCTCTCTGTCTCTCTCTATCTCTCTGTGTGACTATCATAAAAAACAAACAAACAAACAAACAAAAAAAAACCAAGCACAAGATCTGATGACCACATTATAACTCAATAGTTAATGGTACCTGGGGGGCTCAGTTGGTTAAGGGTCTGCCTTCAGCTCAGGTCATGATCTCAGAGTCCCAGGATTGAGCCCCAAGTCAGGCTCCCTGCTCAGCAGGGAGTCTGCTTTTCCCTCTCACTTTGCTGCTCCCACTGCTTGTGCTCTCTGTCTCTCACTCTCTCTCTCTCAAATAAATAATCTTAAAAAAAAAAAAACCTCCATAATTAAACGTAGTTCCAGAGCCTGGCAAAACTCTAGAATAAGAAAGGATGGGGGCGGGGAGGATAGGTAGGTAGGTATGTAGTTAGATAGATAGGAATAAATGAGAGGAAAGAATGTAAAGAGGGAATAACTCTGACATAATCTGTAGGCAATGTGATCATCTACTGAGAACATCTACTACATAAACCACTATGTATTTTGCCCTAGAGCATCATGAAGCTTCTCCATGGTCTGGATGTCTTCTTCTAAAATGAGTGGGAAATATCAGAAAGGGAGACAGAACATGAGAGACTCCTAACTCTTGGAAACGAACTAGGGGTGGTAGAAAGGGAGGTAGGCGGGGGGTGGGGGTGACTGGGTGACGGGCACTTGGGGGGGCACTTGATGGGATGAGCACTGGGTGTTATTCTATATGTTGGCAAATTGAACACCAATAAAAACTAAATTTATAAAAAAAAAAAGAAAAAAAAATGGATGTCTTCTCCTTATGCCCAGGTTGTCTTTAGGGAAGGAGGGAGGAAATATCCAGACAACGGTAATTCCAACAGTAGAAAAGTCCTTGTTTCGGGCAGCCCCGGTGGCGCAGCGGTTTAGCGCCGCCTGCAGCCCAGGGCGTGATCCTGAAGACCCTGGATCGAGTCCCACGTCGGGCTCTTTGTATGGTGCCTGCTTCTTCCTCTGCCTGTGTCTCTGCCTCTCCCTCTCTCCGTCTCTATGAATAAATAAATAAAAAATCTTAAATAAAAAGAAAAATACATTATAAAAAAAAAAAAAAAAAAAAAAGAAAAGTCCTTGTTTCCACCTCTAGCATCCCAGGGTTATCATGAGAGACAGAAAGACTTGGGATTACCACAGCTTCTAAATATTTTTTAAAGATTATTTTTGTTTATTTGACAGAGTGTGCACAAGCAGGGGAGAGAGGGACAAGAGAGGGGAGAAGGAGGAGCCTAACACAGGGCTCAATCTGTGGACCCTGCGATCATGACCTGAGCCAAAGGCAGATAGATGCACAACTTAATGAGCCATCCAGGCACCCCCCAAAAGCTAGCTTTTCTGTTTTTTACTGTATTAGTACCTTTTGTATCAGTACAAAAACATTATGTGTACTGATACATGTGTACACACACACCCTTACCTTGACCAAAGAAGTGCAAGTCAGAATCAGAAAAGTATTCACTGACATTTCATGTGGGCCATTAGCGTTTAGGTTTTACGTTAGAAAGGTTGGTAATTGTGTAATTGCATGCCCATCTAAGAGGAGGAAAAATCAAGTGTATGTACTTCACAAGAAATAAAGCCAAAAGCTAACAACAGCCAAAGGCAATTCTGATTTACCTTTTCTGGCATCAACTCCAGGATATGTTTTGATTGAAAATTCAAGGAGCAGTACAGGATCCCAGTGATTGTTTCCAGGAAGTGAGCCCAGAGAATGTGAAGGCATTTATAGTTAAACCCTGGTTAAATGTTTACATCTTTAGGAATATGTTTCTTTTGATGAGCATTTCTTGCTTTTCCAGGATGAATTAGAGATAAATTGATGGGACATGGCAAGTCAAGCATTTAGCCCTGTGCCTGACAGGCTGAGACTTCAATTCTGCAAACTCAGATGGTACAGATGGCCATGTGCTCACATGGCCAGCCCCTTCAGGACTCAAGGATGAAAAACTAGGGAGGTGTCATGACATGTCACGTGGGCTGCATTGGTGGGAGTCGAGAGGACTTCAGTATTTCATTCCATCTACATGATGAGCAAGTAGGACGTGTGGAAGACTCTCCATATGTTTTCAGGAAACATATGTAAGAAAAAAGCCAAGTCCTTATTAACAAGCTAATTTATGATATAAGCCTAGCCATTTGAGTAAATAAAAATAAAATGTTAATCTGTCAGGCCAAATGCAGATTGAGATGCACAGTTGCTAAAGAATTATTAAATAAGTGGCAAGCTTCATATGAAAAGGAAAAAATTTGGAATGTCAATATTTTCTAATTCATAAGAGATTAGTTCTCAATTGAAAAATAATAGAATAAGACTTAGGTGGAAAGTAGAGTTTCTGTCAAATCTGTCCAACATGGCTCTGTTCAAATCACCTGGAGGGATTTTCTTAAAGTTTCTTTCTTTTTTTTTTTAAGATTCATTTATTTTATTTGAGAGAGCGAGAGAGAGAGAGAGCATGCATGCACCACATGCACACACTGGGGAGAAGCAGAGGGAAAGGGAGAAAGAATCTCGAAATTCTTTGATGAATTCAGAGCCTGACTCAATCTCATGATGCTGATCATGACCTGAGCTGAAATCAAGAGTCAGACACTTAACCGACTGAGCCACCAGGTGCCCCTAAAGATTTTATTTCATTTATTATTTTTTTTATTTATGATAGTCACAGAGAGAGAGGCGCAGAGACATAGGCAGAGGGAGAAGCAGGCTCCATACACCGGGAGCCTGATGTGGGATTCGATCCCGGGTCTCCAGGATCGCGCCCTGGGCCAAAGGCAGGCGCCAAACCGCAGCGCCACCCAGGGATCCCCCTAAAGATTTTATTTTTAAGTAATATCTATACCCAACATGGGGCTTAATCCTACAACCCCAAAATCAAGAGTCCCATGCTCTGCTGACTGAGCCAGCCAGGCACCCCTAGAGGGATTTTAAATATATGGATGCCTGAGGTCTTATCTGGAATATCAGTGCAGGGGGCCTGGGACTGAGCTGGGAAATGGACAGTTTTAAGAGTCTCCAGATTTTACATTTAATTGACAGTGATGCTAAGTCAGCATTTCATTTTCTCTCCAAAATCAGATTAAAAACAATTATGATCTTCAGATAAAATAGGTGAAGCTGAAATGCTGAACCACCAACTGGGAGAGGAGCCATGATAAACTAGTAGAGGAGAAAGGGCTCAGAATGGGCTGCAGGAGGGGTCCCATCCTGAGCAGCAAAATGTAAGTACCTTTCTTGCAAGATCAGAATGGGGTACAGCAGCCTCCTCTGTGTGGAGAAAAAGGAGTGGGTACACATAAGGAATCTCACACCTAAGCCATATAGGCAGAAAAGAGTTTGATGGAGAAAAGGGCGGCTTTCCTCCAAGTCTACCATTGTCTGTTCATTGTTAGTGAGAATTGATAAACCCACGAAAAGGGCAGCCCTGGGTGGCTCAGCGGTTTAGCGCTGCCATCAGCCCAGGGCCTGATCCTGGAGACCCCGGGATTGAGTCCCACGTCAGGCTCTCTGCATGGAGCCTGCTTCTCCCTCTGCCTGTGTCTCTGCCTCTGTGTGTGTGTGTGTGTGTGTGTGTGTGTGTGTCATGAATAAATAAAATCTTAAAAAAAAAAAACCATGAAAACATGTGAATGGCATGGAGCAGTTGGCCATCTCTGAGGGTTGGAATATCCACATGGTGGCCACTTGGGAGACTACTTGCTGCCATCTAGCAGGGCTGACTTGAGGCATCTCCTAAGTTCCACCCATTCCTGTCCAAAGGAGTACACTCCAGCAGGACTCGGGTAGACGGCTTCCTTGTTCTAGATAGTCTGGATAGATAACAACGGAGAGCCTGAGGATGACACAAAGGTCCTTCTACAAAAGAATGGAGACATTTTGTGGAATGCTGCCTAGCAGAGACAATGACCAACAAATGTCACCATTTCCTCCAACTTGGAGCATGCTCTCAAATAAAATGTTGATTATGAAAAGCAAATCACAAAGATATACAGCGTAAAACCACTTCTTTGAAAGTCTAAGCATATGTAAAACAGGGTGTAGGGATAAAAAAAGACATTGAATATCTATGAAGAATAATAGGTGATTAGTAAGCACATTTAGGGTCATGGCTGGCCTACAGTGGGGGCAGTATAAGAACCCCAAAGATGGTGATAATACCCAATTCTGCAATCTAAGTGCCCAGGTACATTGGTCTTTGTGCCATTTTCTTTTTTTTTTTCTTTAAAGATTTATTTTAAAAATTTATTTATTTATTCACGAGAAACAGAGAGAGAGAAGAGGCAGAGACACAGGAAGAGGGAGATGCAGGCTCCATGCAGGGAGCCCAACGCAGCACTCGATCCCAGGTCTCCAGGATCAGGCCCTGGGCTGCAGGTGGTGCTAAACTGCTGCGCCACCGGGGCTGCCTGCCATTTTCTTCTCTATCTTAGATATACATTTTATATTTCATATATTCTCTCATGTCTCAGATATTTCATTTTTTAAGATGGAAAAAGATAATCACATGAAAACCTTGACTAGTCCTGGGCCCTGTTTCATATGAATCTTCTGCAAAGAGCTGACTCAGAAAACCCCTCAAAGGAGATGCATTATCAGAAAGGAATCAGAAAAGGATCCACACAAAGACATTATGAGGAAAAGGGAAGCAAGAGGAAAACAAGAATGCTCAGACTTACTATAAAGCCAACAAAAATGGAGACCATACAACAAAAATGTTGTACTGACAGAGACTGGTTGGGGGAGTGGTTTCAAATACTTTGACAAAATGAAATGTGGAACTGCAACTTGGCCCTGCACCCTTGCTACAGGTCAGGGAGGAACCAGAATGTTCCCTGACATGGGAGATATTCTTAGGGATTTCCCCAGTCTCTCATCTATCATTATAGTTCAGCCATTCAAGGCATTTCAAATGCTGTCTATTTTGAACTCACTCGGTTTGGAGGTCTTCCTGTGTGCCAGGTGCTGTGCCTTCTCTTTGGTGTCTGGAGGTAGAGGTGATGATCACGTGGTGCCATGGGAGGGGGCATACAGGGTCCCTCCAGCAGAGGGTCTAACCAGTCCAGGGGTCTGAGAAGCTCACCAGAGGAAATAGCATTCCAGATGGAGCCCAAAGGATGAGTGAAGGATGAGCAAGAGTCAGTCATGGCAGATAAAGGCCATGTGGAGAATGGGAAGAATGTTCCAGATAGAAACAAATATGCAAAGGCCTAAAGGAAGCAGAGGGTGTGGAATCCTAAAAGAGAGGCTTGAACTGCAGGCCAAGCCCAAACAGGGATGCCTTGCAGGCCAAGTTAGAGAATGTGATGCTATCTTACAGGAATTGTTCAATACTGGCTGTTTTAAGCAAGGGAAGTATATGATCAGACTGGTTTATTTTAGACAATTGATTCTTCCATCACATCAATTTTTTCCTGATTAAGACCTTTAAACTATCTACTCTCCTACTGTTTTTTTTTTTTTTTTTAAAGATTTTATTTATCTGACAGAGCACAGGTGGGGGAGCAACAGGCAGAGGGAGAGGGAGAAGCACTCTCCACTGAGCAAGTAGTCTGACGTGGGGCTTGATCCCAGGAGCCTGGGATCATGACCTGAGCCAAAGGCAGATGCTCAACTGACTGAGCCACCCAGGCGCCCCTACTCTTCTACCCTTATCTATCACCTTCCTACATAGTTCCAATTCCAGGGATCATCATCATAAACACTCCCTCAGATCAACTTTTCCCTCTCTGGCTCTACTTTTATTGATGGACTCACCTGGCTGCACCCCACAATACAGCCTATAACACTCAGGTAAGAACAAGGTGTTGGCTGGATTGTATTTTTTCTGGAGGCTCTAAGGAAGAATCTGTTTCCTTACCTTTTCCAACTTCTTGGATCTACCCATATTTCCTGACTTGTAGCCTTGCACCACTCCAGCCCCTGCTTCTGTCCTCAGATCTCCTCTGATTCTCCTGTCCTCCTTTTTCCCTTGTGATTACGTGAAGGCCACCTAGATAATTCAGGATAATCTCCCCATCTTGAGATCTTTAATCACACCCATAAAGCCCCTTTTTCTATGTAAGGTCCCATTTCTAGTTTTCAGTGCTTAGGATATGGATGAACCATTATTCTGCCCACACACCATCTTCTAGGACAATATATCATACCCTCTTCACTCCCCTTACTTTCCCAGCTCTGTCTTTGCACCCTATCACATTTCTTTGGAGAAATAGACTCCATTAGACCAGAATTTCCTTGTCATCCTGCCATTAAAATCACTCCACCAGGCACCTGGATGGCTCAGTCTGTTAAGCGTCTGCCTTTGGCTCAGGTCATGATCTTGGGGTCCTGGGATGGAGTCCTCCATTGGGCTGCTTCTCCCTCTGATCCTCCCCCAACTTGTGCACACACTCTGTGTCTCTCTCAAAAATAAATAAATAAAAATCTTAAAAAAGTAATCACCCCTACCCTGCACCTTGGATTCACACCCAGCTGGGCCTCCTGTCATCCTAGATGTTGTGTCCCTGCTCCCATCTATAGTGAGGACGTTTACCCTTGCTCTGGCTCTTCTCAGCAGACAGTTCTCTGTGGTCTCTCGTTTCTGCACATTTAGTTAGGCACTGACCTTTGTTCCAGATAATCTTCACTTAGCAAACAGCCTTGGAAGAGAGATGCTATCTAACCCTGGAGCAAAGGGCAGGCACGTGTCCTTTATCAACATTGGTGAAACTTGGCAGCCTAACTTGTTAGACTGCAAACGGGGTAAAATCTCTCTTTCAGTTCTCAGCAGAATCCATCTCCTCAAGCTTCTTCACACCTCACTTTAAAATTTTTTTTTAAAAATTTATTTGTTCATGAGAGACACACAGAGAGCCAGACAGAGACACAGGCAGAGGGAGAAGCAGGCTCCATGCAGGGAGCCGGATGTGGGACTCGATCTGGGGACTCCAGGATCATGCCCTGAGCCAAAGGTAGACGCTCAACCGCTGAGCTACCCACGCATCCCACACTTACTTTTCTCTATCATCCATTGTTCTCTTTCTAATGGCTCTTTCTCATCAGCATATAGTCATGTTCTGGCATATCTCTTCTCAAAACCAAAAAGAAACCCAAAACCATTCCTGTTTGATGCCTCCTTGCCTTCCTGCTACAAATCTACGTTGTTCTCTTTTCAGCAAAAAAATCATAAAACTATTGTTTATAGTGGTGCTGCCCAATAGAACTTCTTGGATAGTGGAAATGTTCTGTCTCTGCGTTAACTAATTTGGCAGCCACTAGCCTCATGTGGCTGTTGAACAATTGAATGTGGCTAGTATAACTGAGGAGTGAAATTTTAATTTAATTTCAATTAAATTTAAATAGCCACATGTAGTTAGTGGCCACGATATTGGAGAGACAGATCTATGGTGACTCATCATTTCACATGCTCTGTCCTTTTCCTATATGACTTCTCAGCTGTACTTGACCTAATTGACTGGTCCGTTATTCTGAGACATTTAGTCTCTGGCTTCCATGACTCAGCTCTTTTAATCCTACTGTATCACTCTCCAACTCAGTCTCCTTGATTGGCCTCCTCTGCTTGACCTATAAGTGTCTGAATACCATAAAGATCCATCCTATACCCTGCATTCCTCTCCAAGTGACCTCATCCAGTCACCTAGCATTAGATATTATCTACAGGCTGATGAGTCCCAAGTGTGTACCTCTAGCCCTGTACTCTTCCCTGGGCACTGAACACTCATCCAGTTGTCTACTTTACATATCCGTGTGGGTGTTCAACAAGCATCTCAAATTTAATACATCCAAAATAGAACATTTGATTTCCTTACAACCTGTTCTTTCAGCTTTTCTATCCCAAGAAATGCACCCTCTCTACCCAATTGCTTAAGACAAAAACCTGAGAGTCTTTGCCCAACCTTACTGTCAATGCTGCGGGCTCTGCCTCCAAAATATATTCATATTTATGTCTTCTGTCTCTACTGCTAATACTTGACTTTAAGCTTTCATCCTTGCTTCTGATTTATGGCAATAGCATCACCACTGCTTTCTTTTGCTGCATTCTACATATGATGACTGCACAGCAGCCAGAAGGAGCCTCGGAAGTACAAATTGTTTTGGGGCACTTGGCTGGCTCAGTCGGTTAAGCATCTATCTGACTCTGGATTTGCGCTCAGGTCATGATCTCAGGGTTGTGAGATTGAGCCCTGTGTTGGGCTCCATGCTTAGCACAGAGTCTGCTTTCCTTCCCCCTCTGCTCCTCCTCCCCACCCTGCTCTCATGCTCTCTCTCTCAAATAAATAATTTTTTAAAAAAGTACAAATAGTTTTCAAGATGTTTTTTAAAAAATCCGCTAGTAGCTTTCTCTTGTGTATAAAATATCAGATCAGGAAGCCTGTCAGCCCACCTGGAAACCTCCCACCTTTGGGTCTTGTGTGAGATTCTGTACTAGGCTTATTGTTTAAACCACTTTCATTTAGATTTACCGTTACCTGAAGCCAAAAACATTCTAACTGACCTAATGCTCATTAGAGAACAGCATATGAGTAATTGAAAGTTAGAAATGAATGAAATAACCCAAACTAGAGAACTGATTATGAAATCATTATTGTGCAAAGGCATCGTATACAGGAGAGAAAATAAGATGTCATGGGCATCTGTTTATTGATATTAAATTATGCTTATTGTGTAATGTCAAGTTTAAAAAGCAAATTTCAGTGGCATTTATATATGAATACACATACACATAGATACATATATTATACACCCACTCATTATAATGAGTGTACAATTTGTTTCAAACGGACATAAACACACCCTGTAGATGCATGTGCACATTTTACAGTGGTTATTACTGGGTGGTAGGATTACAAGTTTTTGTTCTTTATGGTTTTTGATATTTTTCCTTTTTTTGCCATTCAATTTTATAATAAACAGCAATAAAAGATATTTGACACAAAAAATATTTTAGGGTGTAACTGATTAAGCAGATTGCCTTATTTATTCCAGCTTTATTGAGATATAGTTGACATCCTCATGATTGTTTAGTTTCTTCCTTTACTCACTTCCTTTACTTACTAACTTTGTCAAGGAGCTGTCAGTTCAACTTCAGGTGTCCTGCAGGAGAATTGCATTTAGAAATATTCTCAGAACATGTGGGAAGAAGGGTGTCTGCAGGGGACAACTAGGCTGAATGAAGCATGAAGGGGGTGGGTCCTGATTTCCCTTCCCACACAGTGGACAGATGGGATGGTGACTTCCCTAGTCCATCCATCCCGCTCATGCCAGAAGGCCTGCGACAGCTGCCCATATTCAGCCACCCCAGCCACAATGGTGCCAGATGTAGTCACCAGAGGGTGAGCAGAATTCAGCTGATGTTTTGAATTGCTCTCTTGACCATCAAACCAGCATAACCTGGCTTCTGTTTCATAATGTCAATCTGTGTAGCTGAGTTCCTATACTATTGCGGTATGGGTAGATCCCCACTTACTAGAGTTGGTATTTAAAAAAAATTCCCTCTTCTCTTCAGGGACATAATAAGGGGTACTTCATCCTGATGTGACTTTGCAGTGTGTGTTTGTGGGGAGAACATGTGTTCTCCTCCCCACAAGGCCCCGAGCCTGCCGGATGCTCCCGCTGTTGAGTACAGGACACCCAGGACACAGACACTGGGCCACTGCCTAAGGAAACCTGCATACACCTAAACAAATCAAGGGAGTCTGTGTTCATGGATGGGATGATGCAACATCAGTAAGATGGCAATTCTCTCCAAAGTGTCTATAGATTCAATGCAATCTTTTTCAAAATTCTAGCAGGAATTTTCTGCAGAAATTGGCAGGCTTATCTCTGCAGGCAAAGACAGCCAAAAGAATTCTGAAAAAGAACAGAATTGGAGGACTTACATTTCCTGACTTCAAAATACTGTAAAGCTTCAGTAAAAAAAACAAACAAAAAACAGCATGGTACTGGCATGTGGACAGACCTATATATCAATGGAACAGACTTGAGAGGCCAGAAATAAACCCTTACGTTTATGGTTAATTGGTTTTCAACAGAAATGTCAAGGCAATTCAATGGAGGGAAAGGATAGTCATTTTAACAAGTGGATCTGGGACAAAGTAGGTTAGTGGTTGCCTGGGGATGGGGTAGGAGTGGGGAAGGACTGCAATATGGGGTGATAGAAATGTTCTAAACGTGGACTGTGGTGATGGTGGCTTCATTCTATAAATTAACGAAAAATCATTGAATTCACACTTAAAATGGGTGAATTTTCTGGCGGGGTAGAGGAAGACACCTCAGCCCGGGTTTGGGGTTGGGTTGGACGTAGGCGAGGTGAGATGTACCAGCTGGGTGGAGCGCTGAGGTGGGCGGGTCTGAGCTGGTCTCCCCACCCCCTTGCTGAGCCTTTCAAAGCCTTATTAGCTTCTTCATTTGTATAAACTGGAGGAACTGCCACTTGCAGTTGGTGCCCTTTGAGGCCCTTGGCATAAGAAAAGCAGTGCCCTCTCCTGTGGTCTCACTCAGCCCTCAGGGCCAGGGAGGGAGACCTGTCTGGGAGCCTCCCTATCTTGGCTTCAGAGTCCCCCCACCCCCACCGACCCTAACATCCACCCCCACCCCCCACCCCACCCCTGCCCCAGGCCTGAGAGCAGCGCTGTCTTGCAGGAGCATTGTGGCCCTCATGTACACTTAACTTTTCTCATGGCTGCATTTAAAATGTTAAAGCATGTACTTCTCAGGTATAATTCATTTTAAAACTATATTTATTTTTATTTAATTTAAAAAATATATTTTAAAGGATTTTATTTATTTATTTGACAGAGAGAGAGAGAGAGCGAGCGAGCACAAGCAGGAAGAGTGGCAGGCAGAAGAAGAGGGAAAAACAGAGAGCCAGACTGGGGCTTGATCCCAGGACCCTGGAATCATGACCTGAGTTGAAGACAGACACTTAACTGACTGAGCCACCCAGGCACCCACTAAAGAGATTTAATTTTTAAGTAATCTCTATATGCATGTGGGGCTTGAATTTATAACCCCGAGATTAAGAGTTGCATGATCTACCAATTGATCCAGTCAGGTGCCCCAATACTATATTTTATTAATCTCCTATACCCCAACTATCATCTGACATGTAATCAATATAATAATTATTAGCAAGATAGTTTATATCTTCTTTTTCTTACAAAGTCTTCCAAATGTGATGTGTATTTTAAACTCACAGCACATCGCAGTTTGAACCAGCCATTGTGCAAATGCCCATCAAGCTGCCTGTGGCTCCTGATCCCTGCAGTGGATGGTGCAGTCTTGATGTATCTGACAAACACAGGGCAAGATTCCATGTTACACTGTAAAAAGTGCATGTGTGGCCACCTTTATAAAATATTGCTGTGGGTCCTCCTGGGTAGCTCAGTTGGTTAAGTCTCTAACCCGTTATCTCAGCTCAGGTCTTGATCTCAGGGTTGTGAGTTCAAGCCTTGCACTGGGCTCCAAACTGGGCATGGAGCCTATTTTAAACAAACCAACCAACAAAAAACCAAATGCATTAAGGGTGCCTGGGTGGTTCAGTCTGTTAAAGCATCTGACTCTTAATTTCGGCTCAGGTCTTTATCTCAGGGTTGTGAGCCTTTAAAAAAAATACTGCTGCAAGAATTCCTAAATTATTGTGCAACCTAAATCCAATCCATTAAAAAAATATGTAGCCCATCCTGTACAGTTCTTCCTGTATCTTTCCAAAGTACCTTTACACCACTCCCTTATCTTGACTCCACACGGAGGAGAGGCTGCATTATCCCCACTTCCCCAAGCAGATTGCAACCTTTTGGGTCCAGGAGTTCACAGTTCTCATTCTGCTTCTGCCACCTTTAAGCTGTGTGGCCTAGGGCAAGTCTTCTGACCTCCTTAGGCTCAGTTTTGTTATTTTAAAAATGTGGATGATAATAACATCCCTTTTGTAAAACAAATATTTATTAAGCTCTAGAGAATAAGGCCTAGCATTGTTCTAGATGATTGGATGCAGTGGTAAAAAAGCCCTGCCATCATGGAACTCACATTGGAGGCAGCTGCATCCCCTTCCTGAGCTATTGAGCTATTGAGAGAATTTCAGCAAAACAATGCATGCACACAGGCACTCAGCTCAGCTTGGTCAGAAGGACTGCTGGGGAATACAGGTAGTCATGCCTTCTTCATCGTCATCATCATCATCACCATCCTCTTTTCAATGCTCTCCCTCCTAAGACAGGCAAAATATGTTCCCACAGACTATGACACACAGGAACTTGTGCTTCAGATTAAGAGTCTGAATCTTTTGGGACAAAGGAAGAACTGGCTGGAAAAAAAAGCATTTCAAGCACATCATCACTAGCACTATAATCACTTAAAAACAGTTAAGTCAACCATGAAATTAACAAGGAGCAGAAATCTGTGTTCCGTTCCATTCAGATCGCCATGACTGGGCTTCACATTTACTGAGATATATACCTCCCATGATCATCCTGTGCCACCAAGGAGAGTGTCCCTCTTTGGAGATAATATTCTCATTAATGCTAGACAAACAGAATGCAGGCTTCAGCAGCAGTCCCAGCCCCAAGAATATCTGACCATGTGACAAGTGTCTCTCCTCTTGAGAAGACTAGGCTGGAGGTAAGGAGAGAGATCTTCTCAACGTGGCTCTGCCCTACATTCTGCTCACTCTATCCACCAAGACCAGTGTACCTGTGCTCTGCCTCTAGCCTCTGATCTTTCAACCCATACCATCATCCTCTACCAGAGTGGAGCCAGAGTGACCTGGGGAGTTCCATAGGAAATCCCAGTCGTAACTAAGGTGGGCAGAGGGACACATGATTCTCAGGGAGATGGCACACAGAGGCAGATGGGAGTTCTCCTAGAGTCCAATCAGATTGGTCAGGAAGAGGGCACGGTTGTCTTTAGGAGGTGGGCAGCCCACGTGTGGATCAGCATTGCTTTGTCAGAAGCAAACCCCTTAGCTCTGCTGAAGCCCAGCTACATTTCTCCCTTGAGCCTTTCTCTAGAATCAAGGGAGGGCTTGCCTGACGTGGCTAACAAGGACCCTGTTTTGCCATCCCTAGTTTCTCCGTTCATGATCCCGGGCCCTCAGAAAGTGAGCCCAGTGATCTAAGGCAAAAGGCTTTTGCTCACAGATATTGTCTGGATCCAGAGGACTGTGGGGGCCACTTCCCTTGACAGGGTTCAGTTTAATGAACTTTAGCAACACAGTCTTTCACCACCAAGTCCACTTGGTCCAGGTACTACCACCAAGCTTCTTGGGCCCACAGGATGAGCCTTCACAGTCTCACATGATTTTCTTTCTGGAAATCACCCAGTTGCAAGAGCTCAGAGTTGGGAGGGTTTTCAGAGACTCTAAAGTCCAACGTGTGCACTTTTATACCTCAACATTTCAGAAATCAGAACATGCCTCTCCATTGGCAGTCTTGACTTTGTGTAGCCTAAGTGGCAGCCCTGAAGTTAATACTGCTTCCTGCACATGTCACTCCTCCTAGCTTGACTGGATGACCTCAGCGCCTCAGTGTTTCCATTAACAAACCATTGAAGGACCACTGCGGGAAGAAATGAATCCTGGAGGTGTCTGAAACATTTTGCTGACACCTACTGGTAAGATTGAGAAAGTACTAGCATCAAACCTTGCAGAATGGGGAGCAGTGGCATGGGAAAGTATCCAGAAAGAGATAGCAGGGTATTATGTTCAGAAATGCCACATCTGATGGCACAGAGGATGGTATTGTGTGGAAAAATGTGGGCATTGATGTGTCAGAGTCAGAAAGTGAACCTCAACACCTCTCTCTCCGGGTGTGTCTCTCTCACACACACACATATACACTCTTTCTGCCCTGGGGATAAAGTACCTCCCATGACTGGGCAGAGACTTGAGTTCTTTCCTCTTCTTTCTGTCCCTGGGGGCTGTTGTGACTGGGAAAGCAGCCCAGGAATCCATATTAAGAATCACTAAGCCCCAGCAGGTGTTTTCACATTTTTGCCTGCTCTTTGCCTCAAACCAAATCAGATCCTTTATATTTGCAATTGATTATATTCTAATTACACCAAAAATACATGAACATGTTGTTATTTAAAACAATGAAACTTGGGCGGCCCAGGTGGTTCAGCGGTTTAGCGCCGCCTTCAGCCCAGGGCCTGATCCTGGAGACCGGGGAAATGGGAGTCCCACATCAGGCTCCCAGCATGGAGCCTGCTTCTCCCTCTGCCTGTCTCTGTCTCTCTGTCTCTGTCTCTGTCTCTCTCTCTCTGTCTCTCATGAGTAAATAAATAAAATCTTTAAAAAAAATAAAAATCTTTTTTAAAAAATAGCATCTTACAGTTGCTATTTCCTCCTGCATGGCCACTCCCTCCCTGCCACCAAGCCCAAGGCCTTCTCCAAAGATGACATAACTAATGTGTGTATCCCTGGTGAGAGTATTTTTCCTCAATTTGCTTTTGCATAATTTGGATTTAGTCTGTAAGTTAAATGGTTAACATAAATGGTATCTTATGTATTCATGCTTTTGCAATATGCTTTCTCCACTTAATAACACAATCTTGGAAGAACTTCTCATATTAATGCGTATAGGACAACCTCACTCTGAACTGCTGAATAGTCATAATTTATTTACACATTTCTGTGTTGATAGACATTTGGGTTATTTTATTTTATATATTTGCATGGCTATTATAAACAGTGCTAAATAAACATTCTTGTATATCCTGTTTATGCCTATGTGCAGGAAGTGGAATTTTTTGGTCTAAGGGACTGTATATTTCCATTTTAGAAGATATGGACAAATTGCCCTCCAAATTGCTATACCTATTTGCACCCCTGCCAGTCCTAAGTAGTATCAGTATTGACAGTTTTTTCCAAGTTAATGAGAGAAAAATGTATCTCAAATCTTGAGGTTGCATATTTTTTTCATGTCTCTTGGCTATTTCTATTTCTTCTTCTTTGACCTACTTGTTCAATCCTCACACCCCTGCATCACTGAATTTTCCTTACTGATGTCATAAGGACTGTTTTGCCTATTATACTCTTGCCTGTGATAGATGTGGTGTCTGTTGTCTTCATGCTGTAACTTGTCTTTTACATTTGCATCTAGTAACTTTTTTAAAAAGATTTTATTCCTTTATTTGACAGAGAGAGAGAGAGCGAGAGAGAGCGAGCACAAGCAGGGGGAAGGGCAGAGGGAGAGACAGAAGCAGATTCCCTGCTGAGTAAAGCCCAATCCGGGACTTGATCCTAGGACTCTGGGATCATGACCTGAGTCGAAGGCACTTAACCGACTGAGCCACTCAGGCACCCCTTTTGTGTCTTTTATTGTAGGGAAAGTTTTTCTTTTAAATTCAATGTAGCCAGATACATTAATCATTTATTTTACAGATTTTGTAATCTGTGTCTTAAGAATGACTTTCCCACTTCAATATATATTCTATAATATTTTCTTCACTTATAAAGGTATTTTAAAACATTTCTTTCAGGGCACCTGGGCGGCTCAGTCAGTTGGGTGGCTCAGTCAGATTCTCTCTCTGCACTGCCCCACCCCTACCCTGTGTGCATGTGCAAGCAGGCTCTCTCTTTTTCTTTTTTAAAAAGATTTTATTTATTTATTCATGAGAGACACACAGAAAAAGGCAGAAACATAGGCAGAGGGAGCAGCAGACTCCCTGCGGGGAGCCTGATGTGGGACTCCATCCCAGGACCCTAGGATCATGCCCTGAGCTAAAGGCAGACGCTCAATTGCTGAGCCACCCAGGCATCCCTCTCATCCCTCTTCTCTTTATATAAATAAATAAATAAATAAATAAATAAATAAATAAATAAATATTTATATTTCCTTCAAATGATTTTTATTATTTTATTGGGATAAATCAACTGGGTTTGAGTATTGGGAGGAAGCTACCTACCACTATTACGTTACAAATTGACAGTCATTCTAGTACCATTTTTTGAATGTATATTTTTACATTCTTAGTTTTTACAGTAAATTCCTAAACGCATGAGGCAGTGTCAGTTTCAGGACACTATCTCCTTTCAAAGTGAATATCTATATGTTTATTCTTACATATTGTTTCAATTATAATAGTTTATTATAGATTTTTATGTATCATAGAAAATTTCTACCTCATTGCTTTCCTACCTACATTGCATTCTTGAACATTTTCTCCTTCAAATAAAAGAATCTGCTCATCAATTTCATTGGGAAAATCTTGTGTGGTTGTAATTAATGCCGAATTTAAATTCTATACTAATCTGGGGGAAAACTGACATGTTTGCACATGGCAGAGCCACCCAGAATCTGTCCAAACAGCACTACTGTGTTCCCGGGGTCTGCTTTGGGTTTTACCCATTACCTGTGTGTGTTTTTTCCCCATTATATGTTCATTTTTATTTCATTACTTTCTTCTTTCCCAATCACTTTATTTAACTTTTCTTGGGTTTATTTTGATGCTGGCATTGCTGCTTTTGAACTAAGATAGTGGTTCATTTATTTCTAAACTTTCTTTTTCTCTAATAAATGCATTTAAGGTTTTAAATTTTCTTTGGATACTGCTTTGAAAATATTTGAAATATATATTTATTTTTTGCTTTGAAAATATTTTGCAATTTTTTTAATATTTTGCAAATTTAAAACATGGAGTACTTTGTCATCCATTTCCCAGTAGTTGGTAATTTCTGTTGTGATGTTCTTTAAAATCCAAGAGTTATTTGGAAGTGTTTTGTAATTTGGGGGATTACTCATTTGCAGCCAGTGAATATGGGCTGCCTAAATTATACTTTTGGATTTAAGAAATACTTAGAAGTTTATATCAGGAAATTTTTGTGTTTTTTAAAGATTAATTCTATTGTTGGTAGAAAGATTTTAATGAAATAATTTAAATTATCTGTGTATCTACCTATCATCTGTCATTTTTTCATTTTCTCTGTAGATTTCTCAACAAAGTGCATTAAAAATTCCCACTCTAAGGGGAGTTATTTTAATATTTCCTGATATTTCCATCAGTTTTTAAAAATGGTTTTCCCCCTCGAGTTTTATTGAGATATAATGAACACACAGCACTACATAAGTTTAAGGTGTACAGCATGACTAGACATACATATATATTGCAAAATGATTACCACAATAAATCTAGTTGGCATCCATCACCCTGTATAGTTAAAAAAATTTTCCCCTTGTGATGAGAAATTTTAGGATTTACTCTTAGCAACTTTCATATATACCATTAAGCACTGTTAACTATTGTCATCATGCTGTACATTATACCCCCAGTGCTTATTTATCTTATAAGTAGAAGTTTGTAGCTTTTGAACACCTTCACCCAGTTCCCTACCCACATCTCCTTCCTGCCTCTTAGCAACCGTAAATCCAATCTTTCTTTCTCTTTTAAAATATTTTATTTATTAGAGAGAGAGAGAGAGAGAGAGAGAGAAAGCACAAGCAGGGGAAGCTGCAGGCAGAGGGAGAGGTAGAAGCAGTTCCCCCACTGAGCAAGGAGCCTGATGTGGGGTTGATCCCAGGACCTTTGCATCATGACCAGAGCCAAAGGCAGATGCCCAACTGACTGAGCCACCCAGGTGCCCCTTGATCTCTTTTTCAAGAAGTTTGGGGTTTTAAGATTCCACATATCAGAGAGATCATACAGTATCTCTGTTGTCTCAAATAGCAGGATTTCCTTCTTTTTGAATGACTCCATTCTATCTATCTATCTATCTATCTATCTATCTATCTATCTATCTATCTATTTTTAAGATTTTATTTTATATTATTTTATTTTTTTTAATTTATGATGGTCACACACACACACACACACACAGAGGCAGAGACATAGGCAGAGGGAGAAGCAGGCTCCATGCACCGGGAGCCCGATGTGGGATTCGATCCCAGGTCTCCAGGATCGTGCCCTGGGCCAAAGGCAGGCGCCAAACCGCTGCACCACCCAAGGATCCCTAAGATTTTATTTTTAAGTAATCTCTACATCCAACATGAGGCTTGAACTTATAACATGAGTCACATACTCCACTGACTGAACCAGCCAGGTGCCCCTCTATCTATCTGTATCATAATATCTCCATATCTCATATTTTGTAGGCTCTTTCCATGTATTGGCTATTGTAAATACGTTGCAATGAACATGATGGGTGCAGATATATCTTCAACATAGAGACTTTCCTTCAGATATATACCCAGAAGTGAAATTGCTAGATCATATGGTAGTTCTATTTTTAATTTTTAAGGAACCACCATACTGTTTTTCATAGTGGTTGTACCACTTTGTATGTTCACAAACAGTACACGAGTTCCTTTTTTTCCACATCTTGAGAACGTTTATTTCTCCTCTTTTTTGTTGATAGCCATTCTTATAGATGTGAGGTGATAATTTATGTGGTTTTGATTTGCATTTCCCTGATGATGAGTGATGTTGAGCATCTTTTCATGTACCTATAGGCCACTTGAATATCTTCTTTGGAAAAATGTCTATTCAGGTTATTTGCCCATTTTAAAATTGGAACTTTTTTTTTTTGCCATTGAAGTTTACAAGTTCTTTATATATTTTGGATTAACCCCTTAGCAGATACATGATTTGTGAATATTTTCTCCCATTCAGTAGGTTGCCTTTTCATTTTGTTGATCATTTCCTTTGCTGTGCAGAAGCTTATTGGTTTGATGTAGTCCCACTTGTTTATTTTTTATTTTGTTGCTTATGCTTTAGATGTCCTAACCCAACAATCTATGTCAAGAAGAATTTCCTCTATGTTTTCTTCTAGGAGTTTTGTGATCTATGTCAAGAAGAATTTCTTCTATGTTTTCTTCTAGGAGTTTTGTGATCTATGTCAAGAAGAATTTCCTCTATGTTTTCTTCTAGGAGTTTTTTGATTTTAGGTCTAACAACTAAGTTTTTAATCCATTTTGAGTTAATTTTTGTGAGTGGTGTAAGGGATCTAGTTTAATTCTTTTACATGTGAGAAATAACTATTGAGATATAATTCACAAGCTATAGAATTCATACATGTAAACTGTACAATTCAGTATTTTGGGCATATTAAATTATTAACTAAAAATGGTAAAACATAACAAAATTTGCCATTTTATTTTGTTTATAATTTTTATTATTTAAAAATATTTTCTTTATTTTTTTGTGAGAGACACAGAGAGAGGCAGAGGGAGAAGCAGGCTCCATGCAGGGAGCCTGATGTGGGACTCGATCTCGGAACCCCGGGATCACGCCCTGAGCCAAAGGCAGAGGCTCAACCACTATTCCACTCAGGCATCCCTTATTTATTATTATTATTATTTAAATATTTTATTTATTTATTCATGAGAGACAGAGAGAGAGAGAGGCAGAGACACAGGCAGAGGGGGTAGCAGGCTCCCCATGGGGAGCCTGATGCAGGACTTGATGTGGGACTCGATCCCAGGACTCCAGGATTACGCCCTGGGCCAAAGGCAGATGCCCAACCACTGAGCCACCTAGGCTTCCCTTATGAGCAGGAGAGGAGGGGCAGAGGGAGAGTGAATTTTTTTTTTGAGAGAGAATCTTTTTTTTTTCATGGAAAATTGCAATATCCTTTATTTTATTTATTTACTTTTATTATTATTTTTTTATTGGAGTTCAAGTTGCCAACATATAGCTTATCACCCAGTGCTCATCCCATCAAGTGCCCCCCTCAGTGCCCGTCACCCCATTCCCCCCCACCTCCCTTTCCACTACTCCTTGTTCATTTCGCAGAGTTAGGTGTGTCTCATGTTCTGACATCCTCACTGATATTTCCCACTCATTTTCTCTCCTTTCCCCTTTATTCCCTTTCACTATTTTTATATTCCCCAAATGAATGAGACCATATAATGTTTGTCCTTTTCTGACTGACTTACTTCACTCAGCATAATACCCTCCAGTTCCATCCACGTCGAAGCAAATGGTGAGTATTTGTCTTTTCTAATGGCTGAGGAATATTCCATTGTATACACAGACCACATCTTCTTCATCCATTCATCTTTCGATGGACACCGAGGCTCCTTCCACAGTTTGGCTATTGCGGACATTGCTGCTAGAAACATTGGGGTGCAGGTGTCCCGGCATTTCACTGCATCTGTATCTTTGGGATAAATCCCCAGCAGTGCAATTGCTGGGTCGTAGGGCTGGTCTATTTTTAACTCTTTGAGGAACCTCCACAGTTTTCCAGAGTGGCCACACCACTTCACATTCCCACCAACAGTGCAAGAGGGTTCCTCTTCTCCACATCCTCTCCAACATTTGTTGTTTCCTGTCTTGTTAATTTTCCCCATTTTCACTGGTGTGAGGTGGTATCTCATTGTGGTTTTGATTTGTATTTCCCGGAGAGAGAGAATCTTAAGTAGGCTTCACGTCCAGCACTCTGCCGGACGAAGGACTCAATCTCACAACAGGAGATCTTGACTTGAGTTGAGACTTAACTGACTGAGCCACCCAGGGGTCCCTAAAACTTGCCATTTTAAAGTGTAGCATTCAGTGGCATCAATTACATTCACAGTGTTATATAACTATCAACAGTACTTCCAAAACTTTTTCATCATCTCAAAGAGAAACTCTGTATCCATTAAATAAAAACTCTCCTTCCTCTCCTCAGCCCCTGGTAATCTTTTTTTTTTTTCTTAATTTTTATTTATTTATTATAGTCACAGAGAGAGAGAGAGAGAGAGAGAGAGAGAGAGAGAGGCAGAGACATAGGCAGAAGGAGAAGCAGGCTCCATGCACCGGGAGCCCGACGTGGGATTCGATCCCGGGTCTCCAGGATCGCGCCCTGGGCCAAAGGCAGGCGCTAAACCGCTGCACCACCCAGGGATCCCCATCTTTTTTTTAAAATATTTTATTTATTTATTCATGAGAGACACAGGGAGAGAGAAAGAGAGGCAGAGACACAGGCAGAGGGAGAAGCAGGCTCCACGCAGGGAGCCTGATGTGGGACTCGATCCCGGGACTCCAGGATCACGCCCTGGGCAGAAGCCAGGCGCCAAACGGCTGAGACACCCAAGGATCCCCAGCACCTGGTAATCTTAATCTATTTTTAGTCTCTGGATTTGCCTATTCTGGGTGATTTATATAGGGAAATCATACAATATTTGTACTTTTGTGTCTGGCTTATTTCATTTAGTATATTCTTTTCTTTCTTTTTAAAAAGATTTTATTTAGTTGAGAGCGAGAGAGACATGAGCAGGGGGGAAGGGTAGAGGGAGAGGAAGAGGCAGCCTCCCCGCTGAGCAGGGGGCCCCACATAGGACTTGATCCCAGGACTCTAGGATCATGACCTGAGCCAAAGGCATCTGCTTAACCGACTGAGCCACCCAGGCACCCAGTATATTTTTTTCAAAATTCATCCATGCTGTAGTATGTATCAGGGCTTCACTCCTTTGTATGGCTGAATAGTATTTCATTGTATTTATGTAACGTATTTTGTTAATCTATTCATTTGTTGATGGCAATTAAGTTGTCTGCACCTTTTGGCTACCCTGAATAATGATGCCAAACACTGGGATACAAGTATTTATTTCAGTTCTTGTTTCTGTTCCATGGTTTCTATTTCTAGGTATCAATACCTAAGAATAGAAGTGCTGAGTCATACAATAAATCCATGTTTAGCTTTTTGAAGAACTGCCAAACTGGTTCCCAGAGCAGTGGCACCATTTTAACACTCCCATCAGCAATCTATTAGGGTTTCAAAGCTGTGCCTTTGGTATCTAATCCAAGAAACCATTGCCACATCCAATGCCATAAAAATGTCATCTATGTTTTCTTCTAAGAGTTTTATATAGTTTTAGCTCTTATTTTTAGATCTTTGATCCATTTTGAGTTAATGTTATATATGATGTTAGGTAGGGTTACAACATCATTCTTTTGCATATGGATATGCAGTTTTTCCAGTACCATTTGTTGAAAAGACTGTCCTTTCCCATTTAATGGTCTTGGCACCTTTGTCAAAAATCATTTGATCATATACATAAGGATTTATTTCTGGGTTCTCTATTTTGATCCCTTGGTCTCTATGTCTATCTTTATACCAATACCACACTGTTTTGATTTTTGTTGATTTGTAGTAAATTTTGAAATCAGAAACTGAGACCCCCAAGCTTTGTTCTTTTATCAAGATGTTTTGTCTATTTGGAATCCCTTTATAGTCCATATAAATTTTAGGATGGATTTAAAAAATTTCTGTAAAAAACATCATTGGGATTTGATAGGGATTGCACTGATTCTGTAGATCATGTTGCATAGTATTGTCATTTTAATAATATTAAGCCTTCCAATCAATGAACATGGGATGTCTTGTCATTTATCTATGTCTTCTTTAGTTTATTTCAGCAACATTTTGTGGTTTTCAACATATAAATCTTTAAGGTTCTTAATAAAATTATTTCTAATTATTTTACTCTTTTCAATGCTATTGTAAATGGAATTTTAAAAATTCCTTTAGATTGCTCATTACAAGTATATAGAAATACAACTGACTTTTGTGTATCAATTTTATATCCTATAACTTGACTGAATCATTTATTTGCTCTAGCAATTTTTTTGTGTGACTTCCTTTGGGTTGTCTACATATAAAGTCTGGTGTTTGCTTTGGCAGCACATATACTACGTATAAAGTCTGCAAATAGAAAAAATTTTACTTTTTCCTTTCCAATTTGGGTGCTTATTTTGCCCTTTTCATGACTAATTGCTCTAGCTAGAACTCTTAGTATTATGATGAATAGAAGTTGTAAGAATGGACATCCTTGCTTCGTCCTGATATTTACAGGAAAAGCTTTTAGTCTTTCACCATTGAATATGTTGTTAGCTGTGGGTTTTTCATATATGACGTTTATGATGTTGAAGTAGTTTCTTCCCATTTCTAGTTTTTCTGGGTGCTTTTATCAAGAAAGGGTGTGGAATTTTGTCAGCTGTGCACTTGTGTGCATGTTTTCTTTTAATTGCATCCATGTCGATAGAATATCAATGGATCTTTTTTTTTTTTTTTTTTTACTGTACCCAGTCTGAGATGTTTGTTGTTTTAATAGGAGAATGATGTACCTCAGTCTCATGTATTGTGATTAAGGATGTGCTTGGTTTGATTCCTGCCAGTGTATTTTGTGCTTTCAGTTTTCATGCTATTTTGTTGGTTTTACATTTCCTTTTCCTTTCCTCTTGTTATATTAGTTTACTCCATTTATTTTATTCTCAGGAATATTTTAAGCCATGAGAGAATAGTGCAACTCTTGCAGTTTAATCTCATGATATGTTCCTTAAGTTTTAACATATTGCTAAACTTTTTTCTGTTGATGCCTAGCATTGATCTCTGTTTCTATTCTCTTTCTAAACAAAACAAAAGGGGCGGCCCAGGTGGCTCAGAGATTTGGCACCTGCCTTGGGCCCAGGGCGTGATCCTGGAGACCCGGGATCAAGTCCTGCGTCGGGCTCCCTGCATGGAGCCTCCTTCTCCCTCTCTGCCTCTCTCTCTCTGCCTGTGTCTCTGCCTCTCTCTATCTCTCATGAATAAATAAATAAATAAGATCTTTAAAAAAAAATAAACAAAACGAAATTCTCAGGACATTTTTTTTTACCTCTACCTCTTCCATCATTTCTTATGAAGTTTAGAAGTAGTATTCTTTTCCAGATTATTATTATATATTTATTATCTGTACTTTTTTCAAATTAACATTATTGGTTTTCTTTTTATCATAGCCTCTTGTATTCTTTATCTTCCTCTATACCTATTTTGCATTCTGCTAGAATAAATATTTTCATAATTCTTTGTCAAGTTTATGGGTATTAAAACTCATACATAAGTGATGTATGTCTGAAGACTTAAAAATTATTCCTTAAATGAATATTTCTCTATAAACAAAATCTATATTTAAAATTATTTTCACTCAGGATTTTGAAGGTACTATTCCATATAAGTTGTATGTTTGTAAAAAAGGAGAAACTTTATGTACATTTCTTTTCTATTCCTTCAGATAAAAATCTCTTTTACTTTAAATCTCTGAAAGTTTTAGGTATATCTATCTTCAGAAGTCTGGAATTTCACTGAGCTATTATGAGGTGTGTGTGTGTGCAAGTCAATGATTTTTAGTAAATTTATTTATTTTTAGAGAGAAAGAACAAGCTGGAGGGGCAGAGAGAGAGAATCTTTTTTTTTTTTTTTTTTTTTGAGAGAGAGAATCTTAAGCCGACTCTGCACCCAAGCGTGGAGACTGATGCAGGGCTGGATCCCATGACTCTGGGATCATGATCTGAGCTGAAATCAAGAGTTGGACACTTAATTATTTATTTATTAAAAAAGATTTATGGGCTGAGTGAAGTAAGTCAATTGGAGAAGGACAAACATATGTTCTCATTCATTTGGGGAATATAAATAATAGTGAAAGGGAATATAAGGGAAGGGAGAAGAAATATGTGGGAAATATCAGAAAGGGAGACAGAACGTAAAGACTGCTAACTCTGGGAAACGAACTAAGGGTGGTGGAAGGGGAGGAGGGCGGGGGGTGGGGGTGAATGGGTGACGGGCACTGGGGGTTATTCTGTATGTTGGTAAATTGAACACCAATAAAAAATAAATTAAAAAAAAAAAGATTTATGGGATTCCTGGGTGGCTCAGTGGTTGAGCGTCTGCCTTTTGCTTCGGTCATGATCCCCAGGTCCTGGGATCGAGTTTTGCATCAGGCTCCCCCTGGGGAGCCTGCTTCTCCCTCTGCCTGTGTCTTTGCCTTTCTTTGTCTATCTGTTATAAATAAGTAAATAAAATATTTTTAAAAAAGATTTATTTATTTGGGAGATGGAGAGAACACAAGTTGAGAGGGAGGGGCAGAGGGAGAGGAGAGAGAGAATCTCAAGCAGACGTCCTGATGAGTGCAGAGCCCAATTTGGGGCTCAATCCTAAGACCATAAGATCATGACCTAAGCCAAAATCAAGAGTCAGTTGTTTAACCAACCCAGGTACCCCTGATTTTTAGTAAATTTAAAGAGTTATACAAACATTGCCAGAATTCAGTTCTAAACATTTCCATCACCCCAAAAAGATCTCTTATGCTCATCTTCAGTAGGTACTTATTCCTATTCACAGTCCCAGGAAATAACTAATCTACTTTCTGTCTATAGATTCGTCTGTTTTGGACATTTTAAAAAAATGAAGTGATATAGTGCATGGTTTTTTGCTTCTAGTTTCTTTCATTTTGCATAATGTTTTTTTTTTAATTTTATTTATTTATTCATGAGAGACACAGAGAAAGAGGCAGAGACATAGGTGGAGGGAGAAGCAGGTTCCTCATCAGGAACTCAATGTGGGACTCGATTACAGAACCCTGGGATCACAACGTGAGCCAAAGACAGATGCTCAACCATGGAGCCACCCAGGTGTCCCTGCATCATGTTTTTAAGGTTCTTTGTGTTGTACTTCATTACTTTTTATTGCCAAATAGTGCTCCTTTGTATGGATAAATCACACTTTGTTTATCAGTTGGTGGACATTTGGGTTATTTACCCTTTTTGTCTCTTGTGAATAATGCTGCTATAAACATTTGCATACGCATCTTTGTGAGGAGATAGACTTTAATTTCTCTTGGGTAGAAATCTAGGTGTGGGACAGCCTGGGTGGCTCAGTGGTTTAGTGCCGCCTTCAGCCCAAGGCATGATCCTGGAGACCTGGAATCGAGTCCCACGTCGGGCTCCCTGCACGGAGCCTGCTTCTCCCTCTGCCTGTGTCTCTGCCCCCCTCCCCTCTCTATGTCTCTTATGAATAAATAAATAAAATCTTAAAAAAAAAAGAAATCTAGGTGTGGAATTGCTTGGGTTATATGACAAATTTATATTTACCTTTTAAATAAACTGCCAAAATGTTTTTCAAAGCATTTGCATCATTTAAATGTCATCAGCAATGTGAGTGTTCTAGTTTCTCCAAATTCTCACCAACACTTTTTATGATCTTTTTGATTATAGCGACCCTGGTGGTTGGGAAATGATATCTCACTGTGGCTTTAATTTTCGTATCCCTAAATAATTAAAGGTGTTGAACATCTTTTCATTTGTGTATCAGCCCTTTCCATGTATCATTTGATGATATATCTCTTCAAATCTTTTACCCATTTTAAAATTATGTTGTTTGGCTTTTAAAAATATTATTTACTGAGTTGTAAGAGATCTTTATTTATTCCAAATATGTTTTTTAAAAATCAGGTATAAAATTTAAAAACATTTTCTTCTAGACTGTGTCTTGCCGGTTAATTTTCTTAATCATGTCTTTTGAAGTATAAAAGTTTTAAGTTTTGATTAAGTCTAATCTATTTTATCTTTAGTTGCTTGTACTTTAGGTTTCTTATCTAAGAAACCATTATTTAAGCCAAAGTCAGAATAATTTACACCTGTTTTCTTCTAGAAGCTGTATAGTTTTAGCTTTTACATTCAAGTTTTAGATGTATTTTCAGTTAATTTTTATATATGGCTTGAGGTAGGGGTCCAATCCATTCTCTTGCATGTGAGTATTGAGTTGTTCCAGCACCATTTGTTGAAAAGACTATTCTTTTCTCCTTTGAATTGTCTTGGCACCTGGGGTGCCTGGGTAGCTCAGTAAGTTAAGGATCTGCCTTCAGCTCAGGTCACAGTCTCAGGGTCCTGGGATTGAGCCCCAGATTGGGCTCTCTGCTCAGCATTGAGTCTGCTTCTCCCTCTGCGATCTCTCTGGCTCTCATTCTTTGCTCTCTCTCAAATAAATAAATAAAATCTAAAAAAAAAAAAAAAAAAGAATTGTCTTTGCAAACTTTCCAAAACCAATTGCTCATAAATACAAGGGTTTATTTTTGGACTTTCAATTATATTCCATTGATCTATATATCTATCTTTGTCTTAATACCATATAATCTTGATTATTGTAGCTTTGTAGTAAGTTTTGAAATTAGGAAGAATGAGTCCTCCAACTTAGTTCTTCTCCCCTGCCAAGATGGTTTTAGTTATTTTGGGCTCCTTAAATTTTCAAATGGATTTTAGGATCAGCTTGTCAATTTCTTCAAGGAATTCATCTGGGATTTTGATAGAGATTGCTTTAATCTGTAGATCAATTTGGGGAGTATTGCCATCTTAACAATATTCGGTCTTCCCATCATAAACACAGAATGTATTTCCATGTATTTAAGTTTTCTTAAATTTCTTCCAATTATGTCTATAGTTTTCAGTGTACAAGTCTTAAGTTTCTTCTGTTAAATTTATTTATAAATGTTTTATAATTTTTGATACAATTGTAGGTGGAATTTGTTATGGGTTGAATTTTTATCTCCCAAAACCCATATGTTGAAGTCCTAACCTTTAGTATCCTAGAATGTGACCTGATTTAGAGTTAGTCTCTATGGAGATAATCAAGTTAAAATGGGAATATTAGAGTATGCCCCAATTCAATATGACTGATGTCTTTATAAGAAATAGAAATTAGTATGCAGATATGCACACAGTGAGAACATCATGTGAAGATCAAAGTTATGCTGCCATAAGCCAAAGAACTACCAGAAGCTAGGAAAGAGGCCTGGAACAGATTCTTCTCTCACAGCCCTCAGAAGAAATCAATCCTGCCAATACCTTTAATTTTGGATCTCTAGCTTCCAGAACTGTGAGACAAGAAATTTCTGTTTAAGCCACCCAGCTGGTGGAATGTTGTTATGGCAGCTTTTGCAAACTAATACAGACTTATTTTCAAATTGTTCTTATGTGGTGTATAAAAATACAACTGATTTTTGTATATTGATTTTACAAGTACAGCAAGGTTTACCTGAAACCTTGCTGAACTCATTTATTAGCTCTAATAATTTGTGTGTGTGTGTGTGTGTGTGTGTGTGTGTGTATGTGTGTCTGTTCTTTAGGATTTTCTACATTCTAGATTATGTTATCTGCAAACAGGGATAGTTTTACTTCTTCCTTTCCAATCTGAATGGCTTCAAGATTTGTAATTGAATATTTTTCTGGCTTTTTGTTCACTCACATCTCTCTATGGATACTAATTATACTTACTCTAACATCTATTCTGTTTTCTTGATTAACTCTAGGTCCTTAAATATTGATTTCCATTGGATGCATTTAGTTCCTCTTTTGTGTTTATTTTCCTTCGTTGTGTGTTAAATTACAGGGACATATGATTGTGTTCATTCTTGCCTTTGCCATATCCTGTTTATCCACATAGGAACATTCCTGCAAGTCCTGCCCAAGGAACATGTATAAGCCCAGCAGTCAGTTGTGAGCCCCAGTGGTGGAAGTTCCTGGAAAGGGGTGACTTGTCTTCTTGGAAGTTGCCCCAGACTCTCTCAGGTCTCTGAAGCCCAAGTGCCTATACCTACTGTCTCTGTCCTGGAGCAAGTGAAGGGGGAGGACAGAAGGCCTAACCCCCAATTTTTGCCCCTAGAATCTCCAACGCTCACCCCTCAGTAGCCCAGGTCCCTCTGCTCTTGTGAATCCTTCCTCTCAGAGCCTCAGAACCCACTTTCGGAGTAGTCTTCTCTTGATATGGTTTCCTAAGAAAGTATCTTGCTATTGTATAAATTTATTCCCACAAGGGACTAGAAAACTGACCTCATTGGTTTCATCCTCTCATCTGTATGACAGACGCACTATTTCTCTCTTAAAAGGTCAACATGGAGGGGATCCTTGGGTGGCTCAGCAGTTTAGCGTCTGCCTTTGGCCCTGGGCATGGTCCTGGAGTCCCGGGATCAAGTCCTGTGTTGGGCTCCCAGCATGGAGCCTGCTTCTCCCTCTGCCTCTCTCTCTCTCTCTCTGTCTGTCTATCATGAATAAATAAATAAAATAAAATAAAAAGTCAACATGGAAATGGACACAGAACACATTTTGGGAAGCCCCTGTGCATTGAGGTGCATTCAGTGCTCAAGACTGCCCTCATCACCTTATTGCAAGTAAATTAGGAAAGTGCCTGTACAGTGCTGGCCTGTCTGTGGGGCTCTGAGTCCCTGACCAGTGCATGGCCAGACTCTGTGAGAACTTAGAGGAGCAGAAAAGACCAAGCACCCTTCCAACCTTGGACCAACCCCTGGAGAATTCCAGAAATTCCAAGCTGACAGTGCCCATCATGATGAATACCCAAGCCCA